>NC_134857.1:134403225-134759892 GCF_049852395.1 Peromyscus maniculatus bairdii
ACAAAGTTTTTCTGTGTACCTGCTGTCGCTGTCCTGGAACTTGCTTTGTAGACCAGGTGGCCTTGAACTTATGTAGATCTGCCTGCCTCTGCCTCTTGAGAGCTGGGATTATAGGCGTGCGCCACCACCGACCAGTTTAGGTCATTGTTAATAGGTTAAGCAAGCAAGGTATTCAAGAAAATCATTAAGCTCTAGTATATTTTTAGAAGGGAGTATTAACATTATTTTTCCACTGAGAGAATTCTGACATAACTTGAAAACGTGCTATATGTAGAGTAAGTTCTCCCTGTATGCAGACATTAAGTGTACAAGAAGAGAAACAGAATAGGATGACATGTCAAGGCAGTCACAATAGGAAGTTTTCATTGTCTCTAAATGCTTTGGCTAACTCTTTCACAATGCCTACACTGTAATTCATTTACAATGCCTACTTTTGTAATCGGAATAACATAGACACTGAATTTTTTGTAAACAATATTCCAAAGGTTTCTCTTTTACAAAAATGTGTTCCTCTTAAATGCAATGACTTAAATAATATAATATATATTTCTTATAAGTTAATAACTTCAAGAGTAATAATAGCTTTTCAGTTTCAAGTCAGAATTTTACCAATAGACGTTGCTTTTTTCTCAGAGCTTAAATCAGGGGCTTTTTATAGAAGCATATAATCTTTTAGTAAAAAGTAATTGATGATTGCTACCAATCTGACACTGGATCCCATTGTTCACTAACAGACTCACAGGAGAACAGCGTGCTGAGTCAAGAAAGCACGTGAATGTGGCTGCCCAGTGGCTTTGTGCTTCTCACTACTGCAAACTTCAAGTATCAGGACTCTTTCAACAGCTGTGACTATCACAGTCCTCTCTGGATGTGCAGGAACATGCGCAGACGCAGGCTACAGTCTAGGGTGTGTGTGTGTGTGTGTGTGTGTGTGTGTGTGTGTGTGTGTGTGTGTCCATGGCAGCTCCACCATCCCAGAGGGACACCTACAGCAAGGAGGCACCCACTGAGGTGTCAAAACCATCAAGAGCTCAGTCAAGCCTTTTTTTTTTTAAAACTACTGGTTAGTGTGAGACCCACCCTAGCAAGCAGGGAGGCAGACTCTCCTAACTAGCTACTCTAGTTGTAGATTCCTTAACAAAGATCAGTCATTCTGACTCAGATAACCCAGGAGAGGTGTCTGGGAAGATCAGAGACAGTGAGGTGTGAGTCAGCAAAGGCCTTATCACAGACAGTCACATTCCCTCCGTGGATGTAAGTGCTGGGGATAAACCGGCTTACTAATTTGGGGGGTGCTTATAAAGAGCTAAAGTCCTCTTGCTTTTTAAACAGGTGATTTTAAAAGGGAGGGTTAGGTAAAAGCAGAACATAAAAGCATTTGAAACATGATGTTTTTGTTTTCATGCTGAAAACTCTTTCTAAAGAAAATTATAAATATAGTAGTATGATAAACCCAAATCTCATGATTAACAAGACACAGCAACTTGAAACCACTACAACTAAATCCCTTAGTTCTTTTCCATCGTGTACTCAACATGTCATCAACTTAGCTTCATCTGATGCACAGACCATAAGATAAAAAAAAATACTACATGCAATCAGCTTTGTCCTTTTGAAAGAAATAGCTCGTTCTTTCCAGAGGGGGCGTGGCTTCAGACTGTAGAGAACCAAGGATTCAGCGTTATAACTATCTAATGGGAAAACAGAAGACTCATCTATTGTTGTATAACTCAGCATTTCCTCAAATTTTGTTTCTGCTACAAAAAAGGAGACCGATTCAAATTTTAAAAGTCCCACCCATAATCCCTTCTTCCCCAAACCCCACAACCTTCCCAAAGCTCCTCGACCAATTTTGTTCATATGATATTTCCCTTGAGGTCTTAATCGGTTTAGTCTGCAGGATTTCCTCTTTGGTGACACTATCAGAAGAAATTACCCTGTTTCGTTACCTACGGTCAATGAGGTCTGACGGCTTTTCCTTCTTGTTGGTCTGCAGTGAGTGGAGGTCGCAAACGATTCTCTGAGACAGGAAGGTGTTGTCTAGACGTGACCCTTTGAAGTCCCCTTCACTTCCATCTTCATCTCACTGAAATTTCTTGTTGGGGGTTATCTACCTTAAACCCTCAGAGCTTGGATGCTGCTGCTGCTGCTGCTGCTGCTGCTGCTGCTGCTGCTGCTGCTGCATAGTTTAGCCATTTATGCTGCTTCCCTGTAGTGGAAGATAAGCTGTGGAATTTGCCTGGAATTCATTCACTGTCAGCCCTGGGTGGCCTTTACCCAGGCAGTGGCTTCAGGCCGGAGGGAAAGCTGGAGAAGTGGGGAGAAGTGGAGGAGAAGCTCTGCAAACCGGAAGGTCTATAGTAAGGGTTATCCTGGTCGTGCAGCAGTAACTACAGTTTTTCTGAGAAACACTGCATCCATTCTGAGTTTGTAGTTTATGCCAGGGCATTGTCAATCAATCCTGACAGAAAAGAGTGGTCTCCTAGTTACTCGTAAACAGATTTTTTTAAAGTTTGCTTTGTTATTTTATCCTTCTTACATTGCCCTATCAAGCAGTGCAGTTGAATTCTCTCGGTAGTACTGCACTGAGCAAGTCATCAAAGAGGAACGTCTGTCTCTTTAATTTGAGTGCTTGGGCTCCCACAATGCACTGTATTCTCTCTAGAAGATGCAGAGGAGCCAAGGCAAGGGCTGGTACTTAAGTGTTAGCACAGATCTGGGCTCGGGGTGAATATGCTGTCAAAGAAGTAACCTTGGGTTAGAGAGACAGCCCTAGGGGTGAGGTCCTTGCTGAGTAATCACAGGGAACTGAGTTTGGACCCCTGGCTCCCATGGAGAAGAGAAAACAAAACACTTGTGCAGTGGGTGATCTCTCACCCCAGCACTCCGGGAGGCAGAGACAAGCAGAGCCCCGGACTTGTGAGCTGCACAAGCTACAGTAGTGAGCTGCGTGCATGCGTGCATAGGTGAGTGCACCTGCACACAATCCGTGTACACCCACAAAGCACACGCACATGGGAAAACAGTGGGAATAGCCTGCCACTCTACAGATTCTTACCAGGAAACAAATAGGCTTCTGGAGTCAGTCCTCGCTGGATACTACTCCTCTGAGGTGGGGGTGGGGATTATAGAGGCTTTCTAGATTTTTTTTTCTTCTATTAACGAAAGGCTAAAGTTTAGCATCTCAATGTATTGCCTGCTCCCCCTCCTCCTTTTAGTCTCAGTGATTCCCTGTCACATGTTGGATTCACACCTGCCTTGTCTGGGTGAGATTCAGGGAAAGCATGGAATGGTGATCGTAGACAAGATCCTTGGAAAGCCGGAGCTCCTCTTGTAGATTGGGGGAACTTACTAATAAGCCAGATTCCCCATTAGAACAGGCCCTTGGGAAGAGCTCCCAGACGGACTGGAGAGCTGCATTCACAGTGCAGGGCCACAGAGGGCGCTGTTGGGGGGATCTGCCCTGCATGGCCGTACACCGACATCTAGAAAGGCATTTCACCCGTGTGTGGTGCGGCTTGGACTCTTATCCCGTGCACGAGATGACTTTTCATGTCTCTGTTTCTCAAGACAGGGAATCAGGATTGTGTTTACAGCGGCTTACATTTGAACGGTTGTTATAATTACAGCGTCAAAATACAGAGTTTGGGGCCAGGGGGTGTACATGTGTGATGCCAGCAATGGGGGATTCAGCCGAGTTCAAGTTCAAGGCCAGCTTGGGGTGCAGGGTGAGTTCCATGCCAGCCTCCCGAGCAGCCACGGATTTTAAAATGATGAAGTCTTGGCACCACAGCTGAATTTAATAGAAATACCTTGGTGGGAAGAGACTTAGGAAGAAATCTGGCTCCTTGAGCTTTGCTGAAGTGTAACCTCACCGTGAAACATGGGAATAAATCAAATCCGCAAAACACAGGGCGAGTTTACTTCGTTTTAAACACTCACATACTGATTTATAGCGTTTTAACATTCTCTCGCCAGGCGTTTTACAGATGTTCCCTTTTAATTTGATAATGCCCCACTTCCCCACATGTACACGAAGCAGTCGATATATCAGGAGCAGTCACCCCAAATTATACTTATTCAGGAGGTGCTTTTCAGTTATTTTCCTGAACAACCTTTGTAGCTTGTAGGATAGATTCAGATTTTAAGCTGACATTTGCATTTGGGGACTGAGAAAGACAGTACAATACAATACAGTCACTCACATGATTAAAAAATTACTTTTATTGTGGACTTAGTAATATAAATGAATTTTCTATTTTTCTTCTATTTTTAATTTACTAGAGTCTTGGAAATTTATCTCACCCAGATTATTAAAACTTATCTATAAAAATAATGAAGTTTTTTAAATGGACATTTATTATTTATTGATAAAATCATATAGCAAATGCTGTTTAGTCAAAAGTATTGAAAACAAAAATTAAAAAACATTTTAATAAGAATATTGTTTATTTTTTACTTCACAAGAAGTCTCATTTCCATTTCAAGACAGGGTTTCTCTGTATAGCGCTGGCTGTCCTCGAACTCTCTCTGTAGACTCAGAGAGCTGCCTGTTTCTGCCTTCCAAGTGCTGAGATTAAAGGTGTGCACCACTACTGAATGGCTAGAAGTCTCATTTCCAATATTAGAATTAAAATTATTTGTAACTACATAAAATTTTTTTTTTTTTTTTTTGGTTTTTTTTCGAGACAGGGTTTCTCTGTGTAGCTTTGCGCCTTTCCTGGAACTCACTTGGTAGCCCAGGCTGGCCTCGAACTCACAAAGATCCACCTGCCTCTGCCTCCCGAGTGCTGGGATTAAAGGCGTGCGCCACCACCACCCGGCTTTTTTTTTTTTTTTTTTTTTTGGTTATATAAAATTTTAAGTTAAAGAAGAGTTATTGAGAAAATAACTTTAAAAGAGAGAATTATGTTATGACTTATTTCATAACTATTTCTTGTCACTGTTATACTTTTTCCTGGGCCATTGCAACTTATTTCTTATTTTCTGATTTTAAAAATTAATGGAACACTTCATTAAAGCTCTGTCATCTAGTAACATACATGCATTGGCTGACAACACACACATGCATGCACATACAGACACACATCTGGACACACACACACACACACACACACACACACACGTCTTAATCACTCCAGTGATGTCACTGAGCCTCGCAGTATTCTGGGCCTGGAGGAAGTGCTCTATGGAAGACTTGCAGCTTCATCTGGTAGTAATTTGTAATTTACCATGTTTTGGGCTCACAGCCAGGTCAGCTATTGCCAAACGAAGGCAGGCAGGGGAATACAATCATTATCAAGAGAAGAGCTGGAATGTACTGAATGAAGCAAACTACACAGACTGAAAGTCTAGGGAGTAATCGACTCCCCTAAAATAACTTTTAGGGGCTAGAGAAAGAAGAGGACCCAGGAGCTCAGCCCCACTCTGGCCTGGGCATCGCAAGTATTACTCTTTAGATATATTAATTAGCTAGACAACAAGGAATAGGTTTCCTCGAACATTTTAGGCAAAAGGAATCTCTCACTGGGAAATCCACCGACAGTTAGTTCCTCCCCATGTTTTAGTGGTTTGGGATGTAGTCCCTCATGAGCTCATCCCAGGGATTCAGTACTCCTCAGACTCACTCCTGGAGGTACGTAAAGCTGCAACAGAAAGCACTTTCGGTCTTACGTAAACCTGATAAGAAGTCACAACATTTAACTATGCGATGAAAATTTCATGAGTCCCTAAATGGTGAGTGTGTTTAAGAGTCCTAAAAATGGAAAAGATCTCAAATAAAGATAAAAAAGTGGTATACAATAAACTCCCGAAATATGAACTTGGAAATATTTATAAAAGACTTGAAGTTAAGGGTCTTAAACCCTTAGGTCTGAAACAACTTTCTGTGTGGGTTGAGCAGCCATCAGTTCCTTGGGTGCCTTTTCTTGAGGTGTTTGTAGCAATCATGGGTGTTTACCGGACAGTCTAAGTTAACATCACTTCTTCCAGTGCTAAGGGTAGAATTAGCCCACCCATTCAGTGCATTCTCATTAAAGTTCCTGTTCCATGAAGTGGCTGCAATAAATCAGGCAGTATTGATGACCATGAGATAGCACACAGAGAACACTTCTACAATCTGTTTATAGATTGTCCGAGGGGGCTGGAGAGATGGCTCAGTGGTTAAGAGCATTTGCTATTCTTGCAGAGAACCTGAATTAAGATCCCAGCACCCATATTAGGTGTCTCCCAACCTCCTGTAACTCCAGCTCCAGGGGATCCACCCTTATCTTCTAGTTTCTAAGGGCCCCTACACACAATGAGATGCATATATATACTCTCTCACACAAATAAGAAGCTTGAAAAATTTCCTTTGATATGTAGGTAATTTCTAAAGAAGAGACAATTAGTATGTACATAAATAACCAATAAAACGGGTTAGAATTTCAGATTCATTGCTAGTCTAAAATAGACAAGCACCATTACCAACTTGGTTCCTCTTCAGATGGTCCCTTGTTGGAGTTTCACTAGAGTGTCTTGTAGTAAATGTTATTTCACTCGGCATCAGGCAGACAAGGGTTGGAATCCTGACTCTACCACTTTTCTCCTGGGTAACCTTGGGTAAGTCACTTAAACAGTCTCCTTATGTATAAAGAAAACACATTTTGTAATAACATCCTCAAAGAATATTTAATGATAATATAGGTATATTGCCTGGAATGATAGTAACATAATCAGGCATTCAATTAATGGCCACTGTTGTGATTGTAGAATGACTTCTTTAAAAAATTAAGAATATTTTAGTTACATGTGTGCCTGTGTGTCCACATGTTCCTGTATAGTGGGTGTGGCTGTGAGCCACCCAATGTGCATTCTGGGAACTGAACTCAGGTCCTCTGTAAGAGCAGCAAGTGCTTTTTTTCTGGTGCTCTTAACCCGTCAGCTCTCCAACTCATATAGAATCATTTAAATGACCAGTCTATGCTGACCTTTTTAAATCTTAACACTTCCTAGTGCAAAAAAGAAGAAACCCAATGCTTCATTTCTCTTCCTTTGTAAAATTGTGTGTGTGTGTGTGTGTGTGTGCGCGCGCGCGCGCGCGCGCGTGTGCGTGTGCGTGCGTGCGTGCGTGTGTGTGTGTGTGTGTGTGTGTGTGTGTGTGTGTAGGTGTGAAGATGATCTTGTGGGTTGCCCTTTGCCTTCTACCGTGCTCTCGGCTGCTTGAGGCAGGGTTTCTGGCCTGTGGGTTTCTAAGGATTCTCCTGCCTCTGTCTCCCATTTTCCCTAGGAGAGCTGGGCCACCTGTGGGTCAAACTTTGAGCTTGCGGACAGTGCTTTCCTGCTGAACTGGACAGTTGTCCATGTTTCATTCTTAATGTGACATTGTTCTAGGGCTGTTTCTCAACGACTTGGTTGGTTTTTGAGGTGGGTTTGTGTGGAGTAAGTGAATGGACTTGAAGCTGTGTGCTGGTGTTTCAGGGCTGTCTGTATGGGCTGCTCAAGTTACCAAGCCAAAGTTACAGCTCAGAGCTTCTGGTTCTGGACAGAAACATAAATGGCTAATTGCTAGGAAGGTTGAAGAAAAGCAGGTACCCCAATAACTCTACTGTTGTCTTGACCATGCAAACTGGGGGTGCAGAATGCTGGGGGTGGGGCTAAGGCCACCTGCTATGGACTGTTAATCTGATTTTACTTACAAAACATTGGTTCAGCTTGGCTGTTAAATTCATAATTTTTATAGCAGCAAACTCTGTCTCAAAGCTGTTTGTGCTAATATTCCAAGAATCATCTCAGATCTCTTTTACATTGACTCATATTTACTAATGTCAAAGATTTACCTATAATTATGGATTGAACAAGATGCCTAATATAGAGTAAATTCCTAAAATTTAAATAGATTAAAATGTGTATTTTTCTTATACATTTGCAAGAGTTTTGTTTGAAAAATGTATTAACAGAAATTAGCTTTTTTACTCTAAACATGCCTCTTGTGACCACTCATAAATATAGTGGGCAGGATAGGGCTTATCAAAAGTGACTGGATGGAAGCCTTATAAATCCCAACACTGTTAAAATGAGTGTCACACACTCCTTAAACATAAATTTGGTGTAATAACTATAATTTAGCAACACGTTTGAAACAAAAGAACTACAAGTTAGAGGCGGAATTACCTCAAAACCAGTGCAGACTGTCCTCCAAGGCACAGGCGTCGTGGCGAGGGAAGTTTGGCATTAGTGTTTTACTAAAATAACAAAGAGAATTCTCACCTGGAATATTTGGAGACGCAGCTGTTGTGTCTGTGTAATGACCCGTCCAGCACACCATGCTGACAGACTCCACGCTGGTGTAGATTGTACTGGCAGTGATAGAGGGGACTGGCTTTAGTTTGAACTAATAAAATGTGGACACAGAGTTGCGCAAGTTTAGGCTCAAGCCTTAAGAAGCCTCCATCTGTCGCTCTGTCCTGAGACTCCACACAAAGCAGCCAGAGGTGGCTTGTTTAAGGAAAGCGGGGCTCTGTGGCTCAAAGACCATGGGACATGCAATCAGATCCCAGTGACTTAGCCTTGGTAACCTGACTTGAGACTGATGCCATGCCATCTTGGATTCTTTGACTTGGGTGAAGCTGTGAGCTGATTGCAGACTCCAGAGGACCCAGTGACTACCACAGGATGCCCGAGGCACTGCCTCCCTGCACCCAGTCTACACTGCAAAGTTGTGTTGTTTTAAGCTCCAAAGCTGGGCACAATGTGGCACATGGCAATAGTTAGCCATTGCACTCGGCACAAAAAGCTTTCTTCTGGATGCAATCCCACCACTGTGGCTTAAGTTCACAGTTTGGAGCAATTCATACTGCGAGAATTTACCATTTGCATTTTTTCGTTAAACACTGGATTGTACATATTTTCTAGGTAATTCATCTACCACAACATCTAGATTTTGTAAGAGAAAAGAAAAAAAAAACACAGGGCTAAAACAGAAACATCATAAAAATCTATAAAGTAGTCTTAAAAAGTGAGTGATATGTCCATCCCTCCTCCTTTCTTTCCCTTCAAGGTCTCACTATGTAGCTTAGGCTGGCCTCCCGCTTTGGCTCTGGAATACAAGGAATTTAGGCACATGCCAGCATGGCTGGATGTTTGTCTTTATGTTAATGAACACATATGTCGGATCTGGATGGGTTTTGCCATGTATCTGCTATCTATAGCCGAGAAACACAACACACTCAAATCTAGTGTCTTAAAGTAACAGTAAACATTTATCATTTCTCACTTTCTCTTGGACAAGAATTCAAGAGTGTCTTTGCTTGGCTCTGGCTTGGGTCCTGCCATGAGGTGGAGGTGGGGAGTTGGTGGGAGTGAGTTATCTGGGAGCTCACTGCTGCTGGCATCCTCATTGTCCAAGCTGCATACTCGAGCTACTGAGCTCAGCCCTGTTGGGGTGGGAACCTTGTACAGCTTCTCCAGTACCAGGCTCCAGGGCTGTCAGTGTTTTCAGCACGCGGGGCTGGCTTCCTCCACTCACGGTTGAGGAACCAAGGTGGAAACAGTCTTGCCTTTTATGAGTGACAGCTCATCACTGGGCTACTGTGGCTGCAGATAGTCTCTCAGCCAAGCATGCTGCCTGCAGAGGCCGGTGATTCCATCACCTGGAAGGCCAAGGCAGGAAGACTGTTGCATGTTTGAGGCCAGCTTCAGCTACAAACAAGCCCTGTCTCAAGCAAAAGCAAATGAATAAAACATTCATAAAACAAACAAACCCAACAACTGACTTCATTTTGCCTGTGTTTTGTTGTATATACAAGATCCAGGCTAGTCACAGATGGCATTCACTGTAATTGCTTGTGTTTCCTTTGAGTTCATTTGCTTCAGTTGCCTAATATAAACCCCACTTTGGAAACATGACTTGGAAACATAGCTTGCTCTTGTGTGATGCAACCTGGAGTCATCGCCACATAAAACTGCCAGCTCTTTGAATGACCGGAGGCTGTGTCAGTTCACTCAACATTACGTTTCTGTTACCTACCAAAGTGCTGGGATCTAATGAATTTGCTGACTAGTTGAATGAATGAATGAATGTGCAACTTAGTGCACAGGCCTTTTTGCTTGATCCTGGACTTATTATTATATTTTTAAATATCAAGATGGTGTTCCCAGTGAAGTGTAAAAATTTGTACTTTCAAAAGTGCAACTGAACATTTCAAAAATGCTTTTTGTAACAATCAATGAACCATTCCTACATCATTGGAGAAAGTCTACTTTAACTGCACTGATGCCCTAGTGCTCTGATGGCATTTCATTACAACAAGAACAGGAGTGCTATACTTTCATGGGAAATAACCTCGTGTCAAGGGCAGCCTCCCAGTTCCTTTTCAGGGCTATAAGCCACTCCCCCCCGCCCCCCAGTGATTTCTATCCTTTGACAATCACTAGGTTTAGACCGTCTTGAAGTCAGAACTTGTCACCGTCTTGTGTGTCTGGAGACTTAGGTATAGACTGTGTACGGTAGATTTGAGGATGGTTATAAGTGTAGTCTAATCTTCTCCTACTAAATTGTATTAAGTGAGAATCAGTGTCAATGGTAAGAGGGTTCCTTTACAGTGAAGCTGTTTGCTAGAATTGGCTGGGATGATCTTAGTTGTCATGTCACAGCAAGTGGAATAGACTTGTTCTAGTCACTCAGCAACTGCCATTAAAGCTTCCGAAATTCTGTCACCAGAAAGTCCTGACTCACTAATTTGATTGCAACTCAATTAAGCCAGATACAGTCTGTGTACTGAGTCAAAGCGAGGGGCCACCATGCTGCGGAGGAAAGACTACTGTCACAGCGGAAAGCAAATCAGAATCAAGACAAGGGTGTCTTAGAGAAGCCTGGCTGCCTGTGTGCAGACGGTTCTCTATGGCACCTTCAAAACACCCTCCCAAACCCTTATTTGCTCATATTCCATTCTGAAAAGCTCATTTGTAGTTAGATAACTTTTAATAGGTAAGGCTCTACCCACCGTCACTGGAAATAAAACAACAGATAAACAAACAAAACCCCACACTTCACTGTGAATGAACATGATGCCTTAGAACCCAACCTCCCAGGAGCTCAGCCAGCTGAAGTCAGTCCTCAGGAGCCTATTTGGTTGAGGTGCACTCTGAACAACCACTGCCTTGCTAGGCATAACAATATGGATGCTATGCTGTTGAACATCCAGTTACAGCTGTCAGTACGGCGATCAAATGTCACTCCACGTTTTGAGCAGATTTTAATTTAACACACACCAGTTAGTTCAGCTCATTATGTTTCTGAGATAGGTGCTGAGCCTGACAGAGAACAAGGACCAGGTTGCCAAATGCTGTTTTAGCCTGGGGTTTGGGGACCTTCAACTCAATACCATATAACAAAGCAGCTCCCCATAATGTATGCAGAGAAAAATTTCAGAATTACACAAAATTATCCAGTTCAGGATTTAAGTAGGAGATTCACCAGAGAGGGGTGGACAGCCTAAGAGGCATAGTCAACTGCGACTTTGAGAGTGGAAACAGTCTCCCGCTGTCTCCAAGGAAGACTGTTTGCTAGCAAAAAACATTTGTGGGCTGGGGTGCAGCTTGGTGGTGGAGAGCATGCACAGGCACAAGGCGTGATTCTGGGCACAGAAAACATGAGACACAAACGAGACTTTGTTCTGGTGCTTGTTTTACCTAAGATGGAAGGCTGGGAAATAAATAACTCCTGTATACACTGGTTAAGAAATCAACTTCTTCGATGCCTCTGGCTATTTTGTGGGTTGTGAGCTGTTAAAATTTGGGGGGAGGTACTAATAGATTATGAGAAACTATTTGGGAGGATGATATACTGAATGAAAAATATCACAAGAACACATATATCCATATTTCCAACCCAAGCGTATATGGGAGAAATGCATTGCTTTGGGACTGCTCAAAATTATGAGACAAGGACAGGGAAAGTTCCTGGATTCTCAGGGCATTTTATCTTCTTGTCACCAACAGCCAAGATATGTGCAAATAATTTTTATATGTCTTCCCAAAGTGAATATACATTTTCACCGTTTCAAAATATAAATAACTATCTCTGGAAAGTTTAGAAAGTACTGGGACCGGGGCCAAGTGGGTGTGAACAAGTGATAAAAAGGCATGTTTTACTTTAAAAAGATAAGGAGAGATTACAATTTCCTCATTTTTCTCTATCTTAGTGTGGGGACCAAAAGAGAAAAATAACTGATAAGTGATATTTTAAATCAGCAGGAAAATGCCCTATTCAGTGATGTAGCTTGCCAAATGGATACTGACATACAAGGAAGATTTGTGTTTTGGGGGCTGGGGTTGAGCAGGAGGAAGAAAGGATGAAAGGCAACCAAGGACTAGGCTGTAAACAGCGGGGGGGGGGGGGGGGGGGGGGGAGCCAGAAAGTGCCATCAGCAAGAGTGGTCCCATCCCCACACGAGGGTCTTCATGGCACAGCAGAGGGCACAGTGAACTTGCCACTCCCCCGGGTGGCATCTGTCACCCAGGCATAATGAAGTTGGTCGAAAGAGACAATGCTGTTTTATTTTATTTTATTTTATTTTTGCATTCTAACATGAGTTATACGGCTGCGGTGAGTGGACTGAGTGAACCTAGTGTGATCACAAATTGTGTCTCCAAGGAGGTGAGGTGTCAGGAAAGTGTGCACTAGTTTTCACTGTGTCCCCTTAAGAGGCTGCGGGATCGATTTCACAAGTGCCGTGGATCCCCAGTACCACTCAGCAGCACTGTCTTTCCCCTTTTCTTTCCTCCTCCTACTGGATGCTCTGTGGCTCAGCCTGCTTCCACGATTCCCGAGTCAGTCTTCCTTTTCTCCCTGTCCACCCCATGACCACCTTCCCAGTGGAAGACGTGAATTTAGGAGCTAGGAAGCAGGGCAGCCCAGTAGGAGCAGTTTACTGATGTGGACATCTTGCCGGGATCTAGCTGAGCTCCCTCACGCTACAGTTAACTGATCCTTACTCCTAGCCAAGGACAGCCATGGGGAATAATCCAGAGCTCTGAAGTCAGTTTGCCTGTCTGCATTTCAGTTCTCACAAGATGAGGACATTAGCCCACTTCTGAGTCTCCATTTTCTGGTCAATAAAGTGGAGTGTGCTAGTGTTTTGTCCCCCTGACTCAAAGGAGGAAAGCATTATTCTTGATCACAGCCATGATCCCTTGTGCCCATCACTTTGAATCTATGATAAGACAAAACACCACAGTGGGCACATGCTGTGGGAGGCTGCTCACTCAGGTCAGCCAAGAGGCGGGGAAGGAATAGCTTTGTGAATGAAACAGAGAGAAGGGAAGGGAGAGGGAAGAGAAGGGAAGAGAGGAGGTCCCTCAAGAATGCAGAGGGGGACCATATTGGAGCAGATTAAGCAGAGGATGGGGAGCCATTCACTGGCAAGAGGAGGGAGCAGGCGAAATGGCTACAATAGTTCTTTTGGCTAGCAATTTCATCTCAGAATTCAGCGCTAAGCTGACCTTTCAGGTAGGTTTGAAAAGATGGCTTACCTCTCTTTATAGATGCAACAATGGTGACTCACAGCCAGGCTAAGTTGACCCACAGGACTTCACAGTGACTGCCTCTAGAGATCTGATGCAGTAATCATCCGGCTTGCTTTATTTCTAAAAGAGAATTTTGATGCATGAGTGGAGTTTTCTTGAAAGCAGTTTGTGGTCCATATGAGGCTAAAGTTTTTAACCACAGCAAGTGTGTGTGTGTGTGTGTGTGTGTATGTGTGTGTGTATGTGTATGAGTGTGTGTATGTGTGTGTGAGTGTGTATGTGTGTGAGTGTGTATGTGTATGAGTGTGTGTGTGAGTGTGTATGTATGTGTGTGAGTGTGTGTGTGTGAGTGTGTGTGTGTGAGTGTGTATGTGTGTGAGTGTGTATGTATGTGTGTGTGAGTATGTATGTGTGTGTGAGTGTGCATGTATGTGTGTGTATGTGTATGCGTGTGTGTATGTGTGTGTGAGTGTGTATGTGTATGAGTGTGTGTGTGTGAGTGTGTATGTATGTGTGTGAGTATGTATGTGTGTGTGTATGTATGTGTGTGTGTGAGTGTGTATGTATGTGTGTGAGTATGTATGTGTGTGTGTATGTATGTGTGTGTGTGAGTATGTATGTGTGTGTGAGTATGTATGTGTGTGTGTGTGTGTGAGTGTGTATGTGTATGCGTGTGTGTGTGTATGTGTGTGTATGTGTGTGTATGTGTGTGTGTGTGTGTGTGTGAGTGTATACGTGTATGAGTGTGTATGTGTGTGTGTGTGTGTGTGAGTATGTATGTATGTGTATGTATGTGTGTGTGTGTGAGTGTGTGTGAGTGTGTATGTGTGTGTGTGTGTATGTGTGTGTGTGTGTGAGTGTGTGTGTGTGTATGTGTATGTGTGTATGTGTGTATGTATGTGTGTGTGTGTGTGTGTGTGAGTGTGTGTGAGTGTGTGAGTGTGTGTGTGAGTGTGTATGTGTGTGTGTGTGTGTGTGTGTGAGTGTGTGTGGTCACCCACACACTGCACGTGTCGACAACCTTGGCTGTCAGCCCTTTCACTCTGGTGTTGCTGCTGTCTGCTCTAGATGAGATGTGAACTCACCAGGAATCATGAATGAGCCTGCATGTGCACCACATCAGAATCGTAAGTAGCTAGACAGAAGCCTAGAGTCAGAGGAGCCGTATACATGACAATGTCGTACGGATACCTTGGAGGTATTGAACAGTAGGCTAACAGCTGGCCCACCCTCCTGCCGCCCCCTCCCCACCACTGCCGCCACCCTTGGAATACATGGGATTGTAGGAATCTCTGAGAGTCGGGAGTAGAGGGCTCTGCAGTTTCCAAGGAAATCGAAACTTCGCAGATGCTTTGCAAGCTGCCTTTCTACCCAGGAAGTTTCAAGTACTTGGAAATGGGGCAACATCCACATTGTGGGGTGTAGTGTGGCTGTTGGTGTGTTTATTATGCTAACTCCCTCGACTGGTCTATTATTTATTATTCTCAGCTTTATTTAGAACGGTTTAACCTGTGTATAGTTCAGCTGTATTCTTTGTTAGTATAGTAATTATAGATTTCCCTTCAGTTTATAAAGATGAAAAGAGGATGGAGTAGGGAATGAAAAGTTCGCAGTTCAAATACCAGGTTTTTATTTTTCGACTGGGAAGAGGAGACTTTAGGGCAAGGACACGTTGTTTCCTTTCCTCTGAAGGATTTTGTTTTAACCTAAACTACAACTTTCCAAGTCATAATGCTCTTTGCCACTAGTTTTTTTCTCTCTTGCAAATAGAAATTGAGTTAAAAATAAAACAAAACCCATCACATATTTCTCCTTGGACACAAGAGCAGAACATGTAGATTCAAGAGGAGCACAAGCCTCATTGCAGGACTTGGTGAAAGGAAGGAAAGGGAGAGATCTGGTATTTCCTCTGCTGTAAGCATATGCTCCCTGTGGAAAGTGTCTGGTTAATGGAGATGGCTCTGATTGTGTATTCAACCATGGCAGGACAGAGTGTGAGAGCCAAGGTTACCTCTTAAGTTTTAATTACTGTGCCTAAGGGATCCATAAAACAAAAATGCCTCAGAACTGCTAGCCCCTTGCTCAAGGACTATCCCAGATAGTTCCTGAAATGCTGGGGGCTATTGTTTACAGGAGATAACAAGTCACATGTTTCTCACTCCCCTTACAAGTTCGTTTGACTCATCTGCATGGGATGTGCTTGATCATATGTGGCGGGAGGCTCACAGGCAGGAAATATGTCACGCTTGCCCCTATTTGGATGCAGGCTGGAGTTACGTCAGGAAGTAAACTTGCCCCTAGTTGGACTTGATGGGAAATGCAATGAATTACGGGTTTCCCTTCTTAAGACCCTGCAAACCGTGACTTGGGGCCATTTCCCTGGAACCTGGGTCTGGACCTGGCCAGAGCCCATCCTCCTGGCCAGTATTTAATTAAAAGGTTGCTTCAAATTTGGCTTTAATCTGTGGTAGTGGTTTTATTCTCGATTGGTGGGATTAACAAAAGCTCCACAGAATAGTGTACTATAACAAAATACATTCAGGTTCAGAGAAGTTATAAGGTGCCGAGTTGTGGCTCTACGGGCCGGCCTGCTTGGCAGCTGGTGGACGGGAGCTGTTGGAGTTTGGCTTCCTCTGCTGCTAGCTTTATACACTCTTCTTACTGTATTTCAGTTTTTGCCTTGCCTGTTAGCCTGCGGAGGCAATCACAGCTACAATAGGGGCCTTCTCATCTCAAGTGAGCAATTTGCATCACTGAGGATCTCCAGGCGAATGAGCAGGTTTTTTTTTTTTACTGAGGAGGCTTCCTGGAATGTCCCTTCTAGACATTTACCTCATCTTTATGGGGGAGGGAAGCTGTCTACCTTTCACACTTCCAAGAAACCCAAGACACCTAGGTTTGCATTTAGTCATTTTTCATTCCCTTTATGATCCTGTCACTCAGGACTTATAACCTCTGACTTCATAAGCTATCCCAGATCACATGACTTGAGGGGCAGCGAAGGCAGGGTGGAGGATGGGAAACCTGTCTTTGGTCTGTTGTGTGGTTCAAGGCCAACCTTTTTTTTTTCCAAAAGATTTTATGTTTGCTTTATTTGTGTCTGTGAGTGGATATGTGCATGATGAGCAGTGCATTGTCCAAGGAGCCCAGCAAAGAGCATCAGATCCTCTGAGGCTGGGATTACAGGGGGGTTGCTAGCCACCAGATGTGAGTATGGGACCCAAACTCAGATCCTGGGCAAAAGCAATAGTCACACTTTACCACGAGGCCATCTCTTCAGGCCCACCAACTTTGTGGCAAGGGAGGGTATTAGTGACACTCAGTCCTGCGAGTTCCCTGGGAGACACCACTGACCAACACTCCCCTCCTTCCCGAATCAAGAAGACCTGGAGCATGTGCTCCCTGCCTGTGGCCACTGTGGCTATGAGGATGGGGACCGCAAGGGCTCACTGTGTGCAGTGGGAGGCTGGCAGTGTGTTTCTGTAGGGTATGTCTCATGGCCAGCTCCTCCACACTGTCTAGAACAGCAAGTCTGCAGGCTGTGCCTTGTCCAGAGACTCCGTTTAATAGGCAGGGGTTGAGTTCCTGGCGAGTGCAAGTGCAGAGGCAGGCTTTCCATGTCCCTGGCTGTGGTGTGGACACCACCACCTGTCCAGCACCACCCGTGAGCTGCAGGTCTGTGGAATCCTGTAAAAGCAGAGTGGGCATCACCCTGTAAATTTATCAAAGTAAATTTGGACCATTTGAACACACCACATGGGAGGATTGAAGTCATACCAGGAGAGCCAGGCCTGAGAGCTTAGCAGGTGCACCGGGACCCTCCCTGGGTTCCATCAGGAGAACACACCTAACAATGGGGTGGTCACAGCCCACTGTCCGCTACCCAGTCACCAGGGATGCGTCAAGGACCAACAGCCAGTGGACTCCACCTGGTCCTCACTGTTGATGGCCTAACCAAACTGCTGCCAGTCCGCTGTCGGGTTGGTACTCAGCAGCTTCCATAGTTCTGCTGTGAAGGAAATCTGAATTACATGGCAAACTACTGTCCATGGAACTGCTACACGCTGTGAATTTTTGGTTATTTGATGACAGTGTAATATGGCGGGGTGTTTGTGAGTGGATGAAGTCAAGAGCAGGCTCTACCATGAAGATGGCGCTGTGCTTGGGTGGCACTCAGGAGTCCGACGTAAGAAGAGGGTGGGGCTCTGGGGTAGACGAGCATCTAAGATCTGCTCAGCAGCAGCAGAGATCAGGAGGTCACAGGGGGTACTCACAGCAGCCACAGAGGAAGAGGAAATGCAGTGGAGGGTGTATCCTGGAAGGCAAGGCAGGCTTCAGAGAGGGATCGGTGTGCATGTCTGCTGGGACCCACTCCAGGCCCATGCATCTCGGGACAGCAGCCTTCAATGGTGCTGTGTGTACAGCAGCTTAAAAGCAGAGACCAAAATTAGAGGAAGAGAGGAAGGACAGAGGATACAGGACAGTGTTCACATTACCATGCTGTTTAAAATTCTCCCCTCTGTGGTACACAAATGGACACCTTTGGGTTATTCTCAGCCTTTGTAGATTTCTCTGCAGTTGCTGTCCGCTTGTCCTTAACCTTAGCAGGGCAAATGAACTGAGGATGCGCGCATGAATGCCACTGTTCACACTGCTCGGGTCCTCTCCCCTCTGCTCCCCTAACCCTCTCCTCTCCTCCTTCCCCTCCCTCTTTCCCTCTCCTCTCCTCTCCTCTCCTCTCTTTTTCCATTCTTCCTCCTTTGGCTTGAGCAGTTCTGCTTAGATGATGCTGTCCTTTGGGAAACATTTGCTGACCTTTCTCTGTTCACCCCTACTTCAGCTAGTGGAGTTACAGGCAGTTGTGAACTAACCAACGTTGATGCTGGGGACAGAACTTGGGTCCTCTATAAGAGCAATGTATGCTCTTAATCACTGAGCCACCTCACCAGCCCCATGGTAGCTGTTATTAATGGCTCATAGCTGGTCTTTGGGATAAAACCTCTTTGCTGTTCATGTGTCTCACAGAGTCTTGCTTTCATCGGAAAGACTTTGACATGGAATATCCTTTCTGCTCTGTAACAACTCCCTGGGCTTTCCAGGATCCATCTAGCATCTCTCAGGTGTGTGTGACTGTCAGGCAATGAAACTCAGGTGGATTTAGTTCTCCTTCCTCTTTATGATTGGAATTATTCAGATATATAAATATCCAGCATTGACTGTAAGCTTCAGATGAGGGAGCTTGGAATAATCAACCTTGCTAGAAAAATGAAAGGGGGAAATTGAGAAAGATTGTCTTGTAATGACCTCGAAGGATTACATTGTAACCACCAAAGTTCTAGAAAAGTGAGAATTTCTGCTTGTGTTTTCTCTCTCCCTGCCTCCCTCCCCTTTCTCTCACCTTTCTTTTCCATTCCTTTTTTCTTTTTTTTTTTTGAGTCAGGTTCTTGCTAAGGAAAGAGCCCTGGATAATCTCAAATTGGACCCCTCTATGTCAGTCTCATCAGTGTGGGTTATAGGTGTTGTCATGACATCCAGTTTTGCTTCCCTTAACTGATCCCTCCACTCTCAACCACGTTGTATAATTTTTACAGTGGTATTTAGAAGCAGAAATCTCCTATAGAGTTTGCAGTCTTATTAGGGAAGGTGGATGCTCTCCTAGTTAAGGTGAACAAAAGTTCAGAACTAGGGCATGAGTACAGGATGCTGGCAGCAATTTCATCTGGATTGTCCAGTTGAGTACAGTTGATAGAATTTACAAGGTCATTGCTAGCCTGAGATCTCATATCTAGGCTGGCCTTGAACTCACTACGCAATTGGAAATGACCTTGGACTGATCTTCCTGTCTCAGCCTCCCAATTGATGGGGCTAGAAGGATGTACCCTCACACCAAGCTTTAAGTGGTTTGGGGGACCAAACCCAGGGTTTCATTCTATGTGATAGCCATGATATATCCCTGGCTTCTTAAACTTCTAATTTTAATGATTAAAATTATTTTAGATTTTTGAGTTTTTCATTGCACATAGACTAATTCTCTTGAATCATAGAAACTGCATGTGGATAAGAGCTTAAAAACTGGTAATGAATTCTTGTTTATAAAAACACCTAAAATATAACATTATAAACAAGATGTTCACTTATTTTCTGAGTCAGAAAGTCCAAACTTCCAGTAAGACATAAGAATTAAGTGATTGAGAAAATGTTCCTATTTTTTTAAGGGGAATCTGCAGGTTTTGTTGAGTCTATAGCATCTGTTTGCTTTCAGAGACAAAAGACAAACTTTATTTAGAACATTAAACACACAAAAAAGACTTGTCCACACCCTGTTTACTCCACTTAAACTGTCGCCTAAGCATTCACAAAAGCCCTCCAAAGTCACCATTGTCCTCTCTAGTGAGCCTCAGTATCCGTGTGAAAATTAAGAAAACAAGGAACAGGGCAGTTAGAACAAACCAGGGGAGATTCTGGGATAGATAAGGCCGAAGGTTTCATTTCATTTTTAATGTCGTGCTGCTCTAACCGACTCACAACATCGCTCCCCAAACGGTGGCCCCTAATTATTTCATCATGCAGGGGAAATCCTGGTAGGTCATATATAAACAGCCCGAGGCAGGAACCTCCTCGTTGGATAGAGCCTGACATCTGACATCTGCAGGGCCTGCTGCGAGAGCCTGCCACAATTAACCAGGAGGTGTGGACAGGCACGGATACCAGGGAGCTGGAAGCCGAGCAAAGGGCTCTGCTAATCCAATATGTTCCTCCAGAAATGAAGCGGTGACAGCCGAGGGTGGCAGTGCTCTCGGGCACTGGACCTTTGTGGTCGATTCCCTGGCCGTTTGCCAAGAGGCAGAGCCTGTTTCTGTCTTCCCTTCCTTCCACTTCTCATGTATGCATAATTCCCCGTGACTTTCAATGGGAGCCAAGTGCTCTTAGGGGTGGCTGCACGGAGCTCTTGGTATTGTTAACATCACTTCAGGGCTGGAGTGGGGGTGCCCTTTGTGGGTTTCACTAACAAAATGAGACCCAGAGTGGAACTCTCATACAGAATGTGTGGAGGGACTGAGCCAGCACCTGCTTTAGAGGCTAATTACACTTTTTTTTTTTTTTTTGTCTTAGCAGATGCTAAGATGCTAAGGACAGTGCTGTGATTCGACTTGCTGGTTGGTTTCTTTATCTCACTGGCTATGGAAAATGAAATTTCAAGTTAAAAATTTTTTTCACGTTTATTTGTTTAGGTGTGTGTTGGCATGGATATGTGGCAATTCACGTGTGGAAGCCAAAGGTCAGAGGACAACCATGGGGAATCAGTTTGGTCCTTCACTATGTGTGTCCTGGAATTAAACTTTGTCAGGCTTTGTGGAGAGCTCCTGTACTCCATGAGGCATCTTAACAGCCCCGTTTTCAGATCTTATCCCGGCATTTTAGAGATGCGATCACAGGACCATGTTCATGAGTGTCTGGCTCTCCTGGGGCTGGAGATAGTCTCTGTATCAGCCTGGCCCTGGCTACCAGCTATAACAGAATGAGCCACAAGGAGAGATCCCCACCTTAAGACCCCGAGTGACGTGTGTGTGTGTGTGTGTGTGTGTGTGTGTGTGTGTGTGTGTGTGTTCATCTAAGTTCCCATGGTGAGGAGGAGGGCTAATGAAGACAGTCACATGGGCACAAGCACAGACACAAGGAAGTCAGGCTGTTCCTGGAGTTCGGTGTATTTAGGGTAAGCAGGGAAGTCAAACCTGATTGGTACCTGGAGGTGTGTTGTACATAGAAAGAAACTTGGCAAGAAAGTGAGGTGGAACCAGCTTCTCTGGTAGCCCAGGGCATTCAGAATGGGTGACTTGCTGTTGTTCTTAATTAAAGAATTATTACCTTCCTCCCCTCCCCCCAGTTTACCCAAGTGTAGCTGAAAGTTAGAACTAGATAACAAGAAACCTGCTATGGCCATAATTTAAAAATAATATCAGCCTGTGTATGTTTATTTGGGTCCGAGTGGCTGCAGGAACAGAGGCTGAGAGAGATTTGTCCTGACCGCAGGCCAGGCAGGACACAGGAAAACTTTCAGCTACACCCAGGAGATCTTTTTTTTAATTATTTAAAAAAGTTCATTCATTTTACATACCAACCACAGCCCCCCCATCCCTCCTCCAGCCCCCCACCCCAGACCTACCCCCCATCCCCTCCTCCAAAAGAGTAAGTCCTCCCATAGGGACAGAGCAAAGCCTTACCCAGGAGATCTTAACCCTTTCCCTGTCCTGGGGTGATCCATGTGTGTCCCTCTCAGGGACCTCTTCTCTACCTAGCTTCTCTGGGGTTGTGCATTGTAGCCTGGTTATCCCTTGCTTTATGTCTAATATTCACTTATGAGTGAGTACATACCATTTTTTGTCTTTCTGGGTCTGGGATACTTCACTCAGAATTGTTTTTTCTAGTTCTATCCATTTGCCTACAAATTTCATGATGTCGTTGTTTTTCTCTGCGGAGAGGTACTCCATTGTGTATATGTACCACATTTTCTTTATCCATTCTTTGGTTGGGGGGCATCTAGGTTGTTTTCAGGTTCTGGCTATTACCAATAGTGCTGCTATGAACATAGTTGAGCAAATGTCCTTGTGGTGTGGTTGAACATCTTTGGGGTATATGCCCAAGAGTGGTATTGTTGGGTCTTGAGGTAGGTTGATTTCCAATTTTCTGAGATACTGCCATACTGATTTCCAGAGTGACTGTACAAGATTGCACTTCCACAAGCAGTGGAGGAGTGTCCCCAGCCTGCATGAGACCGCACTAGGCCCTCTGAATGAGAGTGACAGTTACGTGGCTTGATCTGCTTGTGGGTCCCCTGGCAATGAGACTAGGACTCATCCCGGGTACCGGAATTTTTAGAGCCCATCCTCTGTGGTTCGATGCCTTACTCAGCCTTGATGCAGGAGGGAGGGCCTAGGTCCTGCCCCAACTTGGTATGCCAGCCTGTGTTGAATACTCAAGGGAGACCTTACTCCCTATGAGGAGGGAGATGGGGTGAGATGGGGGACATGTGGGGGAGCAAGGCAAGGGGGGAAGGGGAACAGTGGTTGGTATGTAAAATGAAAACAAATTTTCTTATATAAAAAAAAGAGAGAGAGAAAGGAAAAATTACTGCTAGAACCAGACTTATGAAAGATGGTTCTGGAAACAGTATAAGATGCATTGGAGAGGAACAAACAATTTGCTAGGAAGCCAGTTAGAAAGCCGTTGCTGTTGGGACCTGCTGCATTCATGTGGTGTTTCCTTCGTAAATAAATGCCTTACAGGTCAAAAGAGATAGTTTGAAGTTTGATGTCTTGGTGGTTTAAATAATACTGACAGGACGTCCAGGTTAATTTCTCTATTGCCTCTTCCCTTGCCTCTCGCCTCTCCCTCTCCCTCATCTTTCCTGAAACACCTGAAACCAGAAACGACTTAAATCACAGGCTCTGAGGTTGACAACCAGGAAGAGCTCCAGTCACGTCAGCCCCTTCCAAATGGAGCACTTTGAAGTCCGAGCCTTGTTAGTAACGATATCACAGATATTTGTCCAGAATAATCACCAGTGGGGTTCTAAGAAAGAAAGATGCCCAACAGGCAAGATTGGGAAATACATACGGTCAATTATGAATTGGCTTTTTTTTTTTTAAGAAAAAAAAAAAAGCAGAACAAAACAGGCTGTAAGTTCCGATAAGATGTCTGCAGGGCTTAGAACAAGCATGCTGTATTAATTATTATTATTATTATTCATTCTGCGTTGCCACAAGTATACACAGCACTGCATAAGCGGTTGACAGGGAAGAATAATATCCTAGCCCTGGAGTGCTTATAATTTATGTAAACACATCCTCTTGTTTTTCCAGGCTGTATCTCTGAATTGTAATTTTGCTTACTTTGTTCATATTCATATTTCAGCTCTGGTTCTTATATAAGCTAAAAAAAAAAAAAAAAAAAGAGCAGTTTTAGGAAACACACATGTTTTTCCACAATGATAATTCTCTTCCCCAGACCAAGAGCTGTCTCACTGAGAATTCTGGGTACAAAAACCTCCTTGGATGGGTTCCTCTGCCTGCATGAAGCAAGAGCCCTGGAGTCTATTTAAGGCCCTCTGGAGAGGAATGGTGCTGATGTATTGTTAGGACCTTTGATTAATTAGGTATTAAAGCCTCTGCACCAAAGTCCTTTTTACCATAAAAACACAGGAAACTGAGTCAAAAGGATCAGAACCAATACTTGTTATCACTGTCCACATGCCTTTTGCCTCACGATCACGCTATTAACTCCTCAGTTCAGTAATTTCTCTCCACACACATGGTGGTTTGGTTTGTTTTTTGTCTTTTTCAAAACAGGGTTTCTCTGTGTAGCCTTGGTTGTCCTAGAACTCACTCTGCAGACCAGGCTGGCCTTGAACACACAGAGATCTGCCAGTCTCTGCCTCTCAAGTGCTGGGATTAAAGGAGTGCACCACCAGCGCCCAGCTTCATACATGTTTTGAATATCTTTTTGTTTGTTTATATGTTTAGAGACATGGTCTCCTGTAACCCGGGCTGGCCTGAACTGGCTATGTAGCCAAGAACTTTAGACTCTCCTGCATCCACAACTCAGGGGCCGGGATGACGGGTGTGCACCACACACCTGACTTAACACTGCTTGTTAAGAAATGCCATGTAGTCATTTTACCTAGTGCTAGGCTTGGGACGACAGTGTCTTCCAATGCCATTGTGTGCTCTGACGGTATCTACCCAAGCTCTCTGCCTCTCTCTCTACTCCTGTCCCTTTGCTTTCCCAGATAGTTCCACTGTGTGTGTGTGTGTGTGTGTGTGTGTGTGTGTGTGTGTGTGATCTTATGTGCCACTATAAATAACAAAACCTAGGATCTGCATATGAAAGAAAGTATGTAGCATTTGTCTTGCTGAGTCTGCCTTTTTGGCTTAATAAGACGACCTCCAGTTGTATCCATTTTCTTGCAACAGCATCACTTTGTTCTTTATGGCTGAACACAACTTCACTGCATATATAGACCACAGTTTCTTTACTCCTCCGTCTGCTGACAGAGACGCAGGCTGATGCTCTGTTTTGTTTATTGTGAATACGCTGCAGTAAACTCGGACATGTGGGGTCTTTGTGCTGCTCTGACTTTGGTCCCTCTGGGTGTGTATTTGTGCTATATAACTCACCTGCTTTCCTTAACCCACAGAAGTCTCTAAACTCACTCAGCCAAAATCAGATCGAGTGATTTATAGAGAAAGACTCCTTGGTTTTGTCAAACAGTTATAAGCCTTCCACTGACAGAGAAGTTTAAGGAAGTAAAATGTGAAGGAAGAGAGGCTTCCATTGCTGTGACTGTGACTGTGGACACTGACACACTGCAGATACTGGAGGCTTCCATTGCTGTGACTGTGGACACTGACACACTGCAGACACTGGAGGATTCCATTGCTGTGACTGTGACTGTGGACACTGACACACTGCAGACACTGGAGGATTCCATTGCTGTGACTGTGACTGTGGACACTGACACACTGTAGACACTGGAGGATTCCATTGCTGTGACTGTGGACACTGACACACTGTAGACACTGGAGGATTCCATTGCTGTGACTGTGGACACTGACACACTGTAGACACTGGAGGATTCCATTGCTGTGACTGTGGACACTGACACACTGTAGACACTGGAGGATTCCATTGCTGTGACTGTGGACACTGACACACTGTAGACACTGGAGGATTCCATTGCTGTGACTGTGGACACTGACACACTGTAGACACTGGAGGCTTCCATTGCTGTGACTGTGGACACTGACACACTGTAGACATTGGAGTGTAGCTAGAGTTTTCCTGCCTTGCCCACAGTCAGGACAAATCTCTATCACCTGCCAGTCCCACAGCTGCTCAGACCCAACCAAGCAAACACAGAGACTTATATTGCTTACAAACTGTATGGCCGTGGCAGGCTTCTTGCTAACTGTTCTTTTATCTTAAATTAACCATTTCCATAAATTTATACCTTGCCACGTGGCTGGTGGCTTACTGGCGTCTTCACATGCTGCTGGTCATGGCAGCGGCTGCAGCGTCTCTCCGCCTCAGCCTTCTGCTTCCCAGAATTCTCCTCTCTCCTTGTCCCACCTACTTCCTGCCTGGCCACTGGCCAATCAGTGTTTTATTTATTGACCAATCAGAGCAATTTGACATATAGACCGTCCCACAGCACTTCCCCTTTCTTTTTTTAAAAGGAAGGTTTTAACTTTTACGCATCTCCAAAGTCAGCTTGGTATATTTGGGAATTTGGGTGTAGCTTCTCTTACTACTTCCTGCTGGAGGGGGGCGCTGTATCTTATGGGGACA
The DNA here is from genome assembly GCF_049852395.1 of Peromyscus maniculatus bairdii. Taxonomy (NCBI): domain Eukaryota; kingdom Metazoa; phylum Chordata; class Mammalia; order Rodentia; family Cricetidae; genus Peromyscus; species Peromyscus maniculatus. The sequence continues at coordinate 134,429,077 of NC_134857.1, forward strand.
CAAAGAAAATTTAAGGATCATGGAGTAGTCCGTGAGGCTGTATCGTCTGAGCCAGTTGCCTTGAAACAATTCTGGATGTTGGATCATCTGGGCCATGGTGTCATCGGAGACCTTGGAAGAACTTTCAGGTGGTCTTGACTGGTCAAACCTGATGGATCTTAATCTGGAACAAATCCATAGCCTCTGGCTTTCTGTAGAGACAAAAGCAGAGCCTCTTTTCCAAAGCAACATATCCTTACATCTAAATTTTGAAGTCAAGGTACCTTTAAAATATACATTTTGGCATAACTCAACAGCTTTTGCAATCAAATGTTTTTCTTCAGTTACAAATATCAAAGAGAACATAATCCAGATTCTCTGTGTGGTAGCCATCTTTATGTGGCTTATTTTTTATATCACCTTGAGCCTATTGCTTTAAACTGCAGCCTTTTAAGCCTGAAACGGCGCTGTGGCTGCTGGCTCCGCCCACTTCAGCTTCCCAACATGGCGGTGGTACCTTTTCCACCAGCTCTGGGAGCCATCCTGGGTCTATGCTTTTAATCAAGCAGCGCGTAGCCCAGAAACCTCTTTTTTTGTTTTGTACTAGCAAAGGCTAAATCCACCATGCAGCTTAATGTGCCACTTGCAGAGGCCTCATTCCCGACATACTGCAGGTCAAGCACACACCAGGAACCCGCCAGTAGCTCAAACCGGCAGGCTGCCGCTCATTTGAGAGAGACAATTAGGAAGCTGTTTTTACTTCCGTTTTAGAATCTTTTCTCAGGTTTTAGGTGGAAACTCTTGCCAACACGATGGGCGCCATTTGTAGCTAGAGTTTTTCTGCCTTGCCCACAGTCAGGACAAATCTCTATCACCCGCCAGTCCCACAGCCGCTCAGACCCAACCAAGCAAACACAGAGACTTATATTGCTTACAAACTGTATGGCCGTGGCAGGCTTCTTGCTAACTGTTCTTTTATCTTAAATTAACCATTTCCATAAATTTATACCTTGCCACGTGGCTGGTGGCTTACTGGCGTCTTCACATGCTGCTGGTCATGGCGGCGGCTGCAGCGTCTCTCCGCCTCAGCCTTCTGCTTCCCAGAATTCTCCTCTCTCCTTGTCCCACCTACTTCCTGCCTGGCCACTGGCCAATCAGTGTTTTATTTATTGACCAATCAGAGCAATTTGACATATAGACCGTCCCACAGCACTGGAGGTCTTGACACAGCCTGAGTTAGTCTCTGAAAAGCTTTTTCATAAAGTCAGAAACAAAATTTGTGACTGAATTTGGAACCTTTAATTTAATAGTTCTGTAAAATATAATAATTATTCACATCCATTTTCTCATAGAACACAATCATCATTTGTAAGAAATAAACAGAAATCCATGAAAAAATGAATGTGCTTTATCCCTCTAACTTTAACTGGCTCTGCTTCGCTTGAGGCTTGAGGCATTGTGGTAGACAGTATGGCTGTACAGGAAATGGAATAGAGATGTTTTCTGAGGTAATGACTAAAACAAGCTTGTAGTCACAGCACTGTGTAGGAGTGTTTTGTTATAAGTCCAGAATGACCTGAGACCTTTTTAGGACTCCACACTCCAAGGAGGCCTGCCTAGAGGACCCAGGACGAAGCAGTCAGTTCTAACGAGTGCTGTGGTGCCTTGGAATGCGAAGACAGTAAAGGAAATTAGAATAGTTGAGGGAGGTATGGAGAGGTCCAGAGATGACAGGGAGAGGTTCCAGGAGGGACCTGGGCTAGAAGCAAGTAACATTCTAGTTACCATCTCGGATCGAAATAATCCAAATTGATGATGAAGAGAAGGACATGGGAGTGACATTCTAGTTACCATCTCGGATCGAAATAATCCAAATTGATGATGAAGAGAAGGACATGGGAGCGGAGAGAATTGCACCACAGCCTGGCTGCTTTCTCTAGCACGTCACAGCTGAGGTACTGTATTTGGTCTGTCGGGGCTCCATGCCTGTGCTAAGCCATAGGTGAGCTTCAGGAAATCAACGGTGGGAATTTTGTGCATCCACAGATCCTCAAAGCCACAGCTGCTGTCCAGAATTAATAAGAAAGAAATCTCCTGGATGACCATCGACAATGAATACAGTCACTGTGAAATATTAATGGGCCTGACACCTTCATCACCTTCACACATACATACTCTTATGCCCAACCACGTCCACTCAAGTTTTCATCGCCAAAGGTACTGTAGTGGATGAGAAAGGCATCTAAAAGAGAAAGAAAGTTAGCCACATGGGTGAGATTTTCATAGTGAGCATCCCAAGAGAATCAGGAGGCTCTGAACTTCCCGAGAACATGATGTTTGGGCTAAACTTTGAGCTGGCAGGGTTCAATGAATGTGGGGCCGAATGGCACCATGTCCTTGTGGAGAAGGAAGGATCCAGGGTGGCTGCGGTGCAGTTTAATCGGATGAAGAGCAGGGCAATGTAGGATGTGACACCGAGAAGCCGCCAGGGACTGGGCCAGGGGATTGGATTTCTATTTGAGCTTCCTAAGATTGAAAGGCTGTAGCAGGGTCATTTCCTGGTCTGTAAGGGGAAGACAGAGAAGGAGGGCAGGCAAGCGTAGAAGCAGAGGTCGAATGGGAACTGATTGCAGCCATCAATCAGGATGTGCTAAGGATGTGCTAAGCTGGGGCCACAGTGATGGTGATGGGGACCACTGGGTGCATTTGAGGTGTGTTTGGGGGTACACACACAGCAGCCTGCATGGATATGTGGAGAGAGGTCAGACTGCCGTGGGTAAGATCCTCTAAATACAAATCCCCCTGAAAGGAAAATGTGAAGTGTAGTTCAACAAAAGTTTGCATAAAGAGCAATCACAGTGTGGGTATGTAAACTCAAATCTGACCTTAACCTTGTAAGCTTAGGCTGCCAAGTCTTTTCATCTCGTAGTTAATTTCCTTTCTTTAAAAATAGCGTCTGGCACTCCTGGGACCATCCTGTTGACCGTGAAAGAAGTCTGCAGAACATACTTCCACTGTCTACTGTAACCCTGGAGGTGATGACCACACCTGTGGTGTGCAGTATGACCTCATCGCATATGGTGTACTTGTAGCAAAACCTCACAGTCACTCCCCATATAAGGGAAATTACCACTTGTTAATTAAAAACTTTCAACTGGGAACAAACTATTACTAATAAAAGAACAAACAAGAGCTGGGGAGGTAGACAGAGAAGCACTTGCTTAAAAACACAAGGACCCAAGTTCAATCCCCAGAGTCCTCGAGGAAGAGCTGGGTGTGATGATGTGTGCTTGTGATTTCAACAGTGGGGAGAACAGGCTGGCCCACCCAGCCTAGTGACTGCTGAGCTCCAGGCTAAGAAAAGGCCCTGTCTCAAAACAGATAGATAAATAGGCAGGCAAGACAGACAGACAATGGCTGCAGAGTTGGCTCAGTTAGTCAAGCACTTGCCGTGCAACCTGAGCCTGGATCCCAGAACCCACAGAAGAGCCTGGTGCAGCCAGACAAGTATCTCAAGTCCCAGCTGCTCCTCTGGGGAGAGAGGGCAGACAGAAAGGGTGACAGACGCTCTTCAGCAAGGTAGCCTGCTTCACGCAGTGGAAAAACAAGAGACCCTGTCTCAGACAAAGGCGAGGACAGACATCTAAAGTTGTCCTCTGACTTCCAAATGTGTGTTGTGGCATGCAATGCCCCCCTCAGCCCCCCCCCCTTCAGCAAAACAAAATAGTCATTGTAAAAGAATAGCTAAGCAGAAAGATTAAAGACAACTAGAGGAATAAAATCTTATCTAAAAAGAAAAGCTACTATATATATTTTTTAAATCATGTCTACTTTATTTGACTATTTGCTCTCAGGATTCATTGCTCAAAGCCTGAAGTGCCCTTTTGTGTCAGTATTGAGAAACACACACACACACACACACACACACACACACACACACACACACACACACACACACACAGGGCTGTGATATTTCCAGTGCTGTATAAACAATGCTGCCTGGCTCTTCTGAAATTCATTTTGCATATATTACACACATTGATATTCAAATATTCATGTGGAGTCCACAGCAAGCACAGTGATTATGACCTCAACAATCACCTTAATTGGCCCAGCCTCTCTCCAAGAGTGCACCCAGGAGCTATCCTTCTGGCTGCTGATTTACAAATTCTCCCTTTCATCTCTCCCCTTCCCTGCTCTCAGAGCTCCACAGTCTAAAGTAACACAGTAAGCAACTTCAGCAGAGAGTGAGTCAGTCTCAAAGGCTTCGGTTACAACCCTGCTCTGTGAAAACTGGGGATTAGCACTATGGATTTCCTTATAAAAATTCCCTGAGATACCTTTTGCTGTCTCTTGGTTATCAGCAGGGTGGTGTTTATTATTAAAAGTGCCGTTTAGTCGATACCAACCTTAGGCACCAGGCTGTTTGTCCTGCTGCCACAGAAGGAACACTGCAAGGCTGTGCACCTGCTGTAAGAAGGGCTCTCGGCTGGGTGGGGTTCAGGACTTGATGGACAGGGACCCCTCCTCAGGTGGGAAGTTAGATCTTCTCGACTCACTGCCTAACAGTGGGTCTGTAAGGAGCCTGCCTGAAACCAGCCAACTTTGAAGAGATGGTAAGAGAAAACAAATACTCTGGAGGAACTGCCTTTAAATTGTATCTGTGAAGATCATATGAGCAGGATTTAGATGCACGGGACTGGTTCTTCTACGAATATGAAAAAATAAAGATTTTGTATTTTGTTAATCATTTTCCAGATGGTTTCTTTATCCATGAAATGTATATACACTAAAGATTTTAAAGTCATTCTGTGAGGGAGCTGGGCAGGAATCACACCTGGTTAAAAGAGACTGCAAAGCAAACATCCAAATACTGAGGCAGAGGAGGGGAAATCAGGGTAAATGGATTTTTACACAGGAGGAGGAGGAGGAAGGCCCGTGAAATCTGTATTGGAAGGGATGGAACAGATCCATTACACTGTGTGTGTGTGTGTGTGTGTGTGTGTGAGAGAGAGAGAGAGAGAGAGAGAGAGAGAGAGAGAGAGAGAGAGAGAGAGAGAATACATATGTCTCACAGGACACAGCACACGTGTGTGTGTGTGTGTGTGTGTGTGTGTGTGTGTGTGTGTGTGTGTGTGTGTGTTTGTGTGTGTGTGAGGTGAGCTGGGCAGCCGACAGGACAACTTTTCGGGAGTTGTTTGTTTTTGAGGCCGAGTCTCTCAGGGTGTCCCTGAGCTGTGATGCCAGCTTTGGCTCACTTTCTCATCTCTACCACCATCTACCCAGAGGTGCTGGGGTTGCAAATGGGAGGCCACTGCCCCAGGGGATGATCCATCTCCCTCCCTCCCAGATCTCCTTTATAAGGAAGTAATGAATGGATGTTCCCAATGCAGCTTTCAGCTTTTCTAGCATTCGGTCTCAACCAAAAGGAAGTACAGAGCATTCAGAGGTAAGGATATTCATTTCCATGCATATACATGTTGCGCTGTGCGTTCATATCCAGAATATACATGCATTTGTACATGTGCATACTTACAGAACTTAAGCAGAATGCTATTCTATTCTATGTGTCTGTGCTGGCTAGTTTTATATCAATTTGACACAGCTAAAGTCATTTGAGAGAAGGGAGCCTCAAATGAGATAATGCCTCCATAAGACCCAGCAGTAGGGCGTTTTCTCAACTAATGGTCGATGAGAGAGAGGTCAGCCCATGGTGGGTGGGGCCATCCCTGGGCTGGTGGTCCCACATTTTGTAAGAAAGCAGGATGAGCAAGCCATGGGGAGCAAGCCAGTAAGCAGCACCCCTCCATGGCCTCTGCATCAGCTCCTGCCTCCAGGTTCCTGCCTGCTTGAGTTCCTGTCCTGACTTCCTTCAGTGGTGAACAAGTAACAAGTAAGTGTAAGCAGAATAAACCCTTTCTTCCCCAACTCGCTTTGGTCATGGTGTTTCATCAGAACAATAGTAACCTTAAGACAGTATTGTTTTGAAATTTTATTCATCAATATTTCTTTTCATTTACAGGCATTAATTTTTGAAATATCTTCACACTAACACACCAGCTACAGTTAATATTTTGCTATGGTTATATGATGTTTAATGTATGGAAAACATCTTATTTTCTGTCCTCAGCAAGGAATCCTGAGGTTGTCATCCAAAGCAGTTCCATAAATACTGTGTTTCATGTACCTCTGCAGATATGTACACTTTTGTTTTAAAAGACTCTGGTGTGTGTGCCATACAGTCTATGTATTCTGAAATTAGCTTTTCAGGGTGGTTGTGCCATGGTTCTGAAGAACCATCCCAGAATTCTCACAAATGGTTTTCCCAAATTTGTAGTATTTTACCAATTTAATAAGTATTGTTTTAATTTTATGTTCTGATTTGTTTGTGATGTTTTCTTTTCATTTTTTTTCCCTGCATTATCTTTTTATCTGTTGGCTTACTTGGTTTTTATTTATTTGTAGGAATTAGAAATCCCTCTGGATAGGAGGTCTCTTGTTATTACAAAGCTTTCAGGCATGTTGGTCAGCACTGGGCTGGTCATTACCTGGGTTTATGGGACTCTGGCATCCAGGAGTCTATCATTCTAAAGTCGGTCTGTCTTTCCCTCTGCGATTTGTGCTCTGTGGGGGAGGGGAGTCACAAGAAACCCTTTCCTAATTGTGGTGGCTTTTTAATGTGTCAGTTTGGCTAAGTAAATTGCATTTCCAGCATTTCCCTGTGTGTGTTTCCAGTTAGGGCCGACCACAGCAGTGATCTCAAAGCGAGATTTGCAGGCTGGGGTGGAGCGTAGCCTCCATGCAGCTTACACACTTTGATGGGAGGTGGCTGGGTCACCTCACTGATGGGAAGCAGCTGTGAGCTCCAGGAATGATAACACATGCACGTGTGTGTGTGTGTGTGTGTGTGTGTGTGTGTGTGTGTGTATACATGTGTGTCTGCAAATGTCTTCGCCTGTGCAAACACATGTGGGTCCTTCTATCTCTGACTCCTCCACCTTGATTCCCCTGCAGTATGGTTCAGCTTTAAAACTGTTAAAATTCTATTTATTTATTTTTATGTGTATCAGTGTTTTGCCTACATGTGTGTCTGTGTGCCACGTGAAAGCCTGGTACCTGCAGAGGCCAGAAGAGGGCAGGTCCCCTGGGACTGGAGTTATAGATGGTTGTGAGACACCATCTGGGTGATGGGAACTAAATCTGGGTTCTCTGGAAGGACAGCCTGTGCTCTTAACCGCAGAGCCATCTGTCGATCCCTGGCTTCTTATCCTTGTGAACTGAACTCAGGTCCTCAACTCGATCAGCCGCACTCTGAGCACCTGAGCCGTCACTTTGGCATAGGCATCTCCTGACTACAGCCAATTTAGCATGGAGATAAAATTAAGGGGAATTACCATTACCTCTAGATTCCAATCCAAGGACATTTCCCTGTTAAATTAATAGAACTTATGGTTTGGAGGAGTTTTAGCTTTTCAGAAAGATATAGCAGAAAGCACAGACTCTACATTCTCCACACCACACTCATGTCCCTTAGCAACACTGCGTCACTTTAAACCTAACTATCTTAAACACTTAGAGTCCTACTTTCCTTGTTTTTCTTGTCCAATAGTTTAATTACAGTTCATGTGTGAGTGTTCTTTTTGTTGTTATTAGTACTGCTTTTGTATGGCAAGTCACCTTTTATTTTCATAGTATTTTACTGTTAAGGTTATCATCATTTCATGTCATTAAAAGATACTTATTTTATGATTGGTTTTACCCTCTTGCTTTAGACTCATTGTTTTAACCATACATTTTTGACATGTTTGAATCCTGCCCATAGTTGTGATTTTATATTTACTTAATTGTGAACTATTTGAACTAGTCTTGGGGGGCCTTTTTTAAAAAATTATCCTATAATGTCTTTGCACTGGGTATGCACTCTACAGTGGTTAGTATCTGCTTCTCCTATATGCATACTTTTATTCCTGGGACCCAAACACATCTCTACAGTTTCTGTAAATGTATATTGATGAAATTACATCTGTAGTTTCCCCCATCACTCATCACATATGGTTGACTCAGGGAGCATGCTTGATTTAGCTCTACTTCTGAAGAAAGGGGCAGCTGGGATTGGGTTGAGGTAGATCAACTTCGGGATCTTAAGTGGATGGTTGTTTGTCAAGACCTATCCTTAAATGACACTGTCGTGGCTTTTGAAGCAAAGGAAGCTATTTCTTTAAATACCAGAAGCCAAAGCTACTTCCACTGGCGAGAGGGCCAGAGTGATGAGTGCTGAGGGGAGATATCAAAGTAGCCAGTTCCATCTAGACTCCAAGGAATATCTTGTTCCAAGTTTCTGACTCTCAGTTTGGTACTCTGTGAAGGAAAGATGGCCAAACTGTCAGTTCCTGCTACAGTTCACAAGGACACCACTAAGGCTTACGTTTTGTTTTCAGTGTTACCAGTCACCTGGCTACAGGGAATAACACATTCTTAAGGAGCCTGATGAAAGCTTCATGGCTTCAAGCCAAGCTGAGAGTCAAAGAACTTGAGGTCATTTTGTTTCAAAGAAATGGGAACTTGAAGAATGTATAACAGCCCATTCCATGCCACAGACCTTAGGTCATCATTGTTGACATAATACTGAAATGGAGCAGCCACCTGGGATGTCAAAGCATTTGCTTCAGTGGGGTTTCCATGACAATCAATCACAGGTGAGAGCTTGATTAAGTCGGGATGACTAGCATCCTATTTCCCACTGGAAAGGAAGTTGGTTTCACTGAAGTCCAAGGGCACGCCACACCAATTCTAAGGTCCAGACTTCATGGGTTCATCTCCTGGATCAGTTATAATTTCAGTTTTATATCTGATAAAGTGACAGGTCCTGGTTTCATTTTGTAGAGCAGGGAAATAAGAGTGAATATGAAGCTGAGAGGCAGTAACCCTAATGAATGTGGAAGGGGGCAGCACCAAGGGAGATGATTTCAATCTTGCCAACTGGCAGGGCACCTTTTGGAATATCCCATTCCATGCAGTGCATCACAATTCAAGGTTACACTCAAGCAGCTTCTTTAACTGTTTAGAATCTGATGGAAGCCATGCACCCGTGTCTAGAAGAACGTGCTTGTAATGCTAATCCCGAGATTCGCAAGAAAAAAACCAGTTCCACAATTTTAAGCCAGATTTGAAGCTTTAATGAAGTACTGACCCGGATGGACTCTGGTCAGTTTGGCCCCTGGTACCAGCAAGTGGTGACAAGACACATGCCTGTAGGGGCTTTTAAGGACAAAACCAAATGGCCACCATATATCCCATGTGGCTTTGTGATTTTTCCAAGAACTACAACTCCTAGCATCCCAGGAAGTTACCCAGTCCTTGGGTGGGTGGGACTAACAGGCTGATATTTTGGCCTTTACATTCCCCCCTTGAGTTGTATTCTGAGATAAATCCCTGACTCTGTATTGGGTACTTGTTTATATTGGGATCTAATAATCATCAGCTTAATGATACCCAGACAGGAATTATCATCTAATTGAGGCATTAATGATGGATGCAAGAGCCAACAGTAATTAGCAGAAGTAGGAGAGCCAAAGACCCTGTGATGGCTAATATCAGGGTTACTATTTAGGAGGAGCCTGGGAATGAATGGGCCACCGGTCATATTTATTTTGTGTCAGGTCCCCTTTTTGTAATGTTTCTTTGAGTGTAGGCAGATTATAATCCCAAGTAGTTTGTATAGAAACAATAATTTTTTTCTTTAAGCTATATAATACCTCTTCATTCTGCATAAAGCAGGCCAAATGCCCTGTCATATTGTAGAAATATTTCAGTTAATGATTCTACCTATTGATACATCTGGGGCCATTTTCCTGGTATGCCAATTTGGCATTATAGGTAGCCATTTTGTTCCCTATGCCAGGGAGTTTCTTTTTGACTTGGCATTTCAGCCTGTAAAAGGACAAGACACAAGGTATTCTCTTCTGTAACTACTTCCAGCTGAAATCAGGACATCATAATCAGGGTTGATCAAGGCATGGTCAATGGGGCATTCATTAGAAGCATCTGGCTAGCTGACTCAGATGAAGGAACATCTCATCAGCTGGACTGGTTCACATCCACTTTCAGCAAAGTCCAGAGCTCAGCAGTTTATAGTCTGCTGGTGATCCCTGGATGGTGTCTGTCACCCAAGTAGAAATATGCTGAGACAAATATAGACTAGGGACAGAAGTTAAAATTTAGAACTTAAAGGAAAAATCTTACTTTGGGAACTTTCAGACCCATAGTCCTAGTCATTGGGAAAGGGAGGAGTCCCAAGACCACGGGACAGGTCCCCTCCTCAGGAATAGACAGGTGGGGAAACTTAGGCTGTACTTATCTGGAGTCTATTTGACCCATGACAGGTGGATCCAAGTCTTATGACTTCTTTGACTCCCCAAAGTTTACATGAATTTTTAGTTTATAAAAATAGATAAAAATTAAAGATATATTAGCATTACCACTGTACTGAAATCCACATTGTAGTAAAAGTAGCCAACATGTGTCTATAAAAGAGCTGGAGTAGACTCACACCTTTGAGTCCTAGCAAAAGCTGTAGATTTGGATTAAAAAGCACGAACATCTTTTTCTCTGTCCAGAGAGACAGGAAGCATTTTTTAAATGGAGGCCTCCTTTTGATGTGTTGTAGAAGCATTTTTAGCTTCCTATGACATTTTTCTGCCTGGTTTCTGGATTCTGGTTCTAGAGTATCTGATCTCAGAATGGGAAGGATCTGATGAGGTCTATTCAGGATCCATTCAAGGCAAAGGGAGAGAGGTCCCAGGGCACACTGGTGATTTCTGAGGCATGTCCCAGAGCTTTTGATTAATATTGCAAAGTGCATATCACCAGTGGCCCACTCATACTGGAGTGAAGAGTCTAGATCCAGGATTTGGAGTGGAATGGTCTTTCTTAATTTATTAGGACCTCTAAACATTAACCCTGAGATTTGCAAGTGCAAAACCAGTTTCTCAATTTTAGGCAAATTTGAAGCAAGCTTTAATTAAGTACTGACCAGAAAAATGAACTCTATCCTGGGTTCCCAGCAAGTGGGGACAAGACACATGTCACAGGGGCTTTTAAGGACAAAGCTATATGGTCACCATATTATCCTTATGGCTTTGTTATTTTTCAAGAACTATAACTCCCAGCATTCCAGGAAGTTACCTAGTCCTTGAGCAGATGGAGCTTACAGGTTGACTTTTGGCTCTTAAATACGTATGTGTGTAAAAGTTTGCATGGGATTGTGGAACCTAGATTAAGAATGCTTGGGTTGGGGGACATTGATTACATAGCTTTATGAACTAGTGCCATGCTAGGCAATTTCACACAGAGTATGTCCTTCAAGATGCTGCAGCAGGGCTCTGAAAACAACTCAGTGGGTAATGTTTTTGCCCTGTAAGCATGAGGGTAGGAGCCCATTCTCCAGACCTACATAAAAAGCTGGGCAGACATGGCACCCTAAAATTCCAGCACTTGGGAGCTGAGCACAGAGTGTCCAGGGCAAACTGGTTTGCTAGACTAGCTGGAACTGTCAAGCTCTGGATTCATTGAGAGACCCTGCTGCAATAAAGAAAGTGAAATGGAATCAAAGAAGATACCTGAGGTGAACACTGGGCCTCCATGTGTGTACACACATGTGCATTTGCACATACATGTTCATCCACAAACATGTGGACACACACATACGCATATAACATATACACATACATATGAATATACATATGCACACAGATCACATACACATACACGAGCAAATAAAAATGCCAAAGCAATCTTATAAAATGCCTAGTATTGCTTGCATTTTGCATTGTAAGTGGTAGGATGTCACAGATCATTTGAAATTCACTCAAAGCTACATGGTGGCATATCTCAAGCACCTTTGCCCCAAGTTTTTGTTTCTGTTTAATACAAAGGAACACATCCTGCACACAGTGCTCAATAAATGACTGGCTGTTGAATAGCTGTGAGGCTCCCAGGTGGAAGACATTTTATTTTCAACTGTTGTAGCAGAGAGCCAGGATGTGTCCACACTTGCATGAAGAGATATTAGAAAGGTAAGACCCTATACCATCCGTCCTTTCTACTGCGCTGTTGGTCTCTGTTACAGTTCTTGTTCACATAGTCTCACCTAGTTTTCACTCTTATTCATGAAAGAATTAAGGCAGATGTAATTGCCACTGTTTGACCAAACTCAAGCAAAGAGAGGTGAAATGATTCACCGAAGTCAGAAGGCAGGATAGGATCAGAACTGAAACCTCCAGTCTCCTACTCCAGCATGCCCTCAGTCACGGCGATCTGCTTTTTCAAAGATGTTCTACGGCGCGCTCCTCGGCCAGCGAGGAAGAACGACCACCACACGAGGATTCTTCTCAGATCACACATTATTGGAGCACCTCTTGATTAAGGGAGAGCGGGAGGTGAGGGGCCCCCGAGGACTAAACTGCAGCTGCTTATATAGGGAATCAGGCAAATGTGCCTTACTGTGATTGGGTCCCGCCAGAATGCAAGCACGGGGAGCCACGGGATAGGCTGAGGACATAAGGTCGATTACCATACCCGTGCATGCACGGATCACAGGACACGTAGTCCCGAGAGCATAGCCAAATATGGAATTGTTTACAGCTAGGCTACCAGGAAGCCAGCACCATCTTTGAATGGCGGCTCCCTACAATGTTCTATAAGACAGCATCTCTGGCAGCAGAAGAGACAGGGTGTGTTTTAGAGGTGGCTATCTGCTGCTTTGTTGGCTAAATATATGAAACATCCATTCAAAGATCCTAAATCAAGTAAGTGTTAGTGACTTGTATTTGTATCTAGTCTACAGTTATGAGGGATCTTAGAGGTTATACAATGAAGCATCTTGACGCTTGGGAAAGAAGAATTAAACTTTAGGATCTTTTGGGGGAAAATATTTCAGCCTGGGTTCGGTGGTAACCAACGACTCCATAGAAGCTTCCCTGATCCTCTTTCCATCTATCACTTTTTCTCCCTTTGAGAAGAGCAAAGGCTTAGATAGCACACTGTAAGTACAATGATCAGGAAAGTCTACCTTCAGAAATAGTAACAATGAAGACAGGCATTCATCTATTAAATAGTGTTAGGGGCCAGCACTCCACTAGGTAGTTTTATATAGACTATGCCCTTCAGATGCCACAACAAGGCTGAGTGGAGTGGATAGCTGTTCCAGCTTTAACCTGGAAGTACTACCACACTAAGGCTTCCAGTAACTGTCACGCCTATGAGGCAGGGCCAAGACAACGGGAGCCCTTAAGACCTGAGATCTGGATGTGTGGGCACTCTTGGTTCCTGGATCCTGGACGCTGGAGGTTGATGGAGCAGAGTTCTCCAGAGAACACTGCTGGATTGCAGTTCACCTTTCCCGGACCCTGTAACCAACCCCTTTACTTGTAAGTTACCTCACAAAATAAACCTCCCTTTTAACTACATGGAGTTGCCTTAATAATTTCTCCAATAGCTGTGGAGATGGCTCAGTGGGTAAAGTTAATTATGCCAAGTGCCTTGTTTTATGTGGAATTTTGCCATTTGCAGAATTCTTTTCTGTACATTATGCTTATTGCTTTTTGCATCATCCTACTTGGTAGCAGAACAGACCTTTCTTGTTACATCCATAAGTGGAGGAGCTGAGGCCTAGAGAGGGTGAAAATTTCCCTTGGTCCCAGCACTATCTGTGGTAGAGCCCGGCTTCCAGCCCACCAGCTTCTTGGCTTCTTTCCACTATAGAGGAGCACTGACAAGTGAGCAGTGTTGAGAGAAGAGAGTTTAGCGAGTCTTGGTTGGAAGATGCAGGCTAAGCTAATTCCTGTATTTTCATCCCCACTGAAGCCTTCCAGGACAACCTGGGCTCCTGCTTAGAGCTGCCTTCAGACTTGCTTGTTAGGAACATTTACCTCCTTTGCTATAGGGCAATCTGTTTTCCCTCACGTGTGTTCACAGATTCCCTTAGGTAAGGCAGAGGGATTAACTGTTCTGATGGTGGTCCAGGTCTCTGGATGGAAGTGGACATTGTGTTTTGAATCTGTGAGGCCTGGTGGTTGAAGTTTTGGCTGGAGACACTTTTGGCAGTTCATCCAGGTGGAACCTTCTTGTTCTCTTTGTTTGCTTATTTTCAACAACCTATTTGTGAAAGACAGCCGAGAATGGAAACAGGAGGGCATCTCTTCAGACTTCCAGTGTTGAGCTGCACACCCAGCTCCGTAGAAGCATCATCGACAAAGAGTTATGTATTTCTAATACAAAGGATGAGGTTTTAATACACAGTCACATACCACTTAATGGTGGGTACATTCTGAAAAATTCTAGATCTCTGACTCCAGGCAAGCTTCATAGATAGTGCTTGCCCAGATCAGCAGTACAGCCAAGTCACTCGATATGGCCCCTGAGATGAAGAGCTGTACATGCATGAGTATGTTCCTGGTGTGACATGGCATAGACTAAAGTAAATGCCTTTTTTTTGAGACAAGGTTTCTCTGTGTAGCCTTGGCTGTCCTGGAACTCACTGTGTAGACCAGGCTAGCCTCTAACTCAGAGATCCCCCTGTCTCTGCTTCCTAAGTGCTGGGATTAAAGGCATGAGTTACCGCCGCGCCCCCCCCCCCCATAAATGCTTTTTTATAAGGATGAAATTCTAACATAATGCTGAACCTACACAGTAATACCTAACGTACATATGCATTTGTAGTCACTATCAAGTATCACACACCATGTGTAATTATACACTCCTGTGTGTCAACACATCTAGCAGTATAGTAGGCTTGGTTGACCACACCGGTCATACCCGCAAGTGCCATGCACTGAACTAGAACTTTAAGATGCCTATAATCTCACTGGGTGATAGGACATTTCCTGATCTATTTAATATAAAAGAAGAATATAGCATATTCTATCTGCTGCTGACTGAGGAAGTGTTATTTCGCCAGTATAGACTGTGTATGCACATTATGAAATGATTACCATAATGAAGAGAATTTGTACCTCAGTGGCAGCACACAGTTACCTCTGCATGCATGGTGAAACATTTCAGTCTATTTTCAGCAGTTTTATGGACAGAATACAGGATTGGTAATGATACTAACAACACTGTAGTTAGCTCACCAGAACTTACGTTTCCTGAGCTACAGAAACTGTGTTCTGATCAACCCCTCCTCTCATTTTCCAGCTATTGAATTGTATGAGCTTTTTATATATTTTGGATATTAACCTCTTGTCAGACTTATAGTTTGAAAGGTTTTCTCCCAGTCTGTAAGTTGTCTTCTTTCTCTCTGGTTTGTTTCCTGTTTCTGTGGGGATGTTTTTGGTTTGATACAATCCCATTTATCTGTTTGTGCTTTTGTTTCCTATATTTTGGGGATCAAATTCTAACACCCCACACTGGTTCCAGTGTGTGAGAGCTTTCCTCTTATGCTTTCTTCAGCAAGTTTCATTTCATGACTTACATTTGGGCTTGAATTCACTTAAAATTCATTTTTGCATGTGGTTAGAGATAGACATCTAGTTTATTTATGCATAAATATCTCCAATTTCCCTAGGACCATTTATTGAAATCTGTTCCTTTTCTGATGTACTTTTAACCCTTTTCTTTTGAGGGTAAGTTGACTGTAAATGCATGGGTTTCCTTCTGAGCTATTTCCTGTTTGAGTGACAGCTGTGCCACACTGTAGCCTTGTAGTTTAGTTTGAAATCAGGTAGTATAATGCTCCTGTTTTGATTTTTTTCTCAATATTGTTTTAGTTATTGAGGTTATATATGGATTTTATACTTATTTTTAGTATGGTGAGAAGTTTTTATATTTTTATAAAGTGTTAGGGATCAAGCCCAGGATTGGCATATGCTAGATAAGCACTCTATCACTGACCCTCATCCCAAGTCATTGATGCTTTAAAAGGATTTCATTGAATCCATAGATTGCTTGAGGTACTGTATTAAGGTTTTCTAGAAGAAAAGAACCAGTAGAATGAAATGCTTGCCTTACTAGCAAATTTTATACTTTTTGGGTATTTTCTTCCTAGTCATTGGTGTCTCTTCCTTTCAGACTGAAGAACCTCCTTCATAGTTTCTTATCTGGTAAGTCTGGTGGTAATAAATTTCATTGGGTTTAGTTTGAGATTGCTTTTGTTTCTCTTTTCATATCTGTAAGATAGTTGTGCTGGGTATAGAAACCTTGACTGACAGTTTTGGCTTTATGTATTGTGAAAAATCTTGTTTGGTTCCTCTTGGTCTATAAAATTGATAATGAAAGGTCTACTATAAAGCAAGTTATGAAACACTTCTTTGTAACTTGTCTTTTCATGTACTGCTTTGAGAATCTTCCTATTCTTAGTCTTTGAGGGATGAATTAAAAAATGTCTTGGGGCAGACTTGGCTAACTATTTGACTAGTGACCTTTGACTTTCTGTATTTTAATATTTCTTTCCCTAGAAAGTTCTGTTATTACCTCTTTATATGAATGTCCCATACTTTGGCATATTCGGCTCCCTTTTGAGCCCCACTGACTTGAACAAATTGTAACTAAATTTCCATACACTTTCTCTTTTGTTGTTTTTATTTCTCTTACAGTGTATTTTCAAATACCCTATCTGTACGTAAGCTCACAAAATCTTGCTTCTGTTTGAACCCTTCTGCTATTTATAGCTTCTATCATATTTTATATTTTGCTTAGTTACTTTTTAGCTTATAGGCTTCTATTTGATTTTCTAAAAACCACTTCTAATTTTTTTGTTGATATAGTCAACTATTTTTGTTTTCTTGAAGCTTACTGGGTTTCCTTCAAATAGCTACTGATGAATTTTTATGTATCTGTCAATTGCCATATGATTGGTCTCTGGTACTTTATCTTGTCCATTATGTGAGGTCACTTGTGATAACTGTTCTTCATTATCAACTTGATTAGCTTAAGAAACACCCAGATTCTCAGAGATGCACATATCTAGGTGCATCCACCATGGCATTTCCAGAGACAATTCAGTCATATGGGTCTGCATGATCCAATGAATCAATCTCTTAGTGGATTCATAGTACCATGGCATTATTGGGAGGTGCTGGAAGAGAGGAGGCAGGGCCTAATTGGAGGGAGTAGGCACCGTGACATATCTTTGGAGCTTTATTTTGTCCTGGTTTCTTCTGCCTTCCTTTCTCTGCTTTCTGTTTACCAGGAAGGAAAGGAAAACCTTTACTTGCACTTTTAACATCATCATATTTTATCTAAGGGGACAAGAACAAATGACCATGGCCTGATCACCCTGAAACTGCAAGCCCCAAATAAATCCTCTCTTTAGTCGTTTCTCTCAGATATTTATCACAAGAATGAAGAAACATCATTGTAGATGTATCCAACAGTCTTATTAAATAAGAAACATAGAAAAAATGTAAAAGAGAAAGCTGAGAGGTCAGAGCTCAGAGCTAAAATCTCACCCTTCCTCCTGCCGTGTCCCAGCTTCCCGAAAGAGAGCTATATCCTGTCTGTTCGTCTTTTTATAGTATTTTGTTCTGCCTTCTCATTGGATGTAAACCCAAACACGTGACTGCCTCATCACTGTCTGAATGTACAGCCCCTTAGGTCTTAAAGGCATGTCTCCAATGCTGGCTGTATCCCTGAACACACAGAGATCTATGGGATTAAAGGCGTGTGCCACCACCGCCACACTCTTGCTATGGCTCTAATAGCTCTGACCCCCGGGCAACTTTATTAACATACAATCAAAATCACATTTCAGTACAATTAGATTACCACCACACATCATGATTGTCTCAAAGTTTGTCCATGTACTGGCACATGATGTGGATATCGTATCAAAACATTGGGTGTTTTCTCCAATCTTTATAATTCAATTTTGTTTGTATTTTTCTTTCTAGAAATTCTAAGCAACCTGCTTATTTTTACTGAGTCAGCAGACACATCTGTTATTTCAGCACTAGGTGGCATCCTAATCTGAGGCTCCCTACAAATCTGCTATTGGGGTGCTGTCTGTGTTTCAACATTAGAGTGTTGCCCAAGCTGAGTTTTCCTGGATCTGCAGTTGGTTCATTGTTTGCAACACTTGAAGTGTCTAGAAAGGGTGGTCTGTCACTGCAAACATCTACTGGTGGCTAACTTAGGCGCCCGTTTGTTGTGCATAGTCCCTGGCCTATAGCCAGACACCTGAGAATTCTGCGTGGCACTAGATATCACCATGAAGGGTTCTGCCCCTTGCCCCTATGTATGGCTTGTGATGTTTTACTTTTCTTTCTCTCCCCCAAAAGATGGTGATGATGATGATGACGATGATGATTTTTTACATTATTCTGCTTGGCATTGGGGGATGGTGGTAGATGGTCTGTTATATGGCCACAAATGTTTCCATTGGTCACACACCTAGATCCCCACAGCCTAGGGCAGAATCAAGGCCCACATTGCTGTGGGATGTCTGCTGCTGAGATAAAGTCAAGACCTAAGGTTGCTGTAACCAGTCATGGGTGATTCTGAGTTGAGTCTTTATCTGGCACTGGGAAGTCCCAGAAGCTGTCAGTGAACACTAGCCAGAGGGCAGGGACTGATAAGACCATTCAGTCTGTAGGTTTCATTAACCTCACTGAGATACAACATATACTTTCCTATCTAGCCCCTCAATGGGGGAAATCTTACTCCTCATTCTATTGAGGTTGAGGTGGTGGGTAGGAGAGGAAGTATGCTTAGCTGGCTTTAGAAAGCCCAAAGGATCAGTCTGTGGATACAGGTTATGGCGACAGAGGCTGAGTGGCTATAGCTCCCCTGGGTTTTTCTGTGTTGAACCACACTATGTTTCAAGGCTAAGGCCTAGACTTAATGTTTTCTTCCTCCCCGAGGAAGAGGTAACTGTTGGCACACTGTATGCTGGGAACAGGTGTGTGTGTGTGTGTGTGTGTGTGTGTGTGTGTGTGTGTGTGTGATGGTGTAAACAACTTTCTTGCCTTCTTTCTTCTTTCTGTTGCACTAAAAACAAGCATTGTGGTCTCCCATTTGAATCCTTGGCTATTACAAGGGTAGTATGGTACATGAAGAGCTGTATAAACCAATTTCCATAGGGAGACAGTCACTGAAGTATCGTCCCAGCTGTCTTGCTCCAGCCTGGTTTTCTTATTATGATATGATATATTTGGTTTTGGCATTAGGAAAACACTGGCCTTTCATATATATATATATATATAATTAGGTTTTGAGATTATAATATAATTACAACATCTCTCCCTTTCCTTTCCTATCTCCAAAACCTCTCATATACCCCTCTCTACTCTCCTTCAATTTCATGGCCTTTTTTTTCAACCTGGTCAATCTGTATTATGTTATTTATATGTATGTTTTCAGGGCTGACCATTTGGTATTGGAAAACCAGTTGGTCTGCTCTTCTCTGGGGAAGACCACCTCTCCTGCTCCTAATTTTCTTCAGTTGCCTAGAGTTCTTTGTGAAGTGTTGAGTCCTCGACACTGGACTTTTCAGGAGCGTCAGGGAGGAAGGATCTCTTATGGATTAGTCTTCATCTGTCTTTAAATATTTAGGAGAATTTGTCAATGAAGCTATTCAGACTTGGCCAGGAAGTTTGTGAACTAGATTGCAATCTCTATTCTTGCTGTATGTCTATTCAAGCTTTCCATTTCTTCTTGTGTCACTTTTAACACCCCGCCTTTCTAGACTTTTTCCATCTTACCCAGGATATGTGTTTTTTTTTTTTTTGGTACACAGTTGGTCTTGATGGTCCATTTTGATCTTTTAAATATGTCTGTAAGACTGGCAGTACTGTTTCTCTTTTCATTACTAATTTTCACAATCTGGCTCACTCCCACCTCTGTTCTTTTGGTTGCCTAGCCAATAGTCTGTCAACATTGTTCACTGTTCAAGGAATGGACTTCAAACTTTATAACTTTTCTCTATTTTTTTTTTTAGTCTCCATTTGTTTATATGTGGTTATAGTTTTAAATATCCCTCTAATCATTGCTTTAGCTGGTATGTTGTGCTATGGTTTCATATTAAAATATTTACTAATCTTCATTCTGGTTCTTTATACCCAACAAATATTTAGGAATGTGTGTTTAAGTTCTGAGTGTTTGTGAATATTCCAAATTTATTGTGGTTAATGATTTCTAACTTTGTTCTATAGTCATCAGAGAATACATGTTGCATGAAATCATTTGTTTAAAATTTGCTAAAGGTGCCCATTCTGCTGTTGCTTTGGGGTGTGTGGCATAAATACAAGTTTAGGTTTAGTTTGTTTACAGTGTCATTCAGTGTAAATGTGGAAACTCATAATATTTTGTTCACAATTATACATTGAAAGTCACACTGTGGAACTCTTGAAATTAGACACCCCCACCCCTGTGGTTTGTCATCCTAGTTCTTTAAGGGACTTCAGGGTTGGATCTTTTCTTCTTGTGTGTGGACATTTGAGTCTTCACTGGCTTAGCAGCCAGTGGGATTCAGCCATTTTCCTTCCTCCCTTCCTCCCTTCTTCCCTTCCCCCTTTCTTCCTCCCTTTTTCCCTCCCTCCCTCCCTCCCTCCCTCCCTCCCTCCCTTCTTCCCCCTTTTGCTGTGGGATAATGCTTTTGTACACTGGTTTAATAAAATGCTGATTGGCCAGTAGCCAGGCAGGAAGTATAGGTGGGATAAGCAGACAAGGAGAATTCTGGGAAGAGAAGGCTGAGTTAGGAGATGCCAGCCTGCTGTCCAGGGAGCAGCATGTAATGGCACACAGGTAAAGCCACAGAACATGTGGCAACATATAGATTAACAGAAATGGACTGAGTTTAAATGTAAGAGCTAGTCAGTGGTAAGCCTGAGCTAATGGCCAAGCAGTTTTAATTAATATAAGCCTCTGTGTGTTTACTTGGGTCTGAGCAGCTGCAGACTGGGTGGGACACAGAAAAACTACAGCTACACCCTTTCTTCCTCCCTCTTTCCCTCCCTCCCTCTCTCCCTCCCTCCCTTCTTCCCTCCTTCCCTCCCTTTCTCCCTCCCTCCCTCCTTCCTTCTCTTCTGAACAATTCTTGTATCTTTGAGACTAATTTCCAAAGTCTGGGGACTTTTGCTTTGCTTTTATGGAGAAGACTCTGTTTTATCACACTGCTCTATTATTCTCTATTCACTTTTACTCAGGAAAGTGAGGTGACCCAGTCCTGCTTTATTCACAGAAACATTCCAGCACCTGTGTTGCAGTCACTGGAGTTCCCTTTTGTGAGCAGAGGATTTTATCTGTTGTGGTGGTATTGTGTTCCCCAAAATATTGTGCACCCTAATAAACTTATCTGGGGTCAGAGACAGAACAGCCACTAGATACAAAGGCTAGAAAATGGTAGCACTCACACCTTTAATCCTAGCACTCCAGAGGTAGAAATCCCTCTGGATCTCTGTGAGTTCAAGGCCACATTGGAAACAGCTAGGCATGGTGACACATGCCTTTAATCCCAAGAAGTGAGCCTTTAATCCCAGAGAGTGATGGCAGAAAGCAGAAAGGTATATAAGGCATGAGGACCAGGAACTAGAAGCATTTGGCTGGTTAAGCTTCAGGCTTTTGAGCAGCAGTTCAGCTGAGAGCCATTGGGATGAGGACACAGAAGCTTCCAGTCTGAGGAAACAAGACCAGCTGAGAAGTTGCCCAGGTGAGGTTAGCTGTGGCTTGTTCTGTCTCTCTGATCTTCCAGCATTTACCCCAATACCTGGCTCAGGTTTGATTTTTATTAATAAGAACTTTTAAGATTCCTGCTACACATCTGATCTCTGCAAAATCTTTCTATGGTAGGTAATTGTAGTAGCCCCATTTATAACAAGGGAAACTGAAGTAGGAGAGGTCAAGTTACTTGTCCAGTGTCACTGGCTTGTAGGTACAAAGCTGTATGCAAACCTGGGGGGAAGGTCTCACTGCAAAGATTGGCTGCACGTCACTGAACTCTGCTCATCGGTGCCTCACAGAGACCCAGGGCCTAGGAGTCAGGAAGGCATGTGAAGACAGACAACATCCAGTTTTAAAGACTTCAGGAGTGACTCTTCTTATTCCTTTAAGTATGCACTCTTTACCACCACATATTTCTCTTTAGTACTTCTGTAAAAATATTTGGTTATATTTTGTTAACTTATCTGATGGTACCATGGGCTCATATATCAAAAATAAAATCTTTTTTGAAGATAAAAATGTAAAGATAGAAGAAAGAGAGGACTCTAGCAGGGCATTTGTGTCGGAAAAATTAGGTCTAATGTTTGTTTTAGACGAAAAGAATTAAAATTCCACCCCATGGCTGGAGAGACGGCTTCTCTGCTAAGAGCACTTGCTGCACTTGCGAAGCATCTCCGTGAGAGCTTACAACCATCCAGAAGAGCAGCTCGGGACTCAGTCCCTTCATCTGAGGGGACCAGACCCTTACATGGTGTCCATATATGTACAGGCAAAACACTTAACTACCTCTAAAAAAATCCAACAGTGTTTCTCTTACGTAATCATTAAAAGGCAGATAAATTGAGAAATACTCTTTTTGTGGAGTTTGTATGAAAGTTTTATAGACTGTTAAAATCAAAGTAAGAATACATTCTCTTGATTTTGTGATATTATGGTTATAAAAAACATAGTTTATTACCACTAAGAAAACTTTCTCAGTGATGTTTATAACTACAAAAATTTCAGCTTGCATGATTGCCTTAGATGTAACCATAGTTAGGTGTTTGAAGGAAACAGGCTGTGTCCTAGTGGATATGGGAGCCGCCTGTGCACATCCGACCTGATTCTCACTTGTTTTACAGAAATAAAGCCAGTCATAGAGCTCAGAGCGCTGCAACCTGAAACATCTTCGCCAAGCTCAAAAAAGACAAAGATATGCACACAAATGCTATTGCTCATAATGTCTCATGTATGCACCAACATGATTTAGACACAAGCAAGCATGCTTTCTTCCCATGAGTGTATGATGCCATGCAGAAGTACCTGCTATAAAATTTGGCAATTTGAACTGAATGTTTTCCCTTACTTTTTTGTTTTTCTTCTATTTGAAGTGGGAAAAAAGTATCCATTTTATAGATATTAAGACTGACAGGTTATTTTGGCTAAACATATTAATAAATATTTTTTAAAGACCTCTGTTAGGGTTTAGCTAAGAAGCTCTGAATGATAATGAAAAGGGACCAAAGAGTGAAATAAATGTTGTGAATCTACATTTTCTGATTGGTCTTTTGGAGCAGTTCATTTGTGCTGGCCACAGCCGTATCTGTTGTTTGTTCTCCAGATAGAACCAGCAAAGCCGTCGGAACAGCCATCTGGGTGTGAACACATCTGTTTTAAGAGTCTAGTGAATGTGCATTCCTGAAAACAACAGACCCCAGGCATTAAGCCAGCCAAGTTGCTTAGCTTGCACCTTTATTCCTTTGTGTCCAGCCCAGTTGGCCTGGAAGTGTCTAGAAAAACCCACGAGAACTGCTGCTGGCCTTCAGTTGTGGGGTAGTCACAGTGTGCACCCATGAAAGAGAGAAAATAGAAACTCAGAAGCAGCCCTGCACAGCTGCCTCCCATCAGAGCTGCAGCCAACCAGGCCTGCAGAAGGATTAGCTTCTATAGATGGGCAGGTTATGGGATCAACATTTTCTGACATTAAGCCCTGCCATGTGGTTGGGGCTTTGCCTCCCTTAGCCAGATTTAA
Source organism: Peromyscus maniculatus bairdii (assembly GCF_049852395.1). Lineage (NCBI taxonomy): Eukaryota > Metazoa > Chordata > Mammalia > Rodentia > Cricetidae > Peromyscus > Peromyscus maniculatus. The sequence goes on from NC_134857.1 coordinate 134,452,721, forward strand.
CCACAGATTTTTCCTCTGGGTGTTCCACCAGTCTTTGAACCCCGGAGGCATGCACTATGACAGCATTCACTCAATTGCATGGATTTTTCTGCTGTGTATTTCAATAATTGGGATGCAGACCCATGGGCTCCCAAAGGAGGAAGGGTAATGGTTAAGAGTACCAGCTTTGGAGGTGAGTCAATCTGGTTTTGAATTCTGGTTTCAACATCCATAAACTGGATGACTAGTCTTGTCATCTACCATATCTTCCCATGGGGTGTGAAAAGGTTTAAACTAGTAACATATATAAAAGATTTAACATAGTATTTAGAAATATGATGTCAATACTTACAAGGCTCCATGATGTTATGATAGATAAAACATTAAAATAATCTAATTGGTTCTGAAAGATTATAATACATTTTAATGGCTTGACAAATGGCATTGACCATATGGGAAGTTTGGTTAATCAGAACAGTCCATTCAGATGATTTAATCCCAACAAATGTTCTGGTTTCTGAAGTCTTGCTTATGCTATAGTTTCAATCATTGGACAAACTTCCTAGTGTATCTTCAGGTTAGACACTAGGAAGCACACAACAGAAGACTGTGTTCCTATGCAAGCAGAAGCTGTAAACTCTTAACTGCATTTTAGATTTGTATTAAAAGCCTGTCAGCTTCCCTCTAGCATTCTTCAGGCACTGAAGCTGAGAATGACATCATGCTGTTACAACAGGCCTGAGGAGTCCTCATCTATGGAGATGTTAATCACCTACAGAGATCCCACTGATGTACTCCTAGTGATGGCATGCACTAACCTAATGGTCTAGGGGCCTCTCTGCAGCTGATCTGCAGTTAAAAAACACAAAGATAACAAAATGTCTGTTTTTAATGAGACAGACAGGCTAGTCATGATCTTTCAAGTTGTGTTTCTAAAGCTGCAATATAGATTTTTCTCTGCTGCGCAGGTTAGGTGATGACGTATGACATGACCAAACAGAATTTCTTTTTGTTGTTTTACGTTTGCTAATTGTTTAGGATTTAATTTTAATACCAGGAAGAGGGAGGAAAATATTTTAGATATTTCTCTTGTTCTGAGAAATTACTTAATGTTTGTAAATTTTTGTTACAAACACAATTTAGTTGGAAGATGGTGAGTAATTATCTTGGTGATGAATGAATAGGGTGACGATTACCACATCCATCATGTCAGCATTCCAGAACTTAGAGATAAGACACAATGATTAAGAAACACGTTTTGCCTGCAGGGCAAAAGACACAATCAATAAAACAAAAAGACAGCCAACAGAATGGGAAAAGATCTTCACCAACCCCACATCTGACAGAGGATTGATCTCCACAGTATATAAAGAACTCAAGAAACTAGACATCAAAATACTGAACAGTCCAATTAAAAAATGGGCTAAAGAGCTAAACAGAGCATTCACAAAGCAAGAAACACAAATGGCTGAAAGACATTTAAAGAAATGCTCAACATCCTTAATCATCAGAGAAATGCAAATCAAAACGACTCTGAGATACCACCTTACACCTGTCAGAATGGCTACGATCAAAAACACCAATGACAGTCTATGTTGGAGAGGATGTGGAGCAAAGGGAACACTCCTCCACTGTTGGTGGGAATGTAAACTTGTACAACCACTGTGGAAATCTGTATGGCAGTTTCTCAGAAAATTAGGAATCGAACTACCTCAAGACCCAGCCATCCCATTCTTGGGCATATACCCAAGGAATGCTGATTCATACCATAAAGATACATGTTCAGCTATGTTCATAGCAGCACTATTTGTAATAGCCAGAACCTGGAAACAACCTAGATGCCCATCAACGGAAGAATGGATGAAAAAAATGTGGTACATATACGCAATGGAGTACTACTTAGCAGAGAAAAACCATGAAAGTATGAAATATGCAGGCAAATGGATGGAACTAGAAAAAAATCATCATGAGTGAGGTAACACAAACCCAGAAAGACAGTCATGGTATGTACTCACTCATAAGTGGATTCTAGATATAAAATAAAGAACAATCAGACCACAACCCATCGAACCACGGAGACTATATACAGCATGGAGGTCCCTAGGATGACTGTGGCTTATAATAAATTTTGGTTTTACTCAATTATTGGAAAAAAAATAGCCAAATGAATGGAAACACATGAACTATGAACCAAAGGCTGAGGGGCCCCCAGCTGGATCAGGCCCTCTGAATAGGTGAGACAGTTGATTAGCTTGATCAGTTTGGGAGGCAACTAGGCAGTGGGACCAAGTCCTGTGCTCATTGCATGAGTTGGCTGTTTGAAACCTGGAGCTTATGCAGGGACACTTGGCTCAGACTGGGAGGAAGGGACTGGACCTGCCTGGACTGAGTCTACCAGGTTGATCGCAGTCCTCAGGGGAGGATTTGCCCTGGAGGAGGTGGGAATGGGGGGTGGGCTGGGGGTAAGGGGAGGGAGTGGGAGGGGGAGAATAGGGGAACCCGTGGCTGATATGTAGAACTGAATGGTATTGTAAAATAAAATAAAATAAAATAATAAAAAAAAGAAAGAAACACGTTTTGGAGAGGTTGTTAATTGTGTGATTGTGTGGCCTAGCTTGAGTTTGGTCTTCTAGGGAATCCTATGTAAAAATGCACCATTCCATGCTGTGCTGTGTAGACCAGTCTTAGAAAAGGCCTGCAACTTCCCACGTAATTTTAGCCTTGAATATCAAGTGCAAGGAAATAGGAAATGTTCTACACTATTCCATGTAGTCAGTAGTCACAGCCTGAGCTAGCAACCCTTTTCTCCCAGTGTGTGGATAGGACTAATAATTATCTCTGTTCACATGGAGCAGCCACACTTTCCAAACGCTCTTGACCTGCTTTGTTTTTAAGTTAGTATCATTTAACAAAGAAGAAAAGAAACAGACAGGAAATGGAGCACAGACATGGTGAAGTACTTGCTTTTGGACCCACAAATCAATAGAGAAGGACTCAAACATAATTATGTTAGCTGTAGGTGTGTCTGACAAATAAATGTATGTGTGTGTATCTGTGAGGTCAGTGAAGTTTAGTTGCCATGTTACACTAGCAGCAGAATCCGTTTAGACTATGGCTAGGGAATTGGCAAGATGGCTTGGTGAGGGAAGGCTCTTGCCACAAAGCCTGAGTTCAATGCTTATGTCCCACTGGGCAGTAGTAGGAGAGAACCAACTCTTCCAAGTTGTCTTCTGATCTCAAAGTGTATACTGTGACACATGCACCCTCAAAACAACAAACAAACAAATAAGTAAGTATATGTACATTTTCTCATTGGTCTTCTACTTGACTGATTAGAGTTCATAACGGAGTCAACTTGCCTTGCATGTGGAGCTCATGGTAATTGTATTAGTTATTCTTTCTTGTTGTGACAGAACACCATGACCAACAGCAATGCGGGAGAGGAGGAAGAGTTTGCTTTGACTTACATTTCCAGAGGGAACATCCCCACTGCTGAGGAAGGCATGGCAGGATCCGGAAGCTGGCTGCCTACATTTCCGTTCACATGCAGGAAGCAGAGAAAGTGAAGTGGAAGTGGGAGAAGTCTCTGAATCCACAGAGCCCACTCAAACTAGTGCACTTCCTGCAGCAAGACTCCACCTCCTAAAAATTTTATAACTACCTCAAACAGCACCATCAACTGGGGGCTGAGTGTCCCCACACCCGAGCCTGTGGGGACAGTTCTCACACAGACCCCACAGTAATCCATCATGGTTCGCACAGCTCAGCCTTTTACACTCTATTCAAACTGAATCTGCTGCAAACCTCTTGTTAAGAAATGGGGAGGTGAAGTAGTACAGACAGAAGACAGAACGTCTATTCGGGTTCTTTTCTTTGTCCCCAAACATTGATGTTTAGTAAGAAGTTAGAGATAAGAACGGCAACACTGGGAACAAGCTATGGACATTGTAGCAGCAATGACTTTATGAGTTAGCTTCTGCAGGAGGCTGGTTTCTATACACTTAAGCTTCTAGATGACCCTTGCCTTGAAGTAGATCCTGACTTGATCTAACCTGACTGTGGCTTTTAATACCACGTACAAAGAGAAGTTTAGGCTGTAAATGAATGATTGTAACTTGCAAATGGTATAATGGGGAAGCACACAGAGCCAACATGCTGAAGTGTTTTCTGTTATTTATACTAAACAGTTACAGAAATTATACAGAGGTGGGATATAATGACTGCAAATTACATGCCTTCTGTAATAGTCTTGTTCAGTAACCTTTATCCTTTAGTATGAATAAATCCTTTTCCAGAAGTGGGACGGGAGGAAGAAAAGAACCACAAAGTTGGGTCTGGAATGAGGCAGTGTGTGTGCAGTGAGCACCTCCTTGGTTTGGAGAGGGTAAGACTTCTTGGTCCTGGTACGAGGTACCTGCATGCCTTGCTTTCCCTCATCACTTGAGAGTCTGGCTTCTATTTTAACCATTAAATCCTAGCTCCCCCTAATGAATTTGTTTCTGTGACTAACTTAGTGGCAATGCTGGGGGACTGGGTGGCTACTGAAAGGCAGGAAGAAGCCAGGGCTCCCGCTGGGACAACGAACCAGGACTCCCCACCACTGCTTTCAGGAACCCTGGGACCGACGAGACTGTGAAAGAACTTCCAGAAACAGGATTTCTTCAAAACTTTCTCTCTCTTTTGGAAATAGGCAAAGTTGGATAGTCCTTGTCCTGGAGGACGTGTGGTTTTCCTAAAATAAAAGGTACGTGTTCATGTTTCAGGCTTGGAAAAGAGAGCTGTTGGTCATTTGGAGTACAAGATTCTATTTTGCTTTCTAGTCATGGATCTGCACCATCCACAAATGAATTTCTCATGCAAGGCAAGAAAGCGCCTATACATCTATAGCCAAGTATTTTTGAGCAGGGTGAACTGTCACACCAGAGCATATTTAGATTTTTAGAGAACAAAAAACAATGGATCCAAAACATAAACAGAAATGCTTAGCTATACAAGAAAAAGAAAGTAAACAAAGCTCAAATTTAATTTAGCTCAAATATGTGGAACTCCTACAATCATTTTACCTTTTTTGCTTAGTTTTCTTTACATCAGAATGCCTTTTTCTAATGTCACTAAAGCCTATGCTTAAAAAAGATGTTGGAAGTGGCAATATTTTAAGAAAAAAATATTTGGCATATTCAAAAAGATAAGTTTAAGGACAAAATGGGAAACATTCTTTCTTTATAATTATTCCCTCCAAGTACCACAGGCATGTTTTCACTCAGCCTGTGTGACCATCAAAGAACCCCAGATTTTAATGAGCTAGATATCTCAGAGATGAAAAGATTGACAGAAGCAGCTTCCTTTGCTTCTGTGTCTGGCTTAAAACCCAAGGGGCCTTCTGTGCTTTCCATGGCCCAAGAATAAAGAATGATGCAGAGCGTGAGCATGCAGAATAATCTTTAGGTTTCGGTTCCCACCTGTTAGTAAGCACGTGTGGAGAGGAATGCTCCAGTGTTCAGGTTTTGGGGTCCCACCTGTCAGTATGCACATGAGGAGAGGAGTGCTCTGTTAAGTACTTGCACATTAGAGATCACTTTCTTCAGGAAGTGTCTCTGGAACAACAACCTTCTATGCGTCCCTTAAGACAGTTGGTCATCCCCTCTTTGGGACCGCCATGTTCCAATGGGTCCACTGTTACTGGATTGGGCTTACCTTCTTTCATTCCTTCATCTCCCTCTTTGACTTTGTGCACAGACTTGAGATAATTATATAAAGGGGGGTTTGCGATTTGATGCTTTCCCCTTTAACATGTCTTTCACCTTTCTCCTTTTCTTTGCTTCACTGGGAAGACTTCCTTCTTTTTCTTGCTCAAATGGAGGTGTTTCGCAGTGAGGTGCATTTTATAGTCTCATCTTTGTTTTTCTGCAATCTTGTAGTTCCCATGATTCTGTAGATGCGAGTGACTCTCAGGTAATATGTAGCTGTGATCCCATGTCCCACTGGCATCCTCACATTGAAAATTTCCATTTGGAGGGCTGCAGAGAAGGTTCAGTTGGTGAAGGGCTTGCTATACAAGCATGGGGACCTGAGTTTAGATTCCAGTACCCAAGTAAAAAGTTGGGTGCGTTGACATTTGTCTGTAACCCCTGAACTGGAGAGGCAGAAATAGGTGGATCCCAGTGCCTCCCCAGACAGGCAGTCTAGCTGAATCCACAGTCTCCTGGTTTAGTGAGAGACCCTATCTCAAATACTAGAATGAAAGGGCGATAGAGATGATGAGCGACCAAGAACACTAGCTGCTGCTTCTGAGGACCCTAGTTAGGTCCTCAGCACCCTCATGGCAGCTTACGATTATCTGTAGTTCCAGTTCCCGGGGATCCAACAGCTGCTTCTAGTACCAGGCATGTGCATGGTACACATACATACGTGCAAGCAAAACAGACATACACATAAAAGAAAATAAACAAATCTTTATAAAAAACAAGGCAGAGGGTGTTTGCAAAGACACTTGACAGCCCCTGGTCTCCATATGCAGACACACATGCACACATGCGCGTGCACACGCGAGCACACACACACACACACACACACACACACACACACACACACACACACACACACAGATACATGCAGTCATCACACACACATGAAGTTGCCCTTTGGAGGTCTCCCCCTGCCCTCTCTTCTTATTCCAAACTCAACAGGTCACTATTCTGATCCTAAATAATCTTTTCTTTATTTCTTACTTGTGACAATAAATAAGACTTCCTCATAGATAATTCTAGACTGTGATCTTACATCAGGATTTTCATCAAAATATCCTCTTGCTGGTTTTGTGCTTAAAATCCCTGAGGTCCAGTGTTGTCATCTGAGAATATTGTGACTGTAGATGTGAAAACACATCTCACATGTCAAAGGCCAAGCTTCGTGCTTGTCATAAAGTGGACACGTCATGGTTGTGGTGCCACATGAAGCCCTCCACTCTCTGTAACTATAAAACTAGAGCTGTTCTTCAGCCCCTCATGTACATTCCTAAGAATTGTTCCATGACAGTATTTCAGTTTCTCTTAATTTAAAGCCCGTTTATTACTACTGTTATGTGTGTTTATGATGTGTGTGTAGGTTTGTGCACACCACTGCACATGTGGAGGTCAGAGGACAACTTTGTGGAATCCATTCTCTCCTTCTGCCTTTAGATGGATTCTGGGGATCGAACTCAGATTGTCTGGCTTGAGCAGCAAGTGCCTTTACTTGCCACAGTTATTTTTGTTCATACTTTTTTCTTCCACCTGTAAATGTGTCCTTTATCACCCTCGCCATTTGTAGGTGTGCCCAGTGGCATCTGGACAACGTTTTAAAGCTGAGCCTATGTGCTTTCTCTTCCACAAGAGGCTCCCCAGTGCTCAGGCTCCCCATGTGTTATAAAGTCCTTTCACATCTGAACTGTTTCCAACAATTCACCAATACCCACCTTGAATTAAAAGGGTAGAAAGAGAGAAACCATTGGTTTGTGTTTCTCAGTCATTTGTAGGGTCAGTCATTTTCTTAACTGCATTTTTAACGAAGTCCACAGTGCTGACATTGCCTCTTCCATAATATTCTCAGGATATTTATGGAATTGATAGTCAGTGTTTCCTTTACACATTCAAGTTCCTAAATGCTTCAGAGGGGATAACTGAATGAAATGTGATCAAGTTATGTGCCGTGACATTGAACAAATATGCCGAGAATACGTCTGATTGTGTCATGTAATCCTTTACGGGAGGAAGCATGCGTAGTTTGTTCATTCTGTGTGGTATTAAGAAAACGGGGCCGGCCTAGACTAAACATCGTCACAATCTTCCTCTGACCTTCCTGGACATCGGCTGCTCAGCCTTTGCCATCTCTAATTATTGTAATTTTGTGCTTAGCGCACATGTGGTGGATGGAAATCTTCCTTGCTTCTGCAGGCCCTGCTGGCACGCTCTCTAGGTGGTTGCTGAGGTCCATTTTGCAGAGGCTGCAGTTAAACTTGAAGCCAGTTTGAAGAGAATTCACAGGCTTATGGGGTAATGGATGTGCTTCATCTGAGAAAAGGGGAAATGAAAGCGTCTTACTCCTGGAAACACTAAGAAACAAGTACAACAAAATGAAGCTCACAAAGGGCATGCCATCCTCACAGAACACAGCAAGAAGAGGCTGTGGGGGCGAAGATGTGAGAAACTGACACTTCCAGAATATTCCCACATTAGCCGTAGTTTCTCATCTCTCAATCTTCCCTCTCCTGCTGAGCATGTGGCTATAATATTCCTTCTAATGTGAGAATAAATGTAATTATAGAAGATTTTCCTTTAGGTATTGCAGTAGTTACCTTTCTTATTGCTTTGACAAAACACCCAACAAGAAGCAATTTAGGGAAGAAAAGATTTTTCCCGGCTTGCAGTCTGAGGGGATCATTCCATCATGGTAGGACATTGTGGTGGGTAGGAGCAGGAAGCCAGCTGGCCACATGGTATACACACTCAGGGACTAGCTAGAGAACAGGAAGTGGGTGAAACCTGGTTATAAAACCTCAACACCAGCTCCTAGTGACCCACTTCTCCAAGCCAGGCTTCAAGTAAAGGTTACATAGCCCACTGTGATAGCATGGCCAGATGGTGGCCATGTGTTAACATGTGAACCTATTGGGGTTATTCCACATACAAACCACCATAGATATTATTCCTTATGAGATCCCTGTGAGACTTATCACAAGAGACTTCTGGATTGGGAGGAAAGCTGTGTCCATAGAAAGGATGTTGTCTCTTGCATTGTGGGAATCAGAAACAGTTTCTACCTGTCCTGCTACTGTGGGAATGAAGACTGATGGCTTACTATTTCTGCTTCCACCAATCAGACAACACTATTCATTTCCTGCTCATGTGACTTTCAGGATGACATATTGAGAATGAAGCTTTACAATGCCTTACAAGTTGAGAAGTATCTTCTGAGAGACCACTGACCAAAGAGGCTGGGCTGCCTGCAGACAGCCTCAGCCTTCCCCTGGTTCTCTTTGACTCTGTTCTTCTGTGAGTCCTCATTTTAAGTGACCTCACACCAGAGAGAAGCTCCCCTGCCCCTTCCATTAGTCTACGTGACTAATAAAGCACCCAAGATGGAGGCTTAGACCACCGAAATTCATTTTCTCATAGTTTTAGAGTCTGAAGCTTATGATGTCAGGGGGTCAACAGGTTGGTTTCCGTCAAAGTCTTCTCTTCTTCAGGTGTTTCTATACCCCTTCTCTCTTTCTCTTTCTCTCTCTTCCCTCTCCTCTTGTTCTAGAATCTTCTCATCAGTCATGTTAGGTTGAGAACCCACTCTACAACCTGTTTACCTCAGTGTCTTAGTGTTCTTGTAGCTGTGATAAGACTCTGACAAAAGCAACTGAGGGGCTCACAGTTCAAGGTTATATTTTATCATGACGGGAAAGTTGTGACAACAGGACCTAGGGCAGCTGGTCATGTTGTAAGTACTGTCAAGGAGAGATCAGTGCACTCTCTTGCTTAGGTCACCATTTGTGCAGTCCAGGATTGCAGTGTAGATAACGGTGCCATCCATAGTGAGTGGGTCTTCTCATCTCACTTGACCTCATAAGATAGTCCCTTGGAGGCCGGCCCAGAGGCCCATCTTCTCAGTCTCATCAAGTTGATGACTACAATTAAACACATAATACCTCTCTAAATGTTCTGTCTACAAATACATTACAGTCTGAGGTACTGGAAGTCAGGGCTGTAACATGGGATTTTGGAGGGGATACAGGTTAGCCTTTAGCAACCCCCATACCCCTAAAACACCATTTTCCTCAGTCCTTATTTATTTGCTATTTCTTTTGTAATACTCATTTGAAATTATTTCATGCGCTTGCCATCTTTGATGGGCTTTGTCCCACTTGAATGCCAGCATCATGGAAGCAGGGGCTGGACGTTAGCTGCTCATTTTGGTAGACTCACCCTCTGGGGAAGCGCCTCCCAGGTACCCAGGTTTTTACTAACCCTGTGACTCTGCACAAATTGTTTAAATACCCCGCGCTTCAGCGTACTTAGTGATTTTAGCAGGACTGTTTTATGATGACAAGCATTTTACAGTGCCTCACACGGAAACTGTTCAACTAATGCTTGCTAGTCATTGTCCTTCTTTGCTCATAAGCCAAGTGTCTTGTGACTTGGTGACTTCTCAGTTGATGCCCATGCATCAATATAACACAACATTGACTTTTTGGGGGCTTGCGTAATGCCATAAACTTGTGTTGTGGGTTTAGTTTAGGGGTGGAGTCTTTGCCCAGCAAGCTTGGGGTTCTGGGTTTGTTACCCAGCTCCCCAAACCAGAACCATTTGCCTCACTTTCACACTGGAACTGAAATTCGCTTGGTGTAGATGCTAATGTCATTTTTTTTTTAAATTGAACTTTTTATTCTTTGTGTCTTTCACATGATGCATCTTGATCCCATTCATTTCCCATCCCTTCATATCCACCCTCTGTCCTTGCAACCTCCCCTGTAAAATAAAATTTAAGAGAGAAAAAAGAAAACATGGAAGCTGCAGTGTGACACAGTGAGTCGCACAGTAAACCCCTTTGTCCATGTGTCTTTACTTGCAAATGTTCATTACAAAGAGTCATTGGTCTGGTTTGATGTCTCTGGTTTCTGCTACACTAACAATGCTGGGCACCCACTGGGACTCCTCTGGGATATTCTGTTGTTGTCCTGTGTTCTGGAGATCCTGCAGCTTTGGATCTGTAGGATCAGCCCCTTCATGTGCTCCAGCAGATCACAGATGGGGTGGATGTTGGGGTGGGCCAACTCCTAACCCTGGTTCTGGGCCTGAGTAGTTGCAGAGTTGGTCAGCCTGCCAGCTTTCCCCTGTTCTCACCACCAGGGTGAGCACTCCTGCCTTGCCGCAGCTAGTTCATCCCTTGCAGAGATGAGCAAGGGACGGCTAGTTCTCCTGCTTTCATGCCCTCAGGGTTGGCCCCCTCACACCTGCTCCTTCAGGGCCAGCTCTACTGTGTTGCCCAGGTGAGGTACAGGGGCCACTCTCCTGAGCGCTGCAGCGGGTGAGGACCAGGGCCAGCTCTCCCACCTGCCATAGGCTTAGAAGGGTGGAGGGTGTCTCTCCACCACCCACACCAATGAATGGCAGATGAGGGGCGGGGCCATATCTCCCTTGCTCACGTCATCGGGATGGTTCACCTACACCCCAGTCAAAAGGGTCAGCTCTACTGTGCTGCCCAGGCGAGGTATAGGACTCACGTTCCTGAGTGCTGCAGATGGTAAGGAGGGTCAGCTCCCTTGCCACCACACATGGCAGGGGCAAGAGGCAAAGGGCATCTTTCCCTCATCTTCATCACCATGTGGCAGATGAGGGGATATAACCAGCGACCCCACTTTCACACCCTCAGGACCAGCTCACCCGTGCCTCTGCAGCAGGGTCAGCTCTGCTGTGCTGCCCAGGTGAGGATCAGGGCCCACTTTCCTAAGTGCTGCAGCTGGTGAGTGGGAGGGTCAGGTCACTTGTCTGTCACAGGTGGTGAGGGGCAGGGTGTAAGTGGAGGCCAGGTCTCCCCTGCCCATGCCACCCCATGACAGATGGGTAGTGGGGACAGCTCTTCCCCACTCACAACTTCAGGGCTGGTTCACCCACACCTCGGCCAACAGGGCTGTCTCTATTGGGCTGCCCCGGCAAGGGGCAGGACCTGCTCTCTCGAGCGCTGCAGTTGGTGAGGGGCAGGGGCCGCTCTCCCGCTCTTATGCCCCGCACCTTGCCTGGGCGGCACCGTAGAGTTGACCCTGTAGACAGGGGCCTGGGTGAGCCAGCCCTGAGGGCGTGAGAGGGGCATAGCTGGAACCACCTTCCTCATCTGTGGTGTGGTGGTGGAGGGAGAGGAAAGATGTCACCCCCTGGCCCCTGCTGCCAAGGGAGCTGACCCTCCCTTTATCAGAAGCAACACTCGGGAAACTGGGCCCTGCACCTCATCTGAGCACACAGCAGAGCTGACCCTGTTGATGGGAGCACAGGTAAGCTGGCCCCGAGAATGTGAGCATGGGAGATCTGGCCCCACCCCTCATCTGCCATGTGGCGACATGGGTGGGGGAGAAATCTCCCCCACCCCTTTACGCCTGAGGCAGGTGGGAGAGCTGGCCCTGAGGTCCTGAGAGCTAATGACATTTTGTAGAGATGTCTCCCTTTGAGCAGCTTGCGTTTGGTCATTCTCCCGAGTGTATTCTTGGAGTCCTTGTGTCGGGGATGGTACTTTGTGTGTATCTATAACTTTTTATTAATAATTAAGTGTTTATAGTGAAACAAGTAATCAAAGGCCCTGGATACCAGGGGCCTCTGGATCCATAGCCCAGCTCTAGCAGAGGAGTCACATGTCCCTAAAGTTGGGATCCAAAGAACTTTCCAGCAAGAATCCAAAAGAAAACAGCCAAAGAACCAAATAAAGCTGAAGGAATGGGTTAGGAGCTGAGTACAGAGAAGGCAAAACATGATAGCTGTCCTCTTTACACATCTAGCCTGTGCTGGGGCGTGAGGGCTGGAGACATGAGAGAGCAGGCCAGGGATGCCTGTGCATGTCCACCCCAGAGGTGACACACACAGTGGGTGATCTTCAGTGGTCTAGATTAAGACCACGTGTGAACCATCATTACTCACAGATTCTATCATTCCAGTTGAACTTACAAGGTCCCAGGTCAACCATATTCTTATAGGAAAATAAACAACTTATCTCACCAAGGAATTATAAGCCATGTTGAAATACATTTTTTTTAACTTTTTAAAAGAACCCAGGAAGTCACAAGTCAGAAACAATGGCTAAAATGTAGAGACAGTTGACAGAGCATTAGGTACAAATGTAAACATTTAACATTTGTACCGTTTAAAAAAATTAAACATTTTTGTAAATAAAAAAGTAAGTATTTTATACATACTGTCATATTGAATCATCACCTGAATTATTCCAATTTATAGAGACAGACCCTGAGAAATTAAGTGGCCAAAGTAACACAGTTAGAAGAGGAAAAGCAGCTTGGAAGCGGGGTTGTTTACTCTCAAGGTCCCACACCTCACTTCTTCCACCGACTTTTAACGAGCATTTACAGTCACGGTATTCTGTGTGCTACATGGTGTATAAAGGTTATACAGCTTTACATCATGACAGCATCATTTTGTGGTAAATCTTGTAAGTCTCCAGTTTTCATTGTGGATGCCCAGGTCTGAAGGGGTTTGCCTGGGACCTTCATCACTTTGGGAGACAGAGTTATAAGCAAGAAGCCCATGGTTTTGAGTGAAAGCTCCACGGGCAGGGGTTTTGTCTTATGGTCAGAGCCTACTGATAAAACTTATGTACTTCTTTATACTTGTGGTCCAGATGTAGCTTATGAGACATGCTGCAGCTGCCATATGTAGAAGGAGGAGGGGCCTTTGGATTAAGTGGTGGTAAATATCTACAGCTTTATTCATGGGAAGTCTGAGCTTTGCAAGTGGGAGTATTTCCAACACACGTGAAGCACAGGGCTTCTGCCATGCACTCTTTCTAACAGAGAAAAGCTTCTACTTGGATGGGTTGGCACTGAACGCCATGGCAGGAATGGTACTTGGCAACATCTTTCTGAGTGGAATAAGATGGCAAAATGTGTGTATATAAAACAGAGATTTGGCAATTGGACTGTCCAGTTCTTGACATCCAATTCTTGAGACAAATTTAACTTCATTAGAAGTTAGGTATATAACTTTCCATTTCATTTCTCCCGGGTAATCTCTACATTCCCAAACTGAATAGAAAGTATGCTAGAATATCAGCATCCTGATGAATCACTCCTTTATCCCAATAAACCTTTACACCTACCCTCAGAACCCTGCAATCCTAGGTCTTCCACAAGTGTGTTTCTTTTAACACATGACAGTATCTATAGGCGAAATACAGCGTGTGAGTTCTCTCCAGAGGCTGAAAGTCATCTTACACATTATATGTGACTTAAAAACACAGCTGCAGAAGTAGACAAAAAGCCTTAAAAAAAGGGATCTGTTGTTTCCCTGCTTCAAGAACTCTTTAGTCTAATTATTGGGACCAAGATAAAGAAAGCCCAAGCATGTTTGCTCTTAATTAAAGCTCTTTCAGTGGTATACCCAGAGGCACCACTGCGAGTGTGCGAACCAGATGAGAGGAACGGGAAAGCCCTCTGTTTGCCTCCCAAAAATTATCTATGCATTTTTGTTTTGAGAAATTGAAGTTAGGAACTTAAGCAATAGTTAACACTTGAGAAGGGTGTTGGTTTGTGTCAATCACTCTTCTGTTTTTGAGTTTGTATGGCAGAGGCTTTACAAAGAGCTGCTGCATTGGGTAGGATTCAGGGAAGGAGCAGGAAACCCCTCGTGTACAGAGATGAAAGTCTGACATTCTGCCCTGTGTTTCCTGAGGACACTCAGTTCTAATACGTTTCTCATCAAAGCACATGGCTTATGTTCCCAAGTAGAGGTAAGTGATGGACTGCCTGTTTGTTGTGTGAGTAGGTTGAAAGAATAGCACACCCACTCCAGGTCAGGAGACATCTCAACAGGCTCTCATAGAACTTGGAAACAAAGGTTTCACTTTGCTTTCCACATGTGAAAACAAATGGTAGAGTGCTGTGGGACGGTCTATATGTCAAATTGCTCTGATTGGTCAATAAATAAAACACTGGTTGGCCAGTGGCCAGGCAGGAAGTAGGTGGGACAAGGAGAGAGGAGAATTCTGGGAAGCAGAAGGCAGAGGCAGAGGCAGAGAGACACTGCAGCCACCGCCATGACCAGCAGCATGTGAAGATGCCAGTAAGCCACCAGCCACGTGGCAAGGCATAGATTTATGGAAATGGATTAATTTAAGCTATAAGGACAGTTAGCAAGAAGCCTGCCACGGCCATACAGTTTGTAAGCAATATAAGTCTCTGTGTTTACTTGGTTGGGTCTGAGCGGCTGTGGGACTGGCGGGTGACAAAGATTTGTCCTGACTGTGGGCAAGGCAGAAAAACTCAAGCTACAGGTAGAGAAAGCCACTTGTCCTGATTTAGCTTCAAGAATAATCAAACACAAATATACACACCCTATGGCAGGAAAGCCCTATATTCAACACCAGCAATAATTATTAATCTTGATGGTCAACTGAATCAAGAATGTCCTAGAAGGTCAACTGCGCCTCGATGTGTCTATGGGTGTTTTCTGATATAGCTGGATCATGAGGGTTTTGACCCAACTACTGTATCTATTGATAGATTCAAAAACTGAATAGAGTACTGGGAGGTGGCACAACTGTGAAAGACAGCCCCGGTTGAAAGAAGTGTGTTGTTGGGTTTTGCCTTAGGAGAGTGCATGTTGTTGGCACTGGCCCCTTCCTGTTATTCTTTGCTTGCTACTTGCTCCTGCCTTCATAATAGTCGACATGACCTTGGCATCCAAGTCTGGATCCATATCTTCAGAACTCTGAGCCAAAATGAACATCCCCCTTTAACTCTCACTGTGTGGTGTTTGCTCCAATGACGAAGAGTCAGGAAAACTAGATGAATCTCTTATTTTTAAAATTTATATAACTTTTAACCTTTTCTCCTTTTTAAAGCTCTCCTGACACTAAACAATTTTTAGGAGTTGTACAAAGTTCTCAATAACATCCTTTTCAAACTGTGGAATCATATCATGAAATACAGGTTATTTCCTGTTATGCAGATAAGAAAACAGGAAGTTAAGTAACTTGTCTAGCTTGATGTAACTTGTAGAAGAATATGTACCAGATTCATATCCCACTGGTTCTAAAACCCAAGCATCTAGCGCTCAGACAGTGTCAGGGTTGGCTGCACAATGGGTATGGACCCAGGCGGAGGTGTGTGGATTTAATAAATGTTACCTCTGCCATGTACACATCCTGTCTTGTGCATTAAGGGTACAGAAACAAACAGATAAAAAGGCAATATCCATGCACTAAAAGAATTCATTATCCCAGGGAGTGGCGACTGCTTTGAAGAAGGAGAGGCGTGTAAGGATCAGTGGAATGGCGGTGAATGACTGTTAAGATTTCACATTGGAAGAGACACAGTGCGTTGAGGACGCAGGTATCATAGAATTGAGTACAAAGAGTGATTCAAGCAGAGAAATAAAGATCAGCAAACCTGGAGTATTCAAGAAGCACAAAGGGGTGCTGCCTAACTAGGGTGAAGAACAGGGCTCGGATTGCATTGTCAGTGTGAAGGGATTCTGCTATAAGATGTCCATGGAGGGACGCCATTGTGTGGTGCAAGTTTTATAGTGAGGGACACTTTGAGTGCTTGCTGGTCACCAGGCTGATGCCAGTTTGAAGTCGATATGTGTCTTAAATCCTATTGCTGTGCTAAGACACCATGACCAGAGGCAACGTGAATAGGAAAGGGTTTATTTCAGCTTCCATGTCCTGATCATGGTCCACTGTGGAGGGAAGTCAAGGCAGGAACTCGGGGCAGGAACATGGAGGCAGGAACT
Organism: Peromyscus maniculatus bairdii; assembly: GCF_049852395.1. Classification (NCBI taxonomy): domain Eukaryota; kingdom Metazoa; phylum Chordata; class Mammalia; order Rodentia; family Cricetidae; genus Peromyscus; species Peromyscus maniculatus. The sequence goes on from NC_134857.1 coordinate 134,469,178, forward strand.
ATAAAGCAGAGACCACAGAGGCGCACTGTTTAGGCTAGCTCTCTGTGGCTTGTTCAGCCTGCTTTCTTATAGCATGAGGGACCACCAGCCCAGGGGTAGCACCAACCACAAGGAACTGGGCCCTCCTACATAAATCATCAGTCAAGAAAAGGCCCTACAGGCTTGCCCACAGGCCCGTCTGGTGGAGACATTTTCTCAGGTGAGATTCTCTCATCCCAAATGACTGTAGTTTGTGTCAAATTGACAAAAATCCAACCAGGACAATATGACAGGATGAGTTACAATGTGAAAGTAGCTGGTAGGAGTCGTTTCAGCAGGAGATGGGGAGGACACAGAGACAGGGGCGTTTAATTCATTTTGGGAAGAGCTTTTTTCGATGCCCTTTAGGCCTTCGTGTGGAAGTGCCTGATGAAAACACGGGATTCAAGGGGATGCTGGTGCTGTGTGTGTATGTGCTTGAAGCCTGGGACTAGATGAGTATGTGGAGGGGGTTTCAGCTGGAGAGCAGGGAGCTTGGTGCAGGCAGCAAGGCGGACATGCAAATGAACAAGCTGCTGCTTCTGTTGGTGCTCAGGATCTTGAACGGATTTTAGGAACTTCAAGTTAAGAATGGGGTGGGGCCTGGGCAGTGGCGGTGCATGCTTCTGCTCTCAGGAGGCAGAGGCAGGTGCGTCTCTGTGAGTTTGAGGCCAGCCTGGTCTACACAGTGAAACCCTGTCTTGAGACAAACAAACAAACAGAATGGGGTGGGGGAACAAATACCGGTGTCTTCTTATGCCACAGGGAAGAAAATGATTCAGGGAGGGAAAATGGCAGTCTGTGTGGAAATCTGTTTCCAGGGCAGTTATAATGAGGACTGTGTTTGCTGGGGGCCATCCAGGGAGATCTGGGAAGAGCACCCCAGGAAAGCCAGTGAAATGACTTGGTGGGTAAAGCACTTGACAGCCTGTGTCCATCTCTGGAAGCCACGTAAAGGTGGAAGGAGAGAACTGATCCACAGGGTTGTCCTCTGACCTCTCCATGTGGGCTGCGGCACCCCCCCCCCATACTCACACACATGTGATTGCACATGCAAACACAATAAATATTTTAAAAAGTGACAGGAAGCACAGATAGAGAGGGTAATCAAGACTGAAGATTTTAGTTTCAAAAGCAAACATAAAAGTCTAATGATAGCAAAAAATACACAAAGTTTTTTTTTTTTTTTTAAAGTTAGCATAAAAAGTAAAGGGCTTCACTGTGGCATTTTCCTGTGTCATGAACTTTATTACAGTTTGTTCCCCTACCCGACAACGCTCTCTCACAGTTTCTATCTCCTCTGACTGGTGTCTTTCATAAGAGAGTGTCTGAAGATAAATTATAGTGTGTGATGCTTAAGGGATCATTTGAAAAGAGGAGGTAAGATAATTAGGAAAAGCAGGGCTTTTAATTATTTGGTAACTTATTCTTATTACTGCTGTTAATAAGATATTGAAGATTAATATTAAAAACTGACAAATCTGTCAATTATATTAATTGATAGTATACAGTTAAAATATTACTAGGACTATTTCTTCTTTTAAAATTTTATTTTCTGTAAGTCTCTCTGTGTGTCCATTTGTGTTCATCTGTGCAGAGGCCAGAAAGGGGAATTGGATTGCTGGAGTCACAGGTGGTTGCGAGCTGCCCGATGTGGGTGCTGGGATTCAAACTCTGGCCTGTGGAGTAGTAAGTGCTCTTACCCCCGGGCCGTCTCTACTGCTCTCGTGATAGGGACTGTTTCCAACACTTTCCCTTCTCATGGCACATTTTAGTGTTCTACATGCCTCCATTACCTTCTCCATTTCACAAATGAGACTATAGACGTTTACAGAGGTGGCTACCAGTTTCCTTTAGAGAAGGTCTTAACCTGTGCCAATCTCCCTCTGGTAGGTAGTTACTGACTTCCCTCTGGTAGGGAGTTACTGTATAGTCAGGGAAGACATTGGACTTTTGGGGGCATTTTTGACAAAAGCCTTCCTGGTTATCCCAAATGCAACCAGAATCACACATCTTAGTGGAAGTGTAGACTCACTCGGCTTCCTACTCCTCACAACTTGCTTTTTCCAGATGTGAACCACTTTACATGGGTGCTACTGTGAAAAGTGCTGAGGTTCTCAGGGTGACTTAGGGTTAGACCTGGAGCATATTATCTAGGTTTCATTACTGTGTTCTAGAAGCTGTCTCTGTGCCCTTCCCCAGAGTCAGTCTTTGTTAATGTCCTCACGGTTATTAATGATATTGACATAATCCCTTTGGCTTCACAGGATATTTACAATAAGTGTCTAAGAGACTTAAAATGAAAACATTTTAGTTTAGCATTTTGGTCCATAAAACATAGTGTGTTGTCAGCTTCCACACTTGGATTATTACAGAACCATATTGACCCGTATGGTGAGTCTGGGTCACATTTATCATTGGCAGAAAGGTTGACCAGATGTTTAGGGGAGCAGGTTTGATGATAGTAAGGACTGAGACTGAAATAAATCCAGAAAGTCATCCAGTGTCTTAGTCAGGGTTTTTACTGCTGAGAAGAGACACCATGACCACTGCAACTCTTATAAATGAAAGCATTTAATTGAGGGGGCTCGCTTACAGTTTCCGAGGTTCAGTCCATTATCATCATGGTAGCGAGCGAGCGAGCGAGCGAGCGAGCATGGCAGTGTGCAGGCAGATGACCACATCTGGAGCTGAGAGTCCTACATCTTGACTTAAAGGTAACAGGAAGTCAACCGACTGACACACTGAGGGAAGCTTGAGCAAAAAAGACCTCAAAGCCCACCCCCACAGTGACACACTTCCTCTAACAAGGTCGCATTTCCTAATAGTACCACTCCCTGTTTGTGAGCCATTTTCTTTCAAACCACCACAGGCAGACAGCTGATATTTAAGGCTTGGAGTCTAGGAAAGATGTTGTGCCTAAATTTGAGTTATGCTGCTATCAGACAAAGAAGAAAATATGCTTGTGGAACCAGGATGTCTGAAATAAATATATTTTAAAAGGTTTGATTTTGCTTGATCTGTATTGTCAAGCTAACTTGTATAGCCTTTGCTTTTCTCTGCATGGAACAAAGTCTAGTAGTTTCCATGATATGGACAGGTTCTGATGGTCAGGCAGGGGTAGGTAGATGACTAGAGTCATGATGTGTAGAAGGCAAGTGGCATAGCCCCGGATTGTGGGGGTTCTGGAACAAGTTGTTTGAGTGCTGTGAAAGGTCCTGAATCTTAATCCTTTCAAGTGGGATTTGTAATTCCTATGTAGTATTTTTGTGTGGACTAGGAAAAGGTGCCTTGCACATGGGTGATTTAAACCCCATGCCAGGCCCATAATTTGTTGAACAGAATACTGGATGGATTCTACTCCCCGAGTACATATCTTGAGTGAGCATCTTTATGGAGTGTATAACTTTCACAATCATCTAGGATAGTAGCCTAGCCTTCATGTGGTATGCTTAGATTGACCACAATCAGCAGATTTTGGCAAGTTTCAACACCTAAGACAATATCATATGCACTAGTGGAAAGTATTTTGACCAGCGAATGAATGTAAACAGAATCAGAAGGCCCTGCTTTCTGGCCAACATTACACAATTCCCCTATGCTGAGGATCATTCTTTATTACCACATTGTAGTAAGAAGTCTCTGTTTTATTTCAACTTATTTAGCTTCTATGTAAGAGGGCTGTCATAGTTAGCTTCAGTTTTTAACTTTATACATCTGGGAAGAGGGACTCTCAACTGAGGAATTGCCTCCATCAGATTGGACTGTGGCCATGTCTGTGGGAGAATTTTCTTGATTTCTAATTGATGTAGGAGGGGCCAGCTCATTATGGGCATCACTGCCCAGGGCTCTCTAAGAAAGGTAGTTGAGTAAGCCTGGGGGACTCAGCCAGTAAGCAGTATTCCTCTGTGGACTTTGCTTCCCTTCTGTCTCCATGTTTCCCCCTTGAGCTCTTGCCCTAGCCTCCTCCGAGGCCGGGCTGTACCTGTAAACCAGATACAGCCTTTCTCCCTACAAGCTGATTTAGGTTATGGTGTTTCTCACAGCTACAGAAAGTGAACTAGCCTGCGGAGTGTGCAAAAGTTCACTGTGAACTAGTCTTTTCACACTTCTTACACAATTAGGTCTTGGTTTTTCTGTGCTTGTGTAGCCTTGACTAGCAGTGGGTAGGATTATTACAGGGGTTGGAAGGCAGGGAGAAATTATGGTTGGATGGTGGCCAATCATGATCTAGATTCAGTGGGTTTTTTTAAATAAAATTTTAAATATTTTTTAGATTTTTTCTCATACAATATATTCTGATAACAGTTTTCCTTCACTCTGCTCCTCCCAGATTCTCCTCACCTCCTCTTCCCTCCAGATCCACTCCCTTTCTGTCTCTCAGTAGAAAAGAAGAGTTCTAAGAGAAAAACAATCAAACATGACAAAATAAAATATCGTAAGATAAAGCAACAACCATCACATCGAGGCTGGACCAGATGACTCAACAGGAGGAAAAGAGCCCTTAGAGCAGGCACAAGAATCAGAGACGCACTTGTTCACACACTCAGGAGTCCCACAAAAACACTAAGCTGAGCAGTATCATGTGTACACAGAGTCCTGGTGCAGACCTGGGAAGGCCTGTGTTTGCTGCTTCAGTCTTTCCGAGTTCACAGGAGCCTTGCTCAGCTGATTCAGAGGCCTTGTTCTCCTGGTGTCCTCATCCCCTCTGGCTCTGTCACTCTGCCTCCTCTTCTGCAGGTTCCAAGGACACTCTTTCTCTGCGTAATGTCTGGCTATGGGTCTCTGTCTCTGTTCCCGTTTGCTGCTGGAGGAAGCTTCTCTGATGATGACTGAATAAGGCATCTGATCTGTGAGTGTAGCAGACTATGATTAGGAGTCCATTTATTGATTTTTTTTTTTACATCAGTAGTCTTTGGTTTTATCTTGAGTCTCTGGACTAACTAAATGTAAACATCAACCCAGTCACAAAACCTTTGACTTACAACCTGTCTGCAAGACATGCTAGGGTAATGGTGGCACCAAACTTGTGGGAGTGACCAACCAATAAAGTCTGACTTGACTTAAGGTCAGCTTCATGAGAGAGGACCCATACCTGACACTGCTGGGATGACTGAGATTCAGTGGTTTTAATGGGCGCCTGGAAGAAGTATGTGAGTAAGTTAGCCTGTGTGCCGTCCAGTTTCAAATATCATTACCACCTTTTTCCCCCGGCAGCGCGTGAGGAAGTGTTATCACCCTGTGTGGTTACTATTGTTTCTTCATCACTTATGCGGGGCTGGATCTCGGAGATGCTCAGTCTGCCACATGGACTTCTGGTACTGACAATACACAGTGCCTGAGGTTGCCATGACCTCTGCTACTGCCTTCTCTGAACCTGTCTTCCTGTCTGTCACTTGGCCAGCAGTTGTGGTGGCAGACAGTCTCCTCTTACAGTGGTCGTCAACCCTGGAGGCTTGTCCTGAATTGGCGTGGGTGATAACACTGAAGATAAAGGGTGTTGAAACTTAAGAGGCACCTAGAATTCCACGTTGTTAGACTGAAATCTGCCTTCAACAGGGACATTGACGTGAATGTCCCTGGGGTGCAGCAAGGACATGATGCTCTGACATCTCCCTCTCCTCCCAGAACTGAAGAGCAGCCTCTGTTAAGAACCAATCACCTTAAGCTATGATTTGTAGCCAGTTCCCGGTCCTACAAACTTAAAACAGAGAGTGGCCCCACCAAAGAGCAAGCTGTGGATGATTAGACGGCTCTCAAACCATCAGGCTGCCTCTTAAGGTTCTCACCCACCGTGAGTGCACCCCATTCAGTGCCGTTACTCTACATGCAGCCGCGCTGGAGGCATTAATAACCAATTATTGTGCGTTCAGGTCTGTCAGAGCGCTGGAGTTAATGAGTCTCATTAACACCTCCTGGAAATGAGTGACATACGCAGATCCCTGCATGTCAGAGCACCTCTTCTGGTCAGCTTTCCATTGCTGACAGACCGCGGAAAGTTAATGACCCGGGCCCATCTGACAGGGCTGGATAGAACTTGGTTATTCATAACCAATCGGGGAGTTTATGGAAGCCTCATGGCTGCCATGGTGGGCAATTATGCCTCTCTCTAAGAAAGAGAGTGTGCAGGGAGGGGTCTGAGGAGACAGGAGCGCACAGATTTCCTGCTATCACTTTCCTCTGTACCGTGGCCCATTCCCGGTTGCCCTGTGTTCATCTCCCTGCTAGAGTGAAGTCGGCAGTCCCAGGGAGGCGGCGACATGCTCCCAGATAAGAGAGTGTGGGTAGCTGGGAGAGGAGCCGGTCTATGCACTCTGGCCATTTTCTCAGACCCCAGTTCTGAGCACGGTTCTGCCGTAGACACTTTGGCACATTGGGTGGTGCTAGCTACGGCGCCCAGGGCAGAGGGAGCAGAGTGTGGGAGCTGCTGCGCCTGGGTAGAGGCTGGCAAACCTCCTGGGACTACCTTTAGTGGAGCCAGACGGGAAAGGGAAGTTGCTCCAACAATGTGGTTAAAGCCCTGTGCTTGGCCCAGGTAACGTCTGATCTGGCACGTGCTGGAGTGGCCTCAGTCTCCAGGCAGCCTGCATGGCCCTCCAAAGAGCACACACCACGGTTCTGAAGAGTCGGAACTTGTGACAGTCGTGGTTGCAAGCCAGCCCTTCAGGGTTTATGCAGCCCATTCCTCCCCCATTCTGCGCATGCTCATGTGTGTGCGCATGGAGGCCAGAGGGTGACCTCAGCTGTTGTTCCTTGGGAGCGATCTATCTTGTTTCCGGAGACAGTGTCTGTTACTGGCTAGGAGCTGGCCAAGTAGACCAGGCTGGCTGGCCAATGAGCCCGAGATATGCACTTGCCTCTGCCTCCCCAGCAGGGGGATTATGATCCCATGCCACGCCCCGCTTCTTAAAATGTGGGTTCTTGGGGTTGAACTCAGTTCCCAGCATTTGCATAGCAAATATTTTACTTCCTGAGATATCTGCCTGGCCCGAGCAATCACTTTTACTACTGAACATTCACTCTCAGGCATATAACGTGAATCAGTTTGTGTTTACAATGGTCTTCTATGGTTCAATGTTGTTACCTTAGTTACATGGACAAAATACCCAGATGTGTACAAAAAAGAGCAAAAGCGTGTGCTCAAAACTACTTTTTATTATTTCTCACAGTTCTAGATGGTTCCACTAGTAGCTGAAGGCTTTAATTTGTAATGTCAATTTAATTTGTTGTGAAAATTTTCACTTTTATGAGTTCATTTGTTGCATTCAGGCCGTTTATTCTGAAGTGTGGCGGTTCAGGGTGAGGATAGCGAAGTGGAGTGTGAGCACTCATCTCCGCGCACAGTGGAGACATGGCTTTGTTGAAGCTGGATGAGGAGAAGGTGGTTGAAAGTGCCGGCCCAGAGCCCTGGGTGCAGCAGAGGCTCCGAGCTGTCAATCCTGTTGTGTCTCCTAGGGTGACACACTTTCAGTCTCTCAAGAGTTTTTATCTTCAAGGCTATATCGTCGCCTTGCATGGTTCAGGCTACATCAGGACTGCTCCTACAGGAATGTGACACACCTGAGTGTGTCCCCATCCCTTCCCTTCCCTTTCTCACCCATCTGTCCCCATCAGTCCTCTTTGCTGCCCCAGAAAGTTCGACCCCTTCCCTGCTAAGTGCACACACACAATTTACATGTATCTGTATAAATCTAGGAACCACAAGTGAGAGAGAAAACATGTGATATTTGTCTTTCTGAAAGTCAATCAAGAATACTAACAATAACAATAATAACTATTATTTTGGAGCACTGGGGATTGATTGTAGGGCCCCATACATACAAGGCAAGTTTTGTACCTGTGAGCTACGTACCCAATCTTTTTTTCTGCCTTTGAGTCAGAGTCTCACTAAGTTTCCTAGGGTGGGCTTGAACTTTCTGTACTTAGACTAAGCAGGCCTCAAGCTTGACAGTCTTCCTCCTTCAGCCTCCCGAGTTGCTGGACCACACACCTAGGATACCAGGCCCACTAATATCTATTTTTAATTTAAAAGAACACATTTCATTCTTTCTTTAAAATGGAAAATCTCTCTCTTGAAACACGGGTTCAAAAAAGATTTTAAAATTTATTCATCATCCTCTCCCACCTCCTCTAAGTTTGGGTCTAGACATTTTACCTTGGAGCTGTTTATGTGTTTAAACTATTCTTTCTATTAAGACCAGAAGCTTTGGGTAGGGCTGAATTAGGGATGGGTGAATCCAGCTGAACTTCTGAGTTCACTGAACATCTCCGATGAGCTTTCTGAATGTTTGGGGCTCTCTGAAATCCAAAACAGGTTTCACCCGCTTTTACTCTTAAGTTTGGGGCATGTGCAATTTAAGGGAAATTTAACCCATATGTTTCTGATTCGTTTACACTTAAATAGTCAAAATATTGTTTTTAATAGTTATTTGATGCCCAAGTAGCCTTTTGAACCTTTTAAATAAGCTTTTAGAAGCCTGCATTTCTCTTGAAAACAGGAAGTCGTGTCTTTCCAGGGAGGTAAACTAATTTATACATCTGAAAATTCAGGTTCAGTTGAGAACACCCCAAACCGCAGTTTTTTGATGGCCTGTCTAGTTCGCAATTGAGCACTCAGTCTTGGACGTTCGTATGTACCCACCTTTTCTACACATCACACCCCACATCCACTTCAGCCGGCACTGGGCCATGTGGAGCGCTGGACTCTGAGCCTGGAGCTTGCAGTTTACGTGGTTTTTATTTGAGAGCAACTATTTTGATTTTTTAATCCCTTCTAGCTTTCCTGGTCAGTAAACTAATGTGGCTATTTATTTTTCCAGATACTTCATGCTTGGTGAACTTCTTGCCATTTTCTTCCTTTCCTTCGCTGATTATCATCTATTTTTCTTTAAATAAATGAAAGTATCTGCTCTCCAGCAGAGATATGCCTGATTCCAACGGAGATGCGAACATCGTGCCACCTGTGTGCCAAGGAGCTAAGGAAATTAGACAACAAACATTGAGAGCTGCAAAGGGAAAGGTGGTCGGTTACTTTAACTCACTTTGGGAATTCGCCTTCCAGCCACTTGCTTGGGAACGCCCAGAGCATGGCAGCGTGAAGCCTCGCTCCTGCAGGACCACTTCAGCATACTTCCCAGCATGCTCTCTGCTCAGAACTCTGGACTTGCTTGGCTTCTCTGCCTAATCTTCTGAAACGTACTTGACTTTATTTGGGTTCCCAGACCACGGACACTGTCTGTGTGAAAGGCCTCCCTTGGCTACCCTGAAAAAAGAAAAGCCCTGCATTCTCTCAGCTCTGTCTCCTTCCAGCCGTTGTCTAGCTTTCTATTTCCCTTATAGCAATCAGGAAAATCCCTCTCATACCGTATTTCCATTTTTTGTATCTGTTTCTGCCTCCCTGGATAAGAAGGTAATCTTTATGAGCGTCTGTGACCTTTTGGCTCACTGCCTTGTTAAAAATGTGGAAAACATGTAGACCTCAGTAAATGTTTCCTAAATGTCGTTTTGTTGTGCACCTTCTCAGGCAGCCATTTCTACTTCAGAGCATTTATAAATACTCACCATTGCTGATCAGGATGGAGGGGGCTGAATGTGCTTAGTCTCACCATGTTCCTGGCTGGGCCAGCCAAGCTTTATGTGACTTAGTTTCCTTATTTGGAAAATTAAGATTAAATCAGTACTTAGCTCATAGGTTTTTTTTTTGTTTTTTTTTTTTGGTAATTTAAAAATACATAAAGCCTATAATAAAAAGCCTAGGAAATAGTAAATATTTAAGAAATTGGAGTAAAAAGTTCATTCACTGAACTCTAAGGCAGAAGGCTGTTCCGGGAATAGAATTGCACTTTTGATTTTGAAATCTAGCTGAAGCAAATTTAGGCTTGAAGGGCAGGAATGCCTCGACAACATCTAGGACTAGGGAACTCAGCCACATTTGGGTCTCTCCAGATGGTGTAACCCTGAGCAGCTCGGGAGAAAATGGGGAGGACAGTGATGGTGAAGCAGAAGGCACAGGAGAAGGTATGGGAGCAAGGGAAGCCATGACCTGGACGTGTCACAGAGTCCTCTGGCTGCTGTGATAGACAGGGCTCCTCAATACATACCAGACATTTATTTCTCTTAATTGCAGTGGCTGAGAGACAAGAACAGGCAGCCTATGGGTCCAGTACCCAGCTGGCCGATACATCTCACCCTGTCCTCTAACAGTGGGAGGGGTGAAGCAGATCTCAGGTCCCCTCTGTATGGCGAGGTCCTCGTTCCACACAGGAAAATCTGTCCACTTGACCCCATCACCTCCCAAGTGCTACACCTCGGTGTACATCACAGGGAGTTTACGGTTCTAATGTGGGGATTTAACAAGGCAGCTCAATGTAGTTAAGAGGAGGTTTATTTTGGAGTAACTTACAGCCAGTAAAGGGGTTGGTTACAGGATCCAGGAGAGGTGATGTGCAGTCCAGCGGGGGTCTCTGGAGAACTCTGACTCTGTCTGCTATCCAGCATCCAGGATCACGAGGAACCAAGAGGGCCGGCATGTCCGGATCTCGGGTCTTAAGGGCTCCTGTCCTGGCCATGCCTCAGGGGCAGGTCCTAGGCAGGCGTGGCAGTTACCAGCTACCTCACTGGGGTGATGCATCACGGTCAAAGCTGAAACAGCTGCCCACTACAGGGTTCTGCATGTGAATTTGGGGTGGCTGTGCAAACATTCTCACTATAACAGTAGCATCGTAAGTGCTGAGTGGTTTGTTGTAGATGGATCATAGGGTTGGCAAAGTATTTGATGCCTTCCTGATGGCCATAGAAAAGTCAGCAAACATTTCTTAGTAGAAGAGTGACATTATCAGGTTGAAGTTGTGTCGGCAGTCACAGAGTTCCAAGGCCATCTCGAAGTCTAGTGAAGCTCGTTTGAACTTCACCCTCTTTGGAGGAGTCCTACATTCCCCTCAGTCTCCTGGAGACCTGGTAGAAGACATTTAAAGAAGGCTGCTGGGTGTCTCAGGCCTTTTTGACTCAAGGCTTCTGTTCTAACTGAAGGACTTGAGTGGGCAGACTCTTGCCTTACCATGCACGTCCCAACAGTCATCTCCTGAAATAAGTATAATTTTGTCCCCCACTCCATGCTCTTCTGGAAAATGATGACCTCAAGTCTATTCCGGTTTGTTTTTAGTATGTTGAATATTTGTGAGAGGAGAGAATATTATTTTCATTTCTGAAAATGTTCCTCTGATGGCAGTGTGGTTGAGGAATGAAAATGAGAGGCAGGTAGATCGGCAGGAGGTATTACTAAAAGGCAGAACGCGGTTCTGAAGTGAGGCAGTGGCTGTGGAGGCAGGGATGCTCAAAGAATGTCTGAGGGTCCAGATCTAGAGACCAAGTTAAACTATGGCAGTGATTCAGGAGACTACTATAATCTAGAGAGCCATGGCAGGGGTTTCTAAGAGATTTAGAGTTCTGCTAGTAATTTAGAATTTGTTTTGGATTAACTAATTCAGAATGACATTTACCATTGTATAACACACAGAATCAAGTGTGTACTTTGGGAGGATACTTATGAAGTCAATTGGGGCAAATAGATTTTGCAAAATTGAATGGAGATGGTACTAAGTATTTAGGTGTCCACATGTGGAACTCAGTGACTGGAAAAGGTGGGTTTGAGACTCAAGGGCTATGTGTAAGTGTGGGCTTCAGAAAGGCAGATAGAGGGTCTTCATCAAACAGCATGCTGTTTTTCTTACATAGCAGAAAGCCCAGAGCTCAGCAGCCTGGAACTGCTAAAGTAACTTCACATTCACCAGCATTTCTGGCTCATTTTTATCTGTGTCCTCACCTCAGTGTCTTTGTGGGTTTCCTAGAAACTGAGTCTGAGGAAGGAATCCATGTCAGGAGACTCAGTAAGGGAGTATTCTTTAGGACAATGCCTGCCAGGTAGAGTATGAGGCAGGGCAGGGAAGAGAGCAGGAGTCTATGAGCACCTGTCTAAACAATAAAATGGGTCATGATGAAGAAAGAGCATGATGACTCCAGGTTTGTGGGCAAGGAAAGTCAAGGGAATGGCGGATGCCGCTGCCCTCCAGTTACTCTCTAGCTTGTTGCTCCGCACCGGCCAGAGAGATGGAGGAGTCGGCTGGTTGAAGATTATTTGAAATATTTTATTAGTATATCTTAGTTATACACAACAGAGGTTTCGTTATGACATTTTCATCTTTGTGTATGATGTGTTTGATCATGTCACCTCCACTCCCCCTGTCGTTCCTCTCTGATTCCCGTCGACCCCCCTCCTCTTTCAACCACCCCTTCTACTTACATAACTTCTCTTTAAATGATGCAATGAGTTTTGTTGGGTTTGCTTACAGGATCATGGGTGAGGGGTTATTTGCAGGAACACAGGAGAAATTATTTGTCTTGATTGTGCTTTTTCAGTACTGGAGATCAAACTGAGGGACGCTTGGGCAAGCATTATATCCCTAAACTGCTGGCCTCAAAAGGATTTCAAATGACAGAGCTGTCTAGCCATGCATGCACCAAGGGGACACAGCCAGTAGAATGGGGCGACAATTAGAAATGAGTGGAACTGGCTGGTAGTGTGATCTAGAGTTCAGAAGCAAAGAGGAAGTGTGGACATGAAAAGGTGCCTTTTACTGATCCAGGGAGGAAAGACATAAGGGTAAGAGGGTTTACAGATGGGGTTTGATCGTGCTAAGTGAGGAGCTGAGAAATTCTTTCAGTATTGGATTTAAATTTATATCATTGGCAAACCGCGGGAAAGGTCATCCGTGAGTGGAGGTGTGTGCTGAGAGTGACGGGGTGGGGAAGATCTGTAACGTTCCGTGAAGGACCCAGGGGAGATATTTGCTTGGCGTTGCTGGGAGAAGTTGCTGGGCAGCGTTTCAGGCCCCGCAGAGGGTGAGAATGATGAATCTACAGTAGAAACAGCGATGTCTGTGGTTTTTCTCCAGCAGCAGCGTTGGGATGAGTCGGACTGTTAAATTGAGAGGAATATGTGCGTGGTCCACGTCAAGTTCCAGTCGCTAAACACCTTCCAGGTGTAGATGACTTGAGTGGACCTAGGGGATCAACAAATAGACACGTGGACTTTTCTTTTGGTTAATTGGTATTGAAGCTGTCATTAATTATGATTTAGAGGCTAAATGCCGTCAGAGTAGATTAGTCTTTAAGAAAAAGTTCATAGTCTGGGAAAAAAAATTGGTCCATTTTCTGCAAGTTGATTCAGGTTGTGATTGTATCTACTTGACGGTCTGTTAGCGAGAGCCCTGAAGTCCATGTAGACTACTGTGGCCAGATGAGTTCCTAACCGGCATCACTGCCCTGGAGCCTGCTTCTTGTGCCTTAGAGTGCATGTCTGACTGTCTCAACTGAGGGCTCAAAGCCTTCTGCTTCTCCTACCACCACCTACTTCTCTTTCCTTCCCCACTACCTCCTGTACCCAGCATGCATAGCATCCTGGTTAAGAGCTCTGGCTCTTCATTCATGTTTGAAACTAGTTTTGCAGATGACCAGCTGTGTGTTGTAAGAGACTTAACCCCTTTAGTTCTTTCTGTCTGGTAACCCAGGGCTCCTGTATAATCCCAGACAGGATGATGATGATCAAACCAAACAATACGATGTGCTTAGGACCATGCCTGGGATATTTACAGTCTTTTCAGAATCTTATTTAATTCACTTGGCTTCCATGGGCATAGGCACTAACCCAAGTCCTCTGTAAAGTCATTTAGTCCTAGGAGAAACCCCTGAATAGGTTATATTGTTCTGGATTTGCAGATGAAGAAGCTGAAGTATAGGGCAGTTAACTGCTTACTATGTTAAAGGCTGATAAGAGCCGGGGTAACGTCTCAGATTCAGGAGTCAGCCTGCAGAGGCCCGGAGTTCTTTTACTGTTTTATTTCATTTAAAGGAGTGGCCCCAGTAAATACTGTACTTACAGTCTCTCTTGTTATCATTCACATGCTCTATCCTGTCAGAAAAGCCTTTCCCCCTTTTCTGCCTGAGTCCTCTTAATTTTTTGAGTCTGCCTCCATGTTTGCTGCTTCCTGTGATTCCTCAGTCCCTGGTGGTCTTTCTGTCTGAGTTCACGTCACTTACTGTCTGTGGAACTTAGTTAACTCCGTGTCTGCCTTTGCTTGTTATTGTTATTGTTGTTATTATTTCATGTGTGCATGTGAATGTGGTGTACATGTATATAGTCTATGCACGTGTGTGTGTGTGTGTGTGTGTGTGTGTGTGTGTGTGTGTGTGTGTGTGTAGGGGAGTATGTGTGCTTGTGAGCATGCACGTGGGCTGGGGGAGGGCACAGATGTTCTGTGTCACTATCATTCTCTACCTAATTCCCATGGTACCACGGTCTTTCATTGAACCTGAAGCTTGGCTGGTGGCCAGTGAGCCCGTCATTTTCCCGTCTGTCTCCAGCAGCCCTGGAGTCACAGACATGTGTGGACGTGCCCAGTCTTTACTTGGATACTGAGGTCTAAACTTAGGCCCTCATACTTGTGTGGTGAGCTCTCTTAATGCTGAGCCATCATTCCAGTCCCTGCCTTTAGTTTCCAACTAAGAGAGACTCACAGAGGCAGCAATCCTCTGCTGTTACCTTCTTCATCCTCTGCACCCATTAAACCAAAGCACTTTTGATCTCATCAGAAGTCCCAGATCTAGCCACGACACTTAATAAACTCAAGTAACCTAAGACAAATTCCTTATCACTTGGACCTTGATGATTTCATCTGTAAATGGGGTTAATAACATATCTGTTTTAGCACCAAGAATACATAAAATCTGCATACGAAAAGTGTTGAGTCTGCGTATGATCCAGATGCTTGCATTGGCGTGCTGTCCCTGCCTGTTTGTCAGTAAGCAGATGGATGCATAGACGGCTCCACCTGCTCTCGTTCTCCTTATCCGAGCTGGCCCTTCAGCCATGCTGGATACCCTTTCCTTTGTAAGCAGAGACGAGGAAGGAGGTGCACAGATGCTTTGAAGGAATTCAGACCTGCGTGGCTCTCAGCTTTGGACTGAAGCAGGAAGGTCTCTAGGGTAGAGAAGAAAGGGACAGAATGTATGAGGCGATACATGAGACCATAGCATGTAGATGTCAATCTACCGTGTTTGCTCAAGCAACGCCATGTCTTGTGTCTTTCACATGTAGAGACACACCGAAACTCTCAGATTTTTATTGTTGACCCGCACATCAGAGATGGGCCTGTCTGGAGTTCTTCTCTTGGCTCCAGGGTAAAAAATTCCAGCCAATTTCTTCTCATCCAAGTCCAGCTTGAACTTTAATTCTCTACCCACAAGAAGAGTCCATCCAAGATTCCACATGACTGACACAACATTTCAAGATCTGTCTAGCCCCATACCCATAGATTTCCAAACAATACGCCACAGTCCTTGATTCTCAGGGTCACTGGTGTGAGTCCAGCTCACTGTCAAAAGAATTCTTCCAAAAATAAGTTATGAGCATCTAAGTTCTCAGTGTTAATGGAACACACTAGTATCTGGTTTCTATCACTTTTCTGTGGTGAAGAACTTCATGACTCGATCACCCTGCCCACTGGGGATTTCTCTGTCTTATTCTGATTGTTTATTACTCCACTTTACTTCGGCTCTTTATTCTGCTGTGAGACTATCCAAACCTCTTTCCTACCTCCTTCCTTAGTCTTGATATAAATCCTATAGCCTACAAATAGTGGTCATTAAGTGACTAAAAGGAAAACAAACCAGTGAGCAGTGGAGGAGGAGGAAATGATGCGCCATGAACCACCCCGGGAGAGAGGATTTGGAACTGCAGGGTTTTAAGTTTCAGGTATCTCTTGGGTCAGAAGAAATATTTCGTTGGATCCTGCCTTCCCTGTTTCCATCTGTAATACAGATTTTTCAGACCACAGTCCAGTGAGATCTAGTCTCTCTCTGTTTACACACAGGGTCTCAAAAGAAAACCTCAGCCTTCCTGTTGGGGTCTCTAACCCTGGAGGGGTTGGAAGGTTAAGAGCACTGTGTTTGCTTCAGCTGTGGTTAACCCCACCACACATAACCCATCTGCTGCTCACTGGAATCTGGCTCAGGCTCTGGTAACACATGGTACACTGCCCATTGGATTATCCCTTCTTCTTTGGGCTTCCGCTAGCCACTTTCCACAGAACCAAGGCCTATTTCTCCCTGAAGTAGTTAATTCCTCAGTTTAAATCTTTGTCTTCTGCTTACAGGAGAATCACCACCCAGGAGTCTGTAGTATTGCTGGAGTGTGGGTAGAAACGATGCCCACTCGTCCAAGTGTGGCCCATTAGAATCTCTTGGTAAGTCTACATTCTTACTCAGTATGCTTTTATCTGGTTTTGTCCATTTTTCTATATGACATGGCACAATATTATTAGATATATATAAATTTAATTGTTTTTAATCTCCTAAAAAGATGGGTTGAGCCTTTTATCACTGTGAAATGTTTTTTCCCCTCTGTGAATTTCCATGCACCTAATTTTTTTTTCTAGTATTAACATAGGCGCTCCAGGTCTCCTTTGGGCAGAGCCTGCAGGGGATGTTCTCACCTTTCCATAGAACTTATATCAACAGCACTTTTTTTTGTAATTAGCATTGTTTCTTTTGTATTCAGCACACAGTTATTAATTTTTTTATATCTGGCAATCTTTTTTAATTTTTGTATTCATTTGTATCTTGTGCAATTACTGATAAGTATGAACTGTATATTTTTTATGGTGATAGGTTTTATCTATTTTGTCTGCCTTGTACTAATTTACTTTTTTTCTATTGCCTTCAACTGGGTTAGCTAATTTGTGTTATTAAAGTTTTATATTATTTTGTATTTTTATCTGTGCTGGCTAGTTTTTGTCAACTTGACACAAGCTAAAGTCATCTGAGAGGAGAGACACTCAATTAAGAAAATGCCTTCTTTAAGATTGGGCTATAAGCAAGCCTGCATGACAAGGCATTTTCAGTGATTGGTGGGGGAGTGCCCAGCCCATTGTGGGTGGTACCATCTCTGGGCTGGTGGTCCTGGGTTCTATAAGAAAGCAGGTAGAGCAAGCCAGTAAACAGCACTCGTCCATGGCCTCTGCATCAGCTCCTGCCTCCAGCTTCCTGCCTGTGTGAGTTCCTGCCCTGACTTCCTTCAGTGGCCTGTGACCCAGAGTCTGGGAGCTAAATATACCCTTTGCTCTGCAAGCCGCTTTCTGTCACGGTGCTTTATCACAGCAATTGGAACCCTGAGTAAGACAACATCAGGATCTTTTTTCTTCTTTTTAATGGCCTCCTCCCCCCATCACTTTGGCCATGTTATTGCCTGCAAGCTCTCCAGTTCCCATTGCTTGTGTGACATTTGCAGCTTTTCTCTTGGGTTGAACTTCGAGAGTTGGTTGCTTTCTTGGCGGGTTGAGTGTTGTCTGCCCTTTCCATCTAGTGTGAGCTGGTTTGTCATGTCTCACATGGTTTTCTTAGTTCTCTCTTATTCCTTTTATAGAATTTATGTTTTCCCACACTTTTATTTGAGACCGTATTTATTCCTTCTTTGCTTTTGATTCCTTTAATAACTTCTGTACTGCCCTCTTGATGGTCACAAGTTGCTTAGTTTGTGTTTGTTTTGAATTAGGACTATTTCTCCCTCCGTTTTAAAGGCTGACTCTTGGACAGCCATTTTTGTTACCAGCCATTTACTTTCAGACTTACAGTATTTCCTTCTGTGCTCTCCTGGCCTTGAGAGTCACTAATGAGGGATCTGACGCCATTCTCATGTGTTGCCTTTGTGGGTTGGCGCTTTCTCCTACAGCTTCCCACACTGCTTCTTTGTTTTGTACATTTAGCATCTTGTTTATAATGTGTTGTGGAGAAGTTTCTGGTCATCTGGTTCTAGTTCTAAATAGCTGGATGTCTACTTCTTCACCTAGATCTGGGACATTTGCTGCTATAATTTCACCAAATAGACTTTCATGACTTTATTATTATTATTATTCATCGTAGCTCTTTTTATACCGAAGATATTTTGGTTGGATTTCTTGGTTATATCCCAGAGTTCTTAGATGTTCTGGGCATACAGTTTTTCTTCATTGATGTTTGAGTGGAGTGTTTCCTTAGTCTTCTCCTCCACCCTGCTAATCTTTCTTCTCTGGGTTTAGTCTATTGACAACGTTTGCTACCATGTTTTTGAATCACTGAGATTGTAATTTCCGACACTTCTGAATTTTTTGAAAACATCTGTTCCCTCACAACTTTCTCATTGTTTCTGACTCTCTTCTTAGGCTCCCGGCATTGATTCCCTTACTTTGTTTATCTGTTTGCTTGTGTCTTTTTTAAAGTCATTTACTTTATTTTACTTTTTACAGAAACTTCTGAATTCTTCATCTGGAAACTTACACACCTCAGTGTCTATGGGTTCATTCACTGAGAAGTTATGATCATGTCAGGCAGTCATGTTGTGTTTCTATCTCTATGTTTTGTGTGTGTGTGTGTGTGTGACTGTGTGTGTGTTTCTGTGTTGCAATTTGCACTTTGGTCAGCTGCAGAGAGAGTCTTTATGGTTGACTCATCATCTGTCTTCTGAGCATCTGTCATGGATGTCCTTGTGCATCTCAAGATAGGAAATGTTTCAACATTTACTTTGTTCTATATTTTTTATTCCTTTCCCATTTTTTTCTCCTTATAGAGCCCAGAAAAGCAAGAGTTCGTTCCCTTTCTGATGTGTCATGCATCTTAAAGGATTTTTTTCTATTTTAATTACTCTTCTTTATGTGACTTGGGCTATTTCTGGAGACTTCTATATGAATTTAAATTATTATTATTATTATTATTATTATTACTATTACTATTATTATTTGAGACAGGATCTTTGTGTACCCCAGCTGGCCTCAGACTTGGTATTTAGCCAGCGATGATCCTGACTCTCTGATCCACTAGCTCTTCTTCCCAAGTGTGGGGACTGTGAGCCTTTACACAACATCTGGCTTTTGTCACCTTGACATAAGCCAGGGTTGTCTGGGAAGACAGAACCTCTACTGAGAAGATGTCCCCATCATTTCGGCCTGTGGGCAAGGCTGTGTGACATTCTCTGGATTAATGATTGATGTGGAGGTCTAGCCTGTGATGGGCAGTGCCATGCCTATACATGTGCTCCTGGGTTTATCAAAAAGCAGAATGAGCAAGCCATGAGAAGCAAGCCAGAGCAGAAATCCTCGGTGGTTTCCGCTTCTATTTCTACCTCCAGGTTCCTGTCCTGCTTGAGTTCCTGCCCTGCCTCCCCTTAGTGAAAAACTGTAAGAGGGACAGGTAAGCCAAATAAACCTGAGTATCCTCCCTGAGCTGCTGTTGGTCATGGTGATTATCTCAATAACAGAAAGCAACCTGCAACAAAGACCTCATTATAAAAGTCTTTCTCTTGGCAATGCATCCTGAGCTCTGCTGTCTTTGGTACCAGGTCAACCCTATAATAGAGAAGGGTGAATCCTATAGTGAGGTCAGTGAATAGTGAACCCTATAGTGAGGTCAGCGAATAGTGAACCCTATAGTGAGGTCAGTGAATAATGAACCCTATAGTGAGGTCAGCGAATAGTGAACCCTATAGTGAGGTCAGTGAATAGTGAACCCTATAGTGAGGTCAGCAAATAGTGAACCCTATAGTGAGGTCAGCAAATAGTGAACCCTATAGTGAGGTCAATGAATAGTGAACCCTATAGTGAGGTCAGTGAATAGTGAACCCTATAGTGAGGTCAGAGAAGGATCAATCCTGCAGTGCTCCCTGGGGATGAGGGTAACCAAGCTGCAGACAAGCTGAGATGCAGCTCTTCTGGGTGAGGCGGCTTCATTGTTGGATCTGGACATGTTGCTCTCAGCTGTGAGTGTGGCGTGCCCATTAGTTTTCAGAGACTGAGTTGGGTCCCTTTGGTGTGGCATGGTCTGATCGAAAGGAGGGAGAGCTCCCCCGGGCCGGAGCCTTGGCCCCGGGCCGCAGCAGTGGCTCCACACAAGGCACAGAGGCCAGAGGCGGCGTGCCCCCGTCCGGGGTCTGACCCTAGAGGAGACCTCCAGGGGCACGGAGGCGGCGTGCCCCCCTCTGGGGTCTGGCCGTAGACGAGACCTCCCGGCTGTTCATGGAGATAAGATGACTCTGTGTCTGCCTGTTTCTAGGAGCCTCAGTCAGTGGAGCTTCTCAGAACAGGGTTCTTGGCTGCAGCTGAAAGGCAAGCCCAACCCATTTTTATTTTATGTTTTGCCTGCATGCGTGTCTGTGGACCATATGTATGCCTTGTGTCCTCAGAGGCAGGAGGAGGGTGTCAGATCCTCTGGAACTGGAGTTAAAGAAGGTTGTAAGCTACCATGTGGGTGATGGGAATTGAACCTGGGTCCTTTAAGAGCAGCAGGTGCTCTTAACCCCCTGGAATCATCTCTTTAACCTCACTGGCTGCCTCTTGGCACTAAAGAAGATGGACAGGCCTGTCTGGCTGCTTTGTTGGGCATTGCCAATCAGATCAGCTGCCTCAGGACTTTCAGGGTTGAGAGTGCTTGCTAGGTCTGAGGACTGCTTCCTGGGGGTAACCTGCACCAGGTGAGCTGCTCAGGGGTCTCCTGGGTTGCAGATGGATCTGTTCATCTTCTATTTTTGCTTGTGCTTTATAATTTATCTTCAGGTGAATTCTTTCGGTTGAGTAACCTTGCTCTTCCTGCAGCTACTGAGAATCCACTGTGGGACGAGAAAGCAGTGATTTTCAAACTTGGCTTATTTTTAGTCACCTAGTATGCTTTTTAAAATGTGTTATGTATTTAAGAATGTATACACATAACAATTAATGAGAAAAAGCAGCCATGAATTTGAAAGAGAACAAAGGTATGGGTGATGGGAGGGTTTGGAGAGAAGAGGGAGAAATAATGTCATTATATTATAAGTCTCAAAAAAATAAAAGACATAATTAAAAGAAAAACCATGTTGGTGGTGCTTTTCAGAACCACTTACCTCTGAAGCATCTCTCCAGTGAGTGCATCAGACTGTCCTCCCTTTGCAGGCAGCATCCTGTAATAACAGACTTGATTCACACTCTAGGAGGGCTAGCCTTGAGGAGGTCATCGTAACTCGCCTTAATCACACCACCACACAGTGTAGCTGCGTTACCAGGACATCTTCCTGGTGAAGCCAGCAAAGGTGACAGTGTCTGTCACCACACAGTGTAGCTGCATTACCAGGACATCTTTCTTGTGAAGCCAGCAAAGGTGACAGTGTCTGTCACCACACAGTGTAGCTGCGTTACCAGGACATCTTCCTGGTGAAGCCAGCAAAGGTGACAGTGTCTGTCACCACACAGTGTAGCTGCGTTACCAGGACATCTTCCTGGTGAAGCCAGCAAAGGTGACAGTGTCTGTCACCACACAGTGTAGCTGCATTACCAGGACATCTTCCTGGTGAAGCCAGCAAAGGTGACAGTGTCTGTCACCACACAGTGTAGCTGCGTTACCAGGACATCTTCCTGGTGAAGCCAGCAAAGGTGACAGTGTCTGTCACCACACAGTGTAGCTGCATTACCAGGACATCTTCCTTGTGAAGCCAGCAAAGGTGACAGTGTCTGTCACCACACAGTGTAGCTGCGTTACCAGGACATCTTCCTGGTGAAGTCAGCAAAGGTGACCGTGTCTGTCTCGTCATGGGACCTGTAAATCTAAGCTGACTCAGGAAGGTGGTGTTGACGGGCAGTGCGAAGACAGGGTTTTTATTTTTTCTTTTCTTTTGTTCTTCTTTTTGTAAAATCTCTCACCCCACATATTTTAATAGGAAAACAACTTCCCACAGATATGTAAAAATCGATAAAATTACATACATGCTCCTCTGTGATATTTAAGGCTCCGCTTAAACACAGTGTTACTGCTCTTCTCTGTGTAGCTGGGACAAGGAAACAATAAATGTGGAAGGAATTCCTTGCCAACAGCTGAGAAAGTTACTTCTCTTCTCAGAGCAGTTGGAGGTGCCAACACTGTAGAGGGCCTCCCAGTTTTCTTTAATCTCTGAATCTCAAAGCACCTTGCAGACAATTCCTATTAACACACAAAACCCCATGAAATGTTCCTTCTCCTTAAATTTCCTTTCACATGGCCTTTTCTAGGAAGCAGTAAGTCTAGGCTCCCTTCGCTGAGGTCTTTGGAACTGTAAATGAACAAAGAGGGCTTGATCCTTTCTTTTTTTGTATCATGATTTCTGTGTCTTACGTGGAATGTGCAAACCTCTTGTTCTTGTCCTCATCCCCAGAACGCCTGTGTCCCTGGATGCTTTGATATAGTGAGCATGGCCATGAAGCTCAAATCCTAGACAGGTGGCAGTCTGTTTGTTCCTTAGATGTTACACACAGGATTTGGAGATAGTTTATTAATCTTTTCTTAAGTGTCTGAAGAACGCCCATTAAAACTCATGAAGCAGATGCTTAGGAGGCACAGGTCTAATTTTGGTTAGAATAAGAGTCCTCACAGACTAGACTGGCTTCTGAGTAGCACGTGGGAAAGTTTTCTTTTGGATTCTTCAAAGAAAATGATTGAGAAAAATGAACTATTGGGACTTTCAGCCAAGATATGCTGAGGCACCGAGATGTGTAGCTGTATGGTTTTCTCAAGGCATTGAGAGAGCTTTTCCTAGGTCATTTCATCGACCGACATAAAGTGGCTAAATTAATCATGTTATTATGTTAGAATGGTTATGTTTTCTGACTTTCAATTCTATTGTGAATTTTATTTCTTTCATTGGTATTGACGGATCTGATTTTTCTCCTGTAGGATGTTCCAAAGTGTTCTCTTTTCTCATTCTGAAATACAAATTCTGCCAATTTCCCTAAACTCTGCCCTTAAGAAAAAGGCACGCATTTGTATGAACCCTTAACATACATCTCAGACCAAAGAGATGCCATTATTGATGAATTGCTCGGTTTCAGTTCAGTTATACGTGCGGGAAAGGAAGCTTTAGGGACATGTGAACATTTGCTACATTTCAAAATTAATATCATAAGCATTTGCCTATGTAAAGGACCAACACTATTCAAAATGTCTCCTGTTGGGCAGGAAATCCCTTTATAAAGTTTACTTTAGGGTAAGGAAAGCAGGCACGTTACTGGTGGGTAACAGGTAGCATGAAAGCAGTGAGTCCTGGGTCTGATAACCATGTTGATAGGCAGGCCTCTTCCCCGGCAGTGTCTCAGCACCAACGTTCAGATCTGATCAGGACCAGAAGAGCTCCGAGGCCAGGGCTGCAGCAGCCTCACCACGCGCTCAATGGGAAGCGTTCTCTAGTAGTTGGAAAGTGAGCCCCCCTTTCCCTCTATGTCACTTTATCTTTCTGAGAGGCACACACAGCGGTGTTTAGCTCTGAACCCTGATCACTAATCAATGTTGTGTGTGCAGTATCGATCAGCAGGTGGATGGAGGGGTTAAAGTGCTGGTGTGGTTTGCATCTCTGTCCCCCAAGACCGACCTCCACAGTCTAAGGTGTCTAACAGCTGCAGGACTGTTTGGTGCCGTTTCAGGTGGCACCCTCCCCGTGGATGGGCAGAAGCAGAGGTCTTGCTGCCCTTTCTAGACAACTTTCCGGAAGAACCAACTGTATTCGTCCCCTTCCAGGAGGCTGATGGAAAGAAAACTCACTTTTCATGTCCTCCCTGGTGGACAGCTACGGGACGACCCGGTTTTGGCTGAGTGTCTACAGGGCTCTTTGTTCTGGTTTATCTGACCTGTTCTTTTTCCTTTTGATAGATCTGACAAATGTAAGTCAAGCTAAAGCACAAGAAAGGAAGACACACAGCGTCTCCTTAGAATGAAAAAGTCCTTCCCAGACCTTGGTAAAAGAAACACCTAGCATGGAGGCCATTGGTGCGAGGGCTCAGCTGTCGTTTCTCTCTCAGAGGAAAGGACAACAGTGATTGCACAGAAACGCACAGCCATCCCCGGGGAGAAGAGAGATTCTCTACCCGAATGCAAGGTTTGCTTTTGTAGTTGAAGTATTTTCTTTTGGTGATTTGACATATTGAAAGAAAGAGCCTGTACTTTAAAGAAAAAAAATGCCTGTGAGCTGGAGATGAAGCTTGGCCCTGGGTTTGATGCCAAGCAACACACACACACACACACACACACACACACACACACACACACACACACACACACTCACACACACACACTCGGGCTTTGGTCTAGCTCTATAGTCTGATGTTTTCTGTCTATGTACTATATAGCAAGTTAGTTGATGTCTCTTATGTTTCCTTCTTTGTAAAAGGGAATTAATAATAATTCTCTTATTGGAGCATCTGAAAAAGAAATAAGATGATATTTATGTCAGATGTGGTGGCAAACATCTGTAGTCCCAGCACTCAGGAGGGTGAGGCAGCACTCAGGAGGCTGAGGCAGGAGAATTGCCATAAGTTTGAGGCCATCTTGGACTATAAAGACCCTGTCTCAACAAACAAGACAAAAAAGAGAAATACATAAAAAGATGATGGTTATGAAAACAGGAGGCATGTGACAGTTGGAGGCACTTCAGTAATATTACTTTTCCATGCTACATGCTAGCTAGAGAGTAATGTGTTGTTTTTATTTAATAAAAGAAAGTATTATATCTAAAGTAAACGACAAGGCATGGAGTCTGATGGATTTTGGTCACTTTTCCTTTTGAAGGATACTTGATGAACCCGGGAATTACTTTGTTCTATACAATATGGTTTCGTACTCTGGTAAAATAGGAAAATCACACTTGAAATTCACTTTTTTCCTATTGTCAGTTCACAGAGTGTCTCACACTCACATCTGTG
The DNA here is from genome assembly GCF_049852395.1 of Peromyscus maniculatus bairdii. Lineage (NCBI taxonomy): Eukaryota > Metazoa > Chordata > Mammalia > Rodentia > Cricetidae > Peromyscus > Peromyscus maniculatus. Next base: position 134,493,969 of record NC_134857.1, read on the forward strand.
AAGGGTCTTTGAGATCGAGGACTGAGGAATGAAGAGTCACTCTTTCAGATTTGCTTGGGACACTTTCCAAGCAGAATCCAGAGGACCCGGTGTGAGTGTCAGGGACTCAGTTTATCACTGGTGTCATCACCCACAGGGAACTTACCGTAGTTCTCCAGATGATCAGGAATGTTCCCTAACATCATGCCCAAAGTGCCACTGACAGGAAGGTATTTAGAGTTTTTCAACTGCTGTGAGCAACTCTGATTGGAGTTTACCCGATTATAACTCTGAGACCATAAATGTTCCAAATCAAAATAAAAATTTCTCTTTATCCCCTTTGAGAAAGCAATGCCGGCATGCATGGGGAAGAGGGAAAACCTGTCTATGCTGAGGAACCCTTCTCAGTCTCAGCTCAGGTGTGGCGTGAGGGAGAGATTACTTGCTGTTGCATTGCCAATGACGTTAGATTCTAGTTTTCAATACGGCTTAACGATGTTGACTCGTGTCTGGGGGAGATTCTCAAGACAAAGCCTGGTGGAGAGCAGGAGCAGCGAGACCTCGCATGGCACCTCATCCTCATCCTCTAGTCTATCATGGCCTTTGTTACTTTTACTCTCTCTCTCTTTATCTCTGATGCCCAGAAAGCTAGTTAACTAGAGTTCTGTTGTTGTGTGAGGTTTATTCATGTCCCCAGGAAGAAGGATAACTATCAAACCACTGAAACTTCATGATGGGTGTTTATTACTCAATCTTAGTCATGTTGGTGTCTAGGGTTTGGTGTGCCAGTTGGTGGCACAAATGTGCCATCTCTGTGCCCTCACACCCAAACAGCCATTTCTTTACTAGTATGGTAGTGATATTAAAAAAGAAAAAAGTTTTAAAAAGTGACTTATTTTTATTTTGTGTGTATGGGTGTTTTGCCTGCATGTATGTCTGTGCACCATACATATAATGCCTGCCCAGGCTAGGAGACGGCATTGGATCTGTAGAACTGGAATTACAGTGGCTATGAGCTGGGAATTGAACCCTGGTCCTCTGGAAGAACAACAGGCCAGGGCTCTTAAAGCACCAAGATGTCTCTGTAGTCCTTGATGGGTGTTTTGTTTTGATGATGAAGTTTAGATGGGAGTAAGGCTGAGAAGTCATCACAGAGCGTGGTACCTGTGGTGGTGGTGAGTGCTCAGGAACTGTAGTAGTCTGCAACTGTGCCCTCCAGTTTGGGTGCTGAATGTGCTGGGAACACAAGACTGAGTGTGGTGCTTGCTTCTGCGCCACAGCGGAGCCTCCTGGGTGTTAGAAAGTTGATAGAGGCAGGACTGTGCACGATTCATTTGTTTTTATCCCCTGGATGTATATAGTAACACAGACACAGAATAGTACTAGGTATATAATAAATATTCAATAAATATTTGTAAGTGAAGTATATTTGAGGTAGTTATTAGCTCCATCACCTAACATTGTGAACCATAGTTAATCAGTTGAGTTAATAAATTTTATAAATTTTTAGTAAATTTTATATAGTCATATAGATATAAAATTGTAAGTATCTATAAACATGCATCAATTCCTTCATTGTGTGTAATAGGAAACCATGGAGAAAGTTCTTGAGAAAAAGAGAAAGAGGAATTTTCTGAAAGTGCCATATAATATCTTTGGGCTATTCAAATGGGCTTTGCAACTGTCTGAAATAGCTGGACCCAGGGTACTCAATTTTATTAACAATGGAGAGCTGTGCCCCAAAGAGCCTTTCACTAACTTTTGGGTTCTCCCAGCATCTTGCTGGTAGGCGTATAGGTTTTAGGAGAAAAGGCAGGACAGACTCACTTGTAAGCATTAACTTCTTGGTCTCTGCTGTAAATTGGGGCCCTGAAAATCTCCTGCTCCAAAAGGGACTCTACAACGTAGGCTCCTGTCTCTTCCAGCAACAGCAAGGGTGTGCACTAGCTGCTGGGGGCTGATCCTGAGCTGTCGGACTCAGACCGGGCAGCACAGTGAGACCTCATCTGAACAACAATAATGACATTCTCTTGTCAAAACCAGGATCCCCGTTCTGCTTGCACTCTGTTAACTCAAGTTATTCTGTAGTGACTCTTCTGGCTGATCTTTTACCGTTTTTTAACAACTAAGAGAATCCTCAATGTTCACTTGGTAACCAAACATTTACTACAGACCTTCTACAACTACTTAAAAAGCATTTTGCTAAAACAACATTTGGCAAGACAATTAAGTAACTTTTTGTAGAGAAGCAACATCAGGAAACTCATAGCTAGGAAATTTTGACAGTTTAATATATTTTAAAGGATACTCTCTCTTGTTTTCTGAAAAATAAATTCCTTTATTAAATTTTAGGAGGCAGAATGTTACTATTGTCCTTAAAAAATATAAGTGCATGTTCTTTTATTTTTATTTTCACTGTATATTATTTTGAGCATAAAGCATTTTAACTGAAAAGCCAGAAAGATCCCTTGAATAACAATTCTGAAGAGTTTAGACTTTAAGATAAATTCACAAATGCAACTCAAGGTACCGAAAATATTTGTATATGATCCCACAAACACCATGTCCACATCTAAATGCAGAGTAATTGAGTATGGTCTCATTCTAACTGACCAATCAATTCAGTCAGTTATGAAAATCTAAATTCTTCGGTAACTGCAGGGAGAATATGATTCGATAATCTAACTCTTGATTCCATTTGAGCCAGTCCTTAAATATTTAAGTCCATGAACATTATATTTGTGTTTTGAGGGTTTTTTGTTTGTTTGTTTTCTGAATGTTTTTACCGAATGTTCTTGTCCATGTTAAGTGTAAGTGAGCTGGGGGCATCTCTCAGTTGTTTTTGATAAAGAATGGAAACTGACAGGTAAGTATTGAGAAGACGGGACTGCACTGTGAACTTAAGACGCTGTACGGTTTTGCTGATATTAATCCTGGGGAACCTGAGGCTGTGGGCCTGTAGCCATGACTCCAGCAAGTCTGCTGTCTGCGTCAGGAAGGGCCCTGGTCTGCAAATCAGTGTCCCGTACCTTCTATGCTGACGGGAAAAGCACACACAATCTGGTGACAAGAAAAAACAGATTTGTACTTACAAAGTTTGAAAGTTGTTTTTCAAGACAGAGAACATAGCAGCTTTGCCCCCCCCCCCCCCCCCCCCGCTCTATAAATAGCTCCTGGCAGGCAGAAAGAACCCTGATTGCGGGAGATGAAGGAGAAGCAGCGGCAGGCTGCAGGCAGAATCAATGGCACGGTGCCAAGAGCTTCATCAAATGAATAATAGCTTCCACTTGACAATCAGTAAAGTGCCTCTTCTCCTACGGATTTAGTTTTTAATGATGATTAGAGAGGATGGGCCCCTAAAATTTCTCTGGTAGAAATGACCTCCTATTAATTTCTATTCCTTGAAATGCTGAATTTCAAAGCTCTCTTACAGCTGCACAACCGAAGGCACTGACATAAAGGAACTATTATCTTTGTAATTGTAGCAACAAGTACTAAATTCGTCATTGATTAGTGGAGACTTTGTAACTTCGCCATCCTTTGTTGCTCCAGTCCTCTGTTTGGTGGTGCTGATTTGCCTGCTTTGAAAGTCAAATACTGCGTTTTAGACCCAACAGCTATCAAAGTCATGTCCTTTGTTTTAACATAATAAATACTTCCTTATAACGTCTTACACTGATTGTTTTGCCGGGGTCAAGTTTGAACGGCTCATTAATTCTATGTAACCTTTTGTTTGCACCCAGGTAACAGCAAGATTCTAAACTACTCCTGCTTAAAATACACATAAGAGCAACATCTATTAAGAAAGGAACTTCACCAGGAATTTTTTTAAAATTGTAAACTTTTTTTTTCATCGATTCATAGAAAGTATGTTCCAAGATGAACCAGAAAGCTGCGTGAAGAGTGAAGACGTTTATGTTGATAACTACGGTGAGTCTGTGGGTTTATTTTGTCCATTAGGCTAGTGATCATAAACTAAGGCCATCACTTTCTGCTGTTCTCACCAAGTGGACAGTAACACTGTGTGTCTTAACAACGGCACGGGATTCATATCAAGCATAGACCTCGGAGCCTCCTATCAAGTGTACAGTACCATCCTGTGTCCTAACGAGGGCTGAGGACACATATCAAGCATGATCACGGAGCCTCCTTTGGGCTGTAATGTAAAGAGCACAAGAAAAGAAAAAAAATTTCTAAATTCAAGAGAATAAATGGCACTTTACAGCAGTTTTTGCTTGACCTTTGTAGCTGTTAAAAAGCAGCACAAAAAAAAATGCTTAGTTCAAAGTTGTTTTTACATTTTAGATATATTATCACATCTAAGAATTCATTGAAATATTTAAAGGATCTGAAAACTTGGGAGGGAAATATTTATTAAGAATTGAAAATGCTCCTGATCTCTGATTCAGGGGGTTTCCCAGTGATGATTTTTAATGTTCCTCAGAGCAATGAGGAGCAACCAAATTTATTGCTCATTTTGTTCAGTTGAAGAATTTCTTTATATATAAGACATTCTTTATTTTATGAAATCAAATCACTGGTGAGTTTTTGGTTTGGTGACCCAACCAAATCAAATGGTGGCAACCATTTCTAGTTTCTCTTTTGCTTAAAAATATACACCGTTCTGAGACAGCCAGGCTCAGAGGTTTCCAAGCCTAAAAGAACTTAAAATTAGTTAGCAGAACTCTGTCTTGTCTGAGACAAAATGTCTGTCTTAGTTACAGGTGAGGCAACTGTGTTAGGAAGAAATATGAGTGCAATTAGCAAGCCCTAACATACAGAAGAAAATGAAACACAGTTCCTCGTGGGCAAGGAGGTCATTCTTGCAAGAGAAATCAAGGATGAAAACATTTAGGTAAGGCTCCAGCATAGTCCGTTCTCTACAGAGGAGCCTGATGCTGCCAGACTCACTTGACTGCTTTAGGGGATGCTGGGAACACACATTTTTAATGCAGAGTGTTGGACAATAAACTTTTCAGCATTTGTGCTCTTTACATTATAGCCAAAAGGAGACTCCAAGGTCCATGCTCAATACGTTTCCTGGACCATTGTTAGTACACGATGTTGCTGTACACTTGGTGCAAAAAGCAAAGAAGTCATGGTCTTATCTTATGATCACTAGCCTAATGGACAAAATAAACCTGCAGATTCACCGTAGTTATCAACATAAACGTCTTCACTCTTTATGGGGCTTTGTGGTTCATCTTGGAAAATACTTTCTATGACAAAAATACTTTCCAGCACATTTCCACTACTAGAGAATGGCTTTGTTACCATGTGGTTTATTTCCTTATATATGAATGAAATACTTTTGCACTTAATTATTATATAGATATCCTATATGATAAGTCTATAAAACTAAAACTAAAATGTCTTTTTGTCTTTAAATATGTGTGTGTGTATATATACATATGTTATATTTGTTTTGAGTGTGTGTGTGTGTGTGTGTGTGTGTGTGTGTGTGAACAATGTACAGGAGTTTTGTGGGTCCTAGAACTGAACTCAGGTCATCAGACTTGGTGGCAGGTCCCTTTACCTGCTAAGCTACCTTGTAGCTCCCTTCTCTCTTAAAGGAAGTCAGTGTTTCCTTGATCATGATTCAATTACTTGTGTTAGTCTTTGTGAAGACACAGGGTATGCTGAGAGAAACCAGTTTGTCTTAAATTATTTAAAAATATTTTTGGAGAGAGTTTTTAGGATGGGAATGGGCTGGGCTAGATGTGGAGTGGTCAGTCCCAGGGCTTTCTTAGAACAGGCCTGTTCTAAAGCCATGTTCACTCTATCAGATGAATAATGCACATTCCTTGTCTGTTCTGTGTTTGTGTTTCTTCTTGTTCTCTTTGTAGTTAACAAACTCAGTCTGAAGTTTCTGATTCGGTTCGTTCACACCCCAGGGACATAGTCAGGAGTAGTTGAGTCTACAAGGTCCCGGAGGAAGACCGCACTCCAGGCCAGTGTGTCAGCGGCGTTGGGAGGCCAGGAGGGAAGTCACATTATTGCCAGTTTATTTCCCCATCAAGCAATTTTCTTTGAACCCTGTGAGGATTAAGGCCGATAAGGAGAAGGCATCTGGAGAAGGGACCGGGGAGTCTGCCTCCCATTCCCACAGCCTGCTGTGCAGTTTACTACCTGGGCAACTGGTGCCAGGCCTCACCTGATGCTAGGGTGGGGCTGGGTGGAAGCCCCCATGATGCACTGCTGCTTCCTCAGCCTGCAACCAAGGGGTACACACCTTTGTCACCCCGCTTCCCCAGGTTTAGGGAGGGGGAAGAAAGGAAGACTCTGGGAGAGGATTGGGGGCTCTGTAGTCTGTATGAACATGGACAGGCAGCTGGCCCAGGCAGAGTGTGGGAACCAAAAGAGCCAGAGCTAGCACAGTTCTGACGTGGCCATCCCCTGGGCTGTGCTGGTTAGACATCCTGAAGCTAGCTGTGAGTGGAGGAAATAAAGGAAAATCCCAAGCTTCTGTACCTTCAAAATGAGCACAGTCTTCATTTCCATACATATACATATTTTGTTACCGTAATTCCTTACTTTTAAACTTTATTTATTTATTTATTTATTTATTTATTTATTTATTTATTTAGTGTGTGTGTATGTGTGTATGTGTGCGTGTGCGTGTGTGTGTGTGTGTGTGTGTGTGAGCGTGAGCGTGTGTGTGAGCGTGTGTGTGAGCGTGCGTGCGTGCGTGCGTGCGTGTGTGTGTGTGTGTGTGCGCGCGCGCGCATATGCTTTGGCACATATGTACAGGTCAGAGGGCAGCTGCTGGAGTCAGTTGTTTTCTTCCACCATGTGAGTAGATTGAACTCCCACTGCCGGCCCGGCAGCAGGTGCCTTCTCACCCACTGAGACGTCTCTCCAGCCCAGCTGTCTAATTTTATGCCCACTCACTTGAGTAGAGGTTCTTCACCTAAAGCAAAGATCAGTTCTTAGTTTCCGGGGTTTTTTGTTGTTGTTGTTTGTTTGTTTTAAATAAGGATAATAATAAACACTTGCTTGGTCCCTGCAGGAGAACACAGGACCTTGGGAGGTTCCTCAGGTTGTAGGCCTTAGAGATACCATGCTTTCAAGTAAAAACTACACAAATACCCACATTTGACTCATCACCTAATCAGTGACTGTGGTGGGCTGAATGAAAATGGCCTACATAGACTCATAGGGAATGACATTACTGGGGTGTGGCCTTGGTGGAGGAAGTGTGTCACTGGGGGGTGGGCTGCGGCCATGCTTCCTGCCATGATGATAATGGATTAAATCTCTGAACTGTAAGCCGGCCCCAGTTTAATGTTTTCCTTTATAAGAGTTGATGTGGTCATAGTGTCTCCTCACAGCAATAAAACCTTAACCAAGACAGTGACCCCAAACTGTAGACTCTCCATTTCCCCACTGCCAAGAACAACCCAGCAGTCTTACCCCTTTTGGGCCTGATAGGAGTTTCTTTGGGATATCTGCCAAGGTATCAGACCACAAGGCCAAAGGGTATGTGCATACCTAACTTAGTGTCTGCCAGATTGGACGGCTGTGTCCACATTTCCACCTAGAGGGCTATGATGCCTCTCTAGCCTTACATTCTTGGCTTTATTCTATATTGGCCAGCTTGGTGGGTATAAGGGGCAAGTTATCCTTTTACTTTTCCTTCCAATGACTAATATATTTATCATCCTCTAATGATTTTAAAGTCTTTCAGATTTCTTCGTATGTGCGTCACATACCCATGTGTTTGAACACTTGGTTTTTAGCTGGTAGTGATCTTCAGGGAAGTTATGAAACATTCAGGAGGTGGGGCCTTTCTGGAAGGAGTGGGTCACTGGGGTGACGCCTTAACAGTAGTAGCCTGGCTCCTTCTGGCCTGGGCTTACTGCTTCTGACCTGCCATGGGTGAGCCAGCTGTGCCAGAAGCTCCCACTGTCTACGCGGCAGGCTCTGCCGTGGTACTCCTCTGCCTTGTGGCTCCAGCCAATTACACTAAGAGCCAGAAAGAACAAAGCCTTCCTTCCTCAAGTTGCTCTTGTTGGATACCTTGTCATAGTGAACACAGTAAATGATACGGAAAAGTGGAGTGAGAAGTGGGGCCGCTGCTGGCCTGTCCATGGGCCTTTGGAAATGGGTTGCAAGAGGAAGGCAAGGAGTTTGGAGCTGCTGACTAGAGACACCTCAGCGTGCCAGACGCTAAGCTTAGGGTCATTCCTGGGGGAGCTTGGAATACCAGATGTCAATAGACCTGCAGACCACGATACCAGACTCTGAGGCTTCCAGAGAAGGAGAATGCCTTGAAGATTAGGCTAAAGGTCACTTGTGTTGTATTCTGGCAAAGATTATGCTTAAGTTCCGCCCATGTCCTAAAAATTTGAGTGAGATGACATTAAAAAATAAATAGACTAATTTGATTGGTGGAGGAAATTTGAAGATAGCTTAGCATCTGGGCTGTAGCATGGTCATTGCTGGCTGCCTTTAGCCAGCTTTACAGTGAGAATTCTGAGCAAAATGAGGAACAGGAAGATGTGAAAAAAAAACATAAAAGTTGAGGACAAGGTGTCTGTGGCTCTGGACAAACAGCTGAAAATGAAAATCTTGCTGTTAATGTGGCTGCTGACCAAGCAGAGGTGACTGTGAAGAGATACAAACCATTACATTACAGAGACACCTTCCCTTCACACGGGACAATATAAATGGAGCCAGCAGGGTAAAAGCCCTACTAAGGCTCCAGAGTGTTATAGGTATACTTAATTTAAAAGAGGAATGATAAAAGACAGTGCCTGGGGAGACAGGGCCTCTGTTAGCAGGCTCTAAGAGGACTGCAGGGGGAAGGTTCATCTGTTTGGGTACTTGGAGGCTGCAGTTGTGATAAAAGGTTATGCATTATATTCTGAGCTGGCAACAGAGCTTGGCATCATCCGCATGGTGCTGGGTGCTGCTTTTACAGGCTTCAGAATGTAAGGAAGGCTTGTACCAAGGTTCCAGTGACTAGCCACCAAAGGAAGGTGTTCTTTTTTCACTTCTGTTGCTGTGATAAAATACCCTGACAAAGAGCAATTTAGGGAAGGAAGGATTTATTTCAGATTATAATTAGTAGTTATGGTCCATAGTTGCAAGAAGTCAGGGCACTCACGGTCAAGAGCAGAGAATGTATATATGTTTCTTTTCTTGCTAGTGCTTAGATGGATTTCTCCATTTTTACTCAGGCTTGGATCTCCTGCCCAGAAAATGAAGCCACTTTCAGTTGACTGGGTCATTCCACATAAATTAATAAAGGTCAGACAATCCCACACAGCCAACTTGATCTTAGTGGTCCCTCACTGAGGCTCTTTCAGGGCAATTCTAGGTTTTGTCAAGTTGACTGTTGGAGCTACCATCCCAGAAGGTGGTGTGTGACAGGGTCACACTCCCTGAAGAGGCCCTGAAAGGCTCTGTGAAGTGTTGACTATGAGTCCAAAGTTTGTCATAGAGACCCCTGCGCGTTGGGGTTGCAGGAACGTGAGAGGTCTGCTAATGAAAGACAGAGCGCATGGGTGCTGCAGGGAGAAGCGCTGTGGGTGGCGCTGCCCAGGCCCAGCGGAACTCAGGCGATGCCGAGAAACGCCCACAAGACGGACGCAGAACTGTGGGGTTTGGTGTTTGTCTTGCTTCCTGTGCCCCAGTCCCTCCACTGTGTCATACCATATAGGAAGGATTATCTACAAGAAGTTTCTTGATTTTACTGGGCTAGCAGCTAAGATCTCAGATCTTAGAGCCTTGATTCTCAGAGCCCCTGGGCTTTTGAACAATGCTGGGACTGTTCGGAAACTCTTGAAGTTGAACTGGATGGATTTTATGTTGTGGGATGGTCATGATGCCGTGGGGTAAGAGTTGGAGTGTTGGGTTTAACCGTGAAACATCTTCCACAGGTTATCATGTTTGATTGCTTGTTCCACAGCTGATTGTGCAGTTTTAGGAGCCATGGAACCTTTAGGAGAAAGGCCATTGAAAGAAAATGGCCCCCAAAGGGAGTGGCATCATTGGAAGGTATGGTCTTGTTGGAGAAAGTAGGTCACTGTGGAGGTGGCTTTATGCTCAAGCCACACCCAGTGTCTCAGACCACTTCCTGTTGCTGTTGCATCAAGATGTAGGACCCTCAGCTACCTATCCAGCACTGTATCTGTCTGCACACCACCATGTCACACCATGATGATAATGGACTAAACCTCTGAAAATGTAAGCCACCCCAATTAAATGTTTTTCCAATATAGGAGTTGCCATGGTGTCTCTTCACAGCAATAGAAACCCTAACTAAAACAGGGGTCCTTCTGAAAGGAATAGATTTCTTGATGGGCCTTCAGTGTTATAGTCAGGCTGTTTTTCTAAGCCAGACTGTTTCCTGACCTGTAAGGATGTGAGGGAGTTGTGCCATAAAATGCTGCCACAAACAGACCGAAACCAGCTGCCATGTCTTCCTCAATACGATGAATTGTAGCCCCTCAGACCAGAAGCCAGATCAGCCTTGTCCTCTTTACACTCTTTCTGTCAGATTTGTTCTAACAGCGATTAGACAAGTAACTTACAGCATGCTAATAACTTTTGTCTGTTTTTATCTCATTTTCTCATATATCTGCCTACCTAAAGTTTTTTTGTTTTCCGATGACTTGTATCTTTCTACCATTTTGATTTAATACACCGTCAGTAGGTTCTCCTAGTCTGTGATTAGAGGTTTCACATTGCCCTTGATGTCTGCCTCATTTGGAAGATGACTGGTTTTTACAGGGAAGTCCTACCTTAGTGATGGCTGAGCAAGGAACAAGGTTTTTTTTTTTCTTTTTCAAGTAACATCCTGGAAGCAAGTGTGTATCCTACCTTGTTACTGTGTGTGTGTGTGTGTGTGTGTGTGTGTGTGTGTGTGTGTGCATGTGTGTGGTGAAAGTAGACACAGGGCCATATTACACCATAAGAAAGACCGAGAAATGTGTTTACCCAGATGGCTCTATTTCTGCCTGAAATACAGGAATTTTGTTTGGTTTAGACACAGGAGAGAATATGTCTGCAATACTCTGCCACAATGAAGTGCCCTTGGTTGAACCCTCAATTCCAGCATTCTCAAGTTAGTACCTTTGCTTCTTTGCACGCTTGGGGTTTTGTTTAAGGGGTTTTCACCACCCCTTAGATGATATCATTACCATCTTTCAGTTTTCTATTCACACTTTTCTTAATTTTTACCCCATTGGAGTGTCACAGTAATGAGATTGGAGAAGGTTGTAATTATAATTTTCTTCATGGAAGCTATTTTTCCAGTAACATTGTTCACTAATCTGTCTAGTTCTCATTTTCTGTATGTTAGTTCAGGTCAAAATGGACCAAAATGGACTTGGATGTATGAGACTAACTGGGGAAGCACTTGAGAAACATAAGCAGGAGTGGAGTCAAACAAGGACCACTGATAAGAACACTTACATCTGGGCCATGTACGTGGGTCATGCATGTATTGTTAGCACATCTGGGCACATGCCCAAGGGACTCTATACTACCACAGAGACACTTGTACATTGATGTTCATTGCTATTATAGTCACAGTAGCAAGCAAATGGAATTATCCTAGATTTCAATCACTGATAATGATTGGATAATGAAAATGTTGTCTGTCCACATGATGGAATTTTATTCAGCCATATAGAAAATGAAATTTATAGAAAACTGGGTGAATCTGGCATTTATATGTGAGGTATTCCAGACTCAGGAAGATTAGTATCACATATTTTCTTTCCTGTGTATAACCTAGCTTGTTATTTATGTATGTATATATTTGTGGGTGAGTGTGAGTGTGGGTAGAGTCCCTGGACTAGAAGGGGACTGTGAAAAGTGATAGAGGGCTGGGTTACTCTTAGCAGAACTGTAAGAGAAAAGGAGAAATTTAAGGTATGGTTTGGGTCTTTCCCCTACTTTTCACTCTCTTTGTCTCTCTTCAGGGTCTTACTCTGTAGTCAAGGCTGTCCTTGAACTCATGACCCTCCTTCCTCAAGGCTGAGTGCTGGAATCACAAGTGTGCACCATTCCGCCAGGCTTTGAGCTATGAGTCCCAATGGTCCACTTCTCTACACATGGCTGTGCACCGTTGGGTGTGTTTGTGTTCATGATGACTGTATTCTCTGCTCTGTACCATTGGGTGTGTTTGTGTTCACGATAACTGTATTCTCTGCTCTGTTGTTCCCATGATCAAAGTGGAATCACCCCCTTGTTCCTGGTGACGAGTTACTTTGTCAGATGTAGAAGTTCATTCTTGTCTTGGGGATTTTCAGCGATTACCGGTTTCTTTTTTGTATCCATCAATTCTTACGAAGCCACATGTTGTCTTCTTTTCTTTTGAAACTGGCTGTGGGGTCTCTGCCTTTTAAACAGTGTGTGAGCACACTTGAATTGATCTTAATCACGTGTTACACTTTCACAGAACGTTCTCCTTGACTGGCCCTCCACAGGTGTCTCCTGGCAGAGCCTGTGCCTGGGGATGACACTGTACCAGCCCAGGTGGCTCAGATGAGACATGGAGGGCGGATCCGCAGTGTGTAACCGTGTGGCAGAGAGATAGTTTTATTATACTTTATTTGGCACAACTTTTATCCTACCCTAGTATTACCCTGTGGTGGTCACCTAGAAAGCTGTAGATACTTGGAAGAGATAATGACCATTTGAATACAATCTGAGCAAAACGTTAAGGCAGAATTTTAAAATTCTCTAGGAAATAAATTTATTCTCAAAAACCCAATATTTTGTGGTTATAAAGTCCTAATGTAGTTTAGCCAAGACCATATTTTATCTCAAAACAGAACTGTTAGCAATTTATTTAGCAGGGTCATAAGCACATGTAGGTTATTTCTGACTAAGAAGAAGGGAGAGACCCCAACGTGGAAGCAGTTCTATTGGGGAGAACGCAGGTAGGCAGGCTGTTGCACAGGCAGCCTGGAGGCCTGGGGTCCTGGCGCTAGGCATTGCTAGGGAGAGCATGTCAATAAGAAAGCAATACCAGGCTTGGGTAGTCTGCACATGACCTGGGTTCCATCCCAGCACTGCCAAAATAAATAACAAAAAATAAATAAATAGGGAGATACAGCTTCTGTAAAGAGTCTTGGTCTAATCAAGACTGCCCTGGACATCCCGAGACCCCAGGCAGAATATCTTTGGTATGCTGTGTGTGCATTGTGCATAGAGAGCCCTGTGTGAACTGACTCAGGTCCACACTTGACCTACAAGAGCAGTTGCTGACTGTAACGACTTTGGGATAGGAGTGGTCCTTATAGGGAAGCCTTTTCATGTAGGACACTCTTAAATCCCAGCCCACACACCGACCTCTGCTCACCCTCTATGGCAGAATCATGTAGGAGTGACGTGGTCTAGACAAGTTTTCAAGACTGGAGTGTTTCTTGCAGACAGGGATGGGACAGCTTCGAATGTGACACAGCTGTCTTTTCCCTGGGTGGCCCAGGCTGCCGCAAACCTGACCCTGACTCTCTAAGTAGCTTAAAATTCCTGCTGAAGTCTTTAATTAGAAGGGTAGAGACAATTTTATAACCTTGCTTACATGAACAAGAGGTCATCCGACTGAACAGGAATGCCAGGAGGGCCTGATGTTATGATTTTGGCTTTTCAGGACCCAAACCAGACTTTAAAGTTCTCATTTCCTCTTATAGCTCTGCTAAGAGTAACCCAGACCAGAGCCAGCCGGCTCTCTGCCTTCCTCAGACTGGGATGATGCTGATTAGGGCCATAAATGTCACCTTGACATAATGTATAAAAATGGAAACAAAATCTCAAACCTGTTCTACATGTGGTAGCCATTTACAGTAACTAACAATTTGGGGGAGCTGGAATAATGTTATGGGGAGATGTGAAACATGCAAAATAGAGAAGACATTCAACTCAAAATACCTGTGTGTCACCACGGCAGAGAAAGGCTGCCCACACTCTGACTGGTAGGATTAGGTATGTGCCAGAAGCAAAGGCAAAGACAAATGCATCACATGCACGTTTTTAATGGAATTTATTTATTCAGTTCAGAGTTTAATAAGTGAAAATAGTATTGTAAAATTCTAATCAGTCCCCACAGGCAGCAGGAGTCCTACAGCCTTCTGCTTAATGATGTAATTAAGCTTAGCTCATTATTATATAGTCAGATGCCACACACACACACACACACACACACACACACACACACACACACACAAGCACACACACTCCCCCCACACTCCCACACATGCATGCACATATGCATACACCCATGGACACATACATACTCCCACACATGCATATACACACACGGACACACGCACGCTCGCACACACATGGGCACACACACATGCACACACTTGAACACACACACACACACACACACACACACACACACACACACACACACACGGAGAACTGTAACTACACTTGGGGAAGAGTAAGTGACTTAGGAGATCTATGGGCTGGAGAAGAAAATCTTAAGGGCTTGCTTTTTAGACTTTTGGACTAGACCCATGTCAATGAGTTTTATAGCAGCCAGAGCAAAGCCAGGGTTGTTTGGTCTCGCAGAGCAGAAGTCAGCATAAGAGGAGAACCAACCACACAACATTTGTTATTTAGTGCAGTTACTTTTAAACAAAATGGAGATTTTTATCTACTTAGCACGCACCTCACTGTTTTTCCGTTTTTAGTGTTTATCCTGTCGGCCAACACAGAAAACACCAAATTTGTTTGGAAAGCAGAAATCTTAATTATCCAATGACAACTCTAAAATGTCTTTGCCACAATGAGGAAGCGCTTTAAATTCAATACTTCCGATAGAAGTGCAGCTGAAGAAATCACAGTGAAAGCAATGGCTGTCTGCGTGGAGAGCTGTGTTCCTATTGTCTCTAACATGTGTACGAACGTGCAAAATCCCTAGCCCGCCAGCCCCTCTGCGCAGTGTAGGTAGCTTATCTGTTATCACATTTGAGGTCTTTCTTTGGAATCTGCATTTCCCCACCGAGAGCCTCTCTGGTTGGTACTGTGGGCACGTTGTGCACTCTGAGGGGAATGAGATGTACACAAAGGAAGCTGCTTGCCCGGCTGTTCGAACACAGTCCTCACCCATATGAGCCATTTCATCTCCCGAGCGTCCAGTTTGTCCAGAGGAAACATACGAGTTGTTCCCAAGGCCGTGACCTCTGTGCACGACTGCCCCCTTCATGACAGCTGTGGCAGCGTCTGGCACCAGGGCTGTCAAGGTCCCTGCAGGCTGTGGAGGTTGGGCTCTTGCCAGTCATGGCTCCGTCACGCGCGTGTTACTGTGTAGTTTGCACAGAGTGTGGGTGTCACTTCTCTGCTGTGTGCTGCTCAGGCTCTTGTGCCCTTACCTGAGGGTGTCACCCACTGTCTGCCTCTTCCCTCAGCTGCTTGACTTTCTACCAGCAGGTTCTCTACATGAGTCTCTCATCTCATCACGTCTATGATCCATTATTTATTTATTTATTTTGGTTTTTCGAGACAGGGTTTCTCTGTGTAGCTTTGCGCCTTTCCTGGATCTCACTCTGTAGACCAGGCTGGCCTTGAGCTCACAAAGATCCGCCTGCCTCTGCCTCCGAGTGCTGGGATTAAAGGTGTACGCCACCACCGCCCGGCTCCATTTATTTGTTTCTTGACACTTACAGAGGATAAAAGCCTGAACTCTTGTGTGATGTCTGATGTCCGAACTGAGGCCTGTGTGTTTGCGTTTGGGTTTCCGCCTAACACTGTAGCTAGAGTTTTCCGGCCTTGCCCACAGTCAGGACAAATCTCTGTCACCCGCCAGTCCCACAGCCGCTCAGACCCAACCAAGTAAACACAGAGACTTATATTGCTTACAAACTGTATGGCCGTGGCAGGCTTCCTGTTAACTGTTCTTATAGCTTAAATTAGTCCATTTCCATACATCTATACCCTGCCACGTGGCTGGTGGCTTACCGGCGTCTTCACATGCTGCTGGTCATGGCGGCGGCTGCAGAGTCTCTCTCTGCCTTCCTGTTCTTTTATTTCTCCTCTCTGTTAGTCCCGCCTACACTTCCTGCCTAGCCACGACCAATCAGGTTTTATTTATTGACCAATCAGAGCAACTTGACATACAGACCATCCCCCAGCACAGCCAAGTACAGACCATCTCAGACACCTGCACTCAGGCCCATGGTCCTAATCATCCTCTATGCAAACCTGCTGGGTAACGCCACAAGGAACCCAAGAAGGGCTCCCACAGGACATACATTAACATCCCACAGCATAACACTTCACTTGGGTACCACACCCTAGCCATCCTGGGTTATTTTAACTTACCCAAACATTGGCCACTATATGTTGAATGAATGAATGAATGACTCCTTCCTTTGGATGTCACCCTGAAGTTGTGGTGGTGGCTGCTCTTTGGCTTGTCACACACTTTCCACATGGCGTTTACAGCCCTACAGCTGTCACCGCACAATGATGTGCAGATTGTTTATCACTTGTTAGAGACAAAGTGGTATCTTTTTGAAAAAACTGTGTTTCCCTGATATTCAAGAAGAGACAGAAAGGATTCATAAAGGTTTGGCAGCCTGATTAGGAGGTGTGTGTGTGTGTAATTGTATATATATGTGTGTATATATGTATTCATTTGTATATATGTATGTGTGTGTAAAGTGTACATGTGTGTATATATGTGTGTGTTTGTGTATTTAAGTGTGTATGCTTATGTGTGTGTGAGTGTGTGTGTATTGGGGGCTATAAAATATGTATGGATTAAACACAGGCAGGCCTCCAGTGTAGGTAGGACTTCAGATGCTTTCACAGGATTTTGGACACGGACTACCGTACTAAGAGAGTTCCTGTGAGAGCTCTCCACCAGTGGTAAGCAAGGTCTCCATGTGAGTGAGATAGGCAGGTTAGATAGAAGGTCACAGTAAAATAAGGAGAATGTAGACATATAAAATGTGCAACAGTAGAAACAGGGCTGAGCAAAACCTGGCAATGATGACGTTTGCTGTGGACCTTTAAAACTGTGTGTGTGTGTGTGTGTGTGTGTGTGTGTGTGTGTATGCGTGTGCTCACAAGTGTGTTCTATGCCCAGAAGTGCACATACCATGGCACATGTGTGGAGGCCAGAGGGCAACTCTGTGGAATATGTTGTCTCCTTCCCTTTGTACCCGGGTTCCAGGGTTTGAACTCAGGTCACTGGGCTTGGGTGCGAATGCCCTACAAGCCGGGCCATCTTACTGGCCCTTTTGTAGATCTTGATGTTTCTAGCCAAGCTCCTCTTTTCACGGGATTTATTAAAGATTTCTTCCCTTGAAGGGTAAAGCTTTCACTGTTACAAAAAACAAACAAACAACAACAAAACTCTGAGTTTATTGTGTCAAACAATAAATAAATGGGAAAATAAGGAAAAATTCCTTCTGCCTCTGTCCTCGTCTTACACACTGAGCAGGTGCGAGACCCTGAGTTCTCACTTCCTGTCAGTGATTGCACCACCCCGGAGGGTGTCGCTGACTCTTCTTTCTTTTAAGTTTTGTTTATGTTGCTTTGTTATTATTTGTTATTATTTCAGATCTCTTTTATAACCTGTGTATTGTTCCTCCTCTTAGAATTTGTTCCTTTTCAGTTTTCTCTGCTTTTTCCTCCTATCTTTTCTTTCTTTCTCCCTTCTCTGATACAGTTTCCTATTTGTCGAGCTGTGGTCCAGGAGATCTGCCCTTTCCAGAGGAGGACTCTCCATGGTGAGGCCATGGTGGGAAGAGGATACCGAACTGCAGAAGTGGAAGACAGCTAGACACCGTCTACGAAAGGTCAGTGAGCACCAGTCACCTTCGTCTTCATGTGAGCAAGCACCTATCATCTCCTCCTCAGGCCTCCTTCCTCCTTCTGTCAGGGCAGCGAGGTCCAGTGTCAACATGATGACACCTTCAGGAGGTGAGCCAGGGTGAGCCTGACCTCCCTCTAGGCCCTGGGGGAGGGTGGTATTTCTGTCACCTTGCCTGGCCACACTGAGGATGGACGTGCATATGGCAGGGAGGAAAACCAAGTGAATCTGGGCCAGGACTCCAGCATCTCTGCCTTGTTCTGAAATCTGAAAGCCAGACCTGCCTAGGATATTTTTAACTAGATTCAGAATGGATGTGTTTTATTCTAAAATTGGAAGACAAGATGCAAACAAAAAAGCATTGCTGATGAAAACTGAACCACTAATCCTGAGTCAGGGATGCCAAGGTCACTGGGCCAGCACAGGTGGTTTTCATTATGTTTCTGTCTGACTGCTGGTGTCTCCTGAGGAAGAGGGAAGCAAGCGGTTTCAGTGTGGGAGACAGCGGTAAAATGTTCCTCACCTGCGTTCCTTTACTAACCAAGGAGCAGTAGAGGAAATGCAAGATCGGAAACAATCACACGTTCCTAAGACGGCCTGGAAAAACAAGTGCGATAGATGCTAACTCTTGTCCCTAACCCTTCCCGGATCCACCCTACCTCCATCTCCACACAACTTCCTGTGTTCTGCTTTGTTTTACTAACCTATCAACTCCAATCTGCACTGTCCACGTGCTCCTGGCTGTGCGGCCATCCGCTGAAGCATAGCCCACCCACCAGGAGCCACATCTTTAAAATAAACCCAACTGTCCCTCCCTGAGATGCCGTCAACTGTCCGTAGCTCTTCACTTAGGGGTGAGGGCTCACAAACGCCTTCCCGCTCCAACATTAGGATATTTTACATATATGTAAATATATGTAAATTCATTTCCCTTTCCAGTCTGAACATCCTTTATTTTTTATTTTTAGGATGATTACATGATCTAGAACTTATAGAATTGTGGTAAAAACCGGAAATGAAAGAAGATATCTGTAGATGTAATGGTCTTATTAAATAAGAAACAGAGCCAAATGCAGAGTTAAAAGCCCAAGAGGTCAGAACAGTAGCTGAGAGCTGAGACTTAAAACACTTTCTTACCCTTCCTGCCACTGCTGCCTTTCCCCTCCAAAAGAGGCCTACTTCCTGTGTGTCTGTCTTTTTATTGACTTTCTGTTCTGCCTTCTCATTGGTTGTAAACCCAACCACATGACCTTCTCGTCACTGCCTGTCTGTACAGACCTCTAGGTCTCTATGGTTGGTATTGAGATTAAAGGCGTGTGTCTCCATGCTGGTGGTATCCTTGAACACACAGACTCTGCCTGTCATGTGATCAGGAGTAAGGGTGTGTGCTACCACTGCTGGACTTTTGTTTATGGCTGGCTATGATCTCTGACCCCCAGGTAACTTTATTTATTAACATACAAATAAAATCACATTTCAGCACAAATAAAACATCACCATAGACATCTCTACCTTTTCCTGCTCTGGTGGGAACAGCCAGCTTTCTCTGTAGCCCACCCCAAGGTTCCACAGTCCTCCAACAGAGGGCCAGCTGCAGACAGAGTGCTCAAACCCACAGCCTGGGCACTCACACTGGAGTCCTAACACCTGCTTCACCGAGCGCTTCTCCCATGCATGGCTGTTAAGTTTTGTCTAACTTTCTCTGCATCTGTTAACAGGATCATGTGAGTTTGCCTCCTTGACTTGTCAAGATGATATGACAGTAAAAACTTTCCAATATCAAGGAATCCTAATTTGATTAGATTCTAATTAGATATAAGATTCTTTTTATGGATTTATTGAACTCTAATATTCTGTTCTTTTATTTTATTTTTTCTGGTGCTGAAGATCAAATGGAGTACCAGGTTCATGTTTAAGGACATACTTTATCACAAGTCACATCTTCAGATACTTTTTGAGGATTCTTACCTCCATTTTCATAAGAAATACTCGCTGGCACTTTCCTCTGCACTGCTTTGTTGTTAGAATGATGCTCACCCAAGGGTACTTGTTTTTGTATGAAATTATACTCATTTTATTTATTTAGTTAGTTTGTCTGGAGACAGGGTCTCATGCCGTCCTGCATGGCCCAGGAATGGATCCGGAGGGGGTGGGGGAAGGCTGAGGAAGGTCGCTCTTGTTTAATGAGGAAAGACTTTGCTTGCTCCTTGTCACTGGTGTCATCGATTATGAAGTGTGTAGACAAGAATGCATGGTAGAGGTGACATTAATCAGAACTCTGAAGGCACAAACAAGGAAGAAGACAGTGAAGGGTGCAAGACGGAGAGCTCAGTGAAACCAAGTACAAGGCCGTCAGGAGTGCCTGTGCTCTGCCCAGCTTCCTCATCCGGACAGTGAAGGCCCAGCACCCATCTCGCAATGTCAGGAGGAAAAATGCAGCTGAGTAAGCAGCCTTCAGAGATGACTCCCCGGCCACTTGTTATGCACAGATTTAGAGGGACAGCACAGACAAGGGTAACTCTGAAGTGACTCCACAGGCTGTAACAATGGAAAAAAGGGACCTTCAGCCAGGAGGGATGAAGGACAGTTTAGTCAGTATTGTAAATGTCCACCTTTTAAAGTCTCGCATCAAGCTGTGGGGGGTTTTAAATAGTTCAGCTGGCAGGGTGTGTAGGCTTTTACAATGTACGTTTTTGCTACTTGAAAACTGATAATTATTTAATAAGTCTCTATGAGGCTCATTTGCATAAATCTCCACTGATAAACGCTTAAAAGCTTAAAAGCAAAAAAAAAAGGGGGGGCGGGAGAGTAATGATAAATAATGATTTTACTTATAAAAAATAACATTGCAACCAGAGCAGCAAGACTGTCAAGCAAAATGTGTCAGAAATGGACTTAATTGAACTAGGAGAATATGTTAAAGGTCTTTTACTATCAGACAATATTCTCACGCATCTAGGAATAGCTTAGAAGATAACTTTGACCTGTCCCTACACATCCAGGGGCCTACAGGTCTCAGCCTTCAGGGAGTCCCCACTGACACCTTAGGTGTACCCTCTTAAGTGTGTTCTCACAATACTTTGTATTTTCTGTAGCTTAACGTTGATCACACTCTGAAGCTTATCAGTGTAGAATGTTGGGCTCTAGTCCCTCAAAGGCAGGGTTCACAGATGCCATTTACTGTCCCAATGCCTGGAACTTAAGAGATATTTGATACTGTCTGGTCAAATAAACGAGAAAGCAAATGAAAATACAGTGAAGAGTTCACACTGGCTGAGGAATGAGACGTAGAAGGTGTGTGCTGTGCCTGGAGATGGGGTTTACACACACACACTTCTGATACTCGGTGACAGAGGGTAAGTAGACACAGGAGAGGGGTGGCTGGCGCAGGCGCTTTGGGTAGCTATCTACGAGTCCAGATGATACAAAAAGAAGGAACTGTCTGCAAGATTTGCTTGTACACACCGGACACTGTTCAAGGCTGGGGCTGCCATGATGACTTGTTTATAATCTAGTAGAATTTGCAGGTAGCCTCTGTTTGGGAAGATGGGTGTGGAGTGACAGGAACCCCTTTGGCAATCTTATTTTAACTAAACAGCATTTTCTGTGACATCCTTTTTTGGTAGTCTGACTTTAGAAAGGATTGAATCTATGAAAATGCTTGCACGCATTTCACACTTTTCTCTCCTTTTCCTGTGGGAATGACTTTCTTGGATTCATCACATCTGCCCAGATGTTAGGAGGTTACATCCTAAACCTGCACTGTCCCTTTTTGAATACAAGCTGTGGATATACAGCGGTTCTTTTAAAGGGTACTTTTGCATGCCCCCAGTTTGCTTAATGTGGTGCTTAATTAATACCATTGCAGTTCCTCTCTACATTTCTGGTGTAAATCAACCTCCCAGCTATGACCACACTTAAATTGAACACTGGAAAAGCTAGGGACATTCTCTCTCTCTCTCTCTCTCTCTCTCTCTCTCTCTCTCTCTCTCTCTCTCTCTCTCTCTCTCTCCCCCCCCCCCCGTGTGTTTCTCTTTCTTTCTGATACAATGATATATATGTTACCCATTTAAACCCTGGCACTGCCTACTTCACCTACATGTCCTGTGAGTCTGTGTAAAATCAGACTGAGTCTGGTGCAATATTTGCTATCTGTGCTGCCAAAGTTTCTGAATTGAATTCTCTCCAGGAATGTTAGTGTTGGAGTTTATTGTTTCAAGCTAATGAATGTGCCTTTAATTCAAGGCTCAGACAAGGGCTGAAAGCAGATTATGTGGCCTTAAACCACATAGCAATTTTCCTTGTGAAATCTGTGGCTGCTTGAGCTTAGTTTGTATAAAATAATCAGAACACTCTGGGGAAATTATAAGCTTCTACGACAGTTTGTTCCCTCAGAGCAGTTCAGATCTGCGTGGCAGTGCAGAATTCAGAGAGCAGTTGACTCAATTTATGGTAAGCATTATAAATAAAAATTAACACTAAAACCAACATTTTGTAAGTTTCCCTTACAAAGCAGTAAACACATTCATCAACATTGGATGACCACAGCATCACTAGAATCAACTTGGATCTAGTTAATCCTGAAAGCTATTAAAACTTAGGCTTATAGACTTATTGATAAACATGTTGATTGGAATTTATTCTAGGGAAACAATTATTAATTTCCATCTTTGTGTGTTTGTTGGCTTCTAGGAAGGTATTACTAATTTTTTTGCAGAGTTATTAAGCAGAGATTTTCTTCTTACGCTGAGAAATGAGCACGTTCGTGATGTACTATTTACAGCAAACTTGTATATTGAATCAGCTTTTAAACATGCATTGTATATACTTAGGGTAATTTATTTAAAACAACTAGCATGACAGTGGAAACTCACTCAGAAAGTCTGCCTCCTAGTAACCAGCTGGATCCAGTGAAAATTACTTCAAAAGCAAAACAAACAAATGCAACATTGACCTTATTACCATGCTGTTAAAAGATACCAAATTCTCTATAGTAAGCATTACTCATAAAAAATAAATTATAATCCAATAACATTAGAACGATGAAATAATAATAAACCACAGGGCAGGGCTGATGGCTCAGGGTAAAGCACCTGCTGCATACTGTGGGGACTGAATGCAGGCTGGGTGGATGTGGCAGGACTCCTGAGGCTGAGGCAGGGAGTCCCCAGGGCAAGCTAGCTAGTGAGCACCGGGTTCAGTGAGACCCTGCCTCACAACACAGAGTGGGGAGTTATTGAGGAAGACACATGGTGGCAGACTGTGACCTCTGCAAGCACATGTACACACATATCCACACATGTGCATCCACACGTATACACGCACACTGTACAAACACACGCACACTAAGCTATAAAATCATTACATGTCATTCCCTACAAATGAAACTCATGTACCCACATGTGTTTGATCTTCCTATTCATTTATGACTCACTATTTTCAAGAGAGAGAATAGGAGTTAACTTCTCTAAAATAAATATAAAAGATTGAGCTTGGTAACTTGCGGCTGTTATGAAATCTGGGATGAAGAAATCTTTACACCAAGCACATTAAAGAATCAACTGGATATTTTTCAGGTGACAATTCTGTGATTACCTTGAAATTATGCCTTCTGAATGCCAGAGCCACAACTGTTCCCTCAGCATGGCAGGTTTTCATGTTGTAATTTACGATAATTTGTGTGGATGAGGATTATAGAAGAGCTTCTACAATTAATTCCTCAAATATAAGTTTACAGCAATAAAGTTACAGGATGGTGTGCGACCAAATTTAATGACTCATGCTTAAGAAAACAACATTTAATTATAGTTTCAAAAAGCAATTTATTTTCCAACCATTCAAAAACATGAGCCGCCTTCTGGCTGTCATCTGGGGTTTGTATGGAGGGAGACGTCTTGCCAACATGTCTATTGATTTACTTGAGGCTTGGTCTTCATGACGATGTGTGTGTGGAATGACTTGCTGTTCTGAGGGCTGATTGGGGTCATACCAAACCCAAACTGAGGTTGATACCTAACCCCTGGAGCCCCCTCAACCTTCAGATTATGTTTTTGCTAATAAATTGATGGGTAAGTGTTCACTATGGTAGATATTTATAATTGAAGGTATGCCCTGAGTACAATGGAGAGTTTTATGGGCTAAGAAATACCCATAGGTTTTGAAGGACAAACAAAAAACTATTACAACCCTGATATCAGCCCCCACAGCTGGTACCATCACCAACTACTGTTTTTACCATAAAAATCCATGCCATGAGGCTGTGGACATAGCTCAGGAGGAGCGTACTTGTTAGGGCTTGGGTTCCATCTCCAGCACTGGAGAAAAGAAAAGAAAATCATCCCATGAGTTCAGATATCATCTCCAGATATGGGTCTTCCAAGACCTTTCCTCTGACAGGTCCATAGTTCCATGTTGTTGCAGGACTTTGTAACTTGCAAAGTTCTCTGGACAGTTCTGTGAAGTCGCTGTTGTCTTCACATTAGCAACCGAGAACTGAAATTCAGAGAGGTTAGATGTCTTGCCAGAGCCAGGTGGTAGATCTTGACCTATGACTAATGCCTCCTTACTATCACGGATGTAACATTCTCACAGCTCGTCGCAACCACAGAGAGGCTCAGGTGCATGGATGTAATACTTTCTCAGCTCATCATAAACATAGGGCAGCTCATTGGATTCTTGGATGCACCTTTGAAGAGAGGACCAGGGCTGGGAGGGACTTGAAAACAGTTTGGGCCCAAGTGATGGGAAGCAACTAGGGATGCTGGGTGCTAGGAGAGAAGAGGTTTGGAGAGCTGGGTGGGAAGAGAAGCTGATGGTCGAGTCAGGACAAAGAAAGAGTTGGGGCTCTGTGGGTAGCATCTCTCTCTAAGAACAGGGCATCTTCATCTTGTCAAAGCTCCTGAAGCCACAGGGTCAGAGACTCCATGGAACCCCGTATTTGCCTTTACTAAACAGTTCCCACACAGGCGTGCTGTGCACATCGACCCCCACGCTCATCCACTGCTATTAGTCCCTCCTTTTCCACAGTCTGTTTTAATTCTGCCTTTGGGTCTCTGTTCTTCAATCCCGGGACAGAAATTGTAAAAAGGGATTTAGGCTCTTGCCTTTTATGGAAATTTTTTATGGGATAATTTTAGGGTAAACACACATACACACACACACACACACACACACACACACACACACACACACACAGTACTCCACAAGTTCTCTGAATGGATTGGATGGTATAGACAAGAAATGGCCAAGTAGAAATTTCCTCCTGTCTAGGTTTCTGTCATAGTCATTACTAAGTTCACACGCAGTGTGCCTGACACACCCTCAGGGAGAGTCTGCTTCCTTTTTTTTCAATTCTCGTTTTTCATGTGTATGTATGTGTGGGATATGAGTGTGTATACATGTTCATATGTGTGGGTGTCTGTGTGTGCAGGAATGCATGCACATGCATGTAGAGGGCACATTTCTTCCTCTCTTTTATACTTCTTTTGAGGCAGGGTCTCCCAGTGGACCCTAGGCCTTACGAAAGCCTGGGCCTTCCTAGCCAGCTTGTAGCAGGAGAATGCTTATCTCTGTGTCCTGCATGCTGGCATTATAGGCAGCCACTATGCCCACCTGCCATTTATGTGGCTTCTGGGACTCAAATTCTGCTATGTGGCAAGTGCTTTTCCTACAGTCACCCACCAGCCTCAGCCTTGCCTCCCAGAAGCTCTGTGACATTGTCAGTTCATTCTGACTCTCTGTGGCCCAGCTTTCCCATCTTTGAAGTAGAAGCAATGGGAGCTGCCTGGGTTGTCATTCAAAGAATCATAAATTCAAACACATTAGAAAAAAATACACGTTTCCAGGTAAACATCCAGTGAATCTTGGCAATGTATAGAAATTCATAATCAGAACATTCTATAAGTGTAGATCCAGCTAAGGAGACCCCAAAGTTTCAGAAGGGTCACCCGACAGTACTACTTTTTCTTATGGGGCATCATTTCACAGTAATAACTGCTAGCAATTTCATGAGACAAGTAATCTGATTTAGTCACCATACTTGGCTGAGGTGTTCTCCAACACACTGTCAGTCAACACAGCTTCACCAACAGTCAACAAGGACCCCCTTCTCACAACCTTGCCGTATCTTGTCTTCTCTGATTAAGTTTTAGATATATCCATTCTGACTGTTTTCTAATGGTGAGATGCAATTGAAATGTAGTTTTAATTCATGTTTCCCTGAAGGCTAATGATGTTGAATACACTAAGAAGTGCTGTCCATTAATATTTCTTGTTTTGACACCCCTGTATTCAGAACTGAAACTCGTATTTTACTGTTTTTTAGTTCTTTGTATATTTTGTATGTATACATATACACATATATTTGTTTATGTATATTTTAGTTCTTTGTATATTTTTAGATTTTAATGCTCTGTTGGAGTAAAAGCTGTCAAATGTGCCCCATTCTATAGATGGCCTCTCCAATACACTGAGTTTCCCACATGGAATATGAAAGGAGTGGGTAGGTCTACTAAGCTTGAAAATACTTAAATGGGTTTGGGACAGAGGGTGGGGGTGGGAGGGTTGGGGAAACTTAACAAAAACTAAGGTTGTATAAAAAAACTATAGAAACCTGCTATTTATAAACTAAACTTATAGTTTAAAATTAAATTTAAAAGTCTGAGTGTTCTGTAATCGGGGTGTCATGACAGTGTATATTGGGGTGTCATGACAATGTATATTGGGGCGTCATGACGATGTATATTGCGGTGTCATGATGATGTATATTAGGGGTGTCATGATGATGTATATTGGGGTGTCATGACGATGTATATTGGGGTGTCATGATGATGTATATTGGGATGTCATGACGATGTATATTGGGGTGTCATGATGATGTATATTGGGGCGTCATGATGATGTATAATGGGGTGTCATGATGATGTATATTAGGGGTGTCATGATGATGTATATTGGGGCGTCATGACAATGTATATTGGGGTGTCATGACAATATATATTGGGAGTATCATGACAATACTGCCCTCAGAAATCAGAGGCATTAAAACAAAAATCCCAGTGCCAGGTGCAAGATTCCCCCTTCTGAGTTGTGTGTGGATCAAAGACATTTCAGGGCCCTTCAGAAGAATACAGGCAAGTTAGTGCCCTTGGCTGCCCACCAGGACTAGGTGACGAGAACATGTTGTTGAAGGGAACATAGCTTTTGTTAGAGGACTCAGAGAAACCAAGATGGTGGTGAGCTGGAGACTCCCTGCTGACTAGCACACTGGAAGGTGCTATGTAGGTGACTGTGGCAGGAGATTCACTCACGGTCTCATGCAGCTGTGGAACATGTGCAATGTAGAGTTGATCCCCCATGTAAGTATGCTCACTAGTGTGACAGTGGCATGACTGTTTTAGGGATAACCAACTGGTCTGTGATTGGACATGGGGCATGCTCCACGGGAGGGAGTCAAACTTGGTACTATATTCCCAGTCAAAAGCCCATGGCTGGGGAGGACATGGCCCAGTGAAGAACACACTTCCATTGTTCCTTAGATGTGCTGTCAAGCTGCCTTCTAAGCATTTATGCCCCATAGACCAAAAAGGCTGTCATCCTGGGGCAGAGAGGCTTCCTTTGTAGAGGGTGAAGACTAATGTCGTGACTCATATCTGGTGAAAGTGTTGAGAATAAATGACTGATGAATGTTCAGCCTTACATGGGACATCTGTATCCCAACCCCTCCTCCCAAAGTCTAAAGAAACATCAAAGAAAGGGGGGATTAGAAAGAATTTTAGAGCTGGATGATGGAGACAAGTGCCATGAAACCCTGCCCACCCAGAGTGGGCTTTCCATCACAGGTAGATGAGGTGCTCATAAAGCACCATCCCATCTTGCAGAGCCTCTGGCTGTTAGTGGTTGCTGGAGGAGGGTGTGCTGGGTAGCTTCATGTCACGTGGTACAAGGTACAGTCATCAGAAAGGAGGGAGCCTCAACTGGGAAAATGCCTTTGTAAGATCTGCCTGTAGACAAGCCTACAGGACATTCTCTTAGTTAGTGGCTGATAGAGGAGGGCCCAGCTCATTCTGGGTGGTGCCATCCCTGGGCAGGTGGTCCTGGGTTCTATAAGGAAGCAAGCTGAGCAGACCATGGGGAGCAAGGCAGTAAGCAGTTATTCTTCCATGGCTTCGGCAGCAGCTCCTGCCTCCAGGTTCCTGCCCTGCTCGAGTTCCTGTCCTGACTTTCTCCAATGATGAACAGTGATGTAGCAGTAGAAGCCAAATAAACCCTTTCCTCCCCATGTTGCTTTTGGTCATAGTGTTTCACAGTAGCAATAGCAACCCTGACTAAAACAAGGGGGTTTCATTTTCTTTAATGGTGTTGCCTCTGAGGGGCTGAGTCAGGAAAAAGTCATTCAGAGAAAGAGGATGATGTGGGATGGTCTTCCTGCACCCTGTGAATATGCATTGCTCTCATTGGTTGATAAATAAAGCTGTTTTGGCCAATATCCAGGCAGAATAAGATTAGACAGTACAACCAAACTAGAGATGAAGAAGGGCAGACACCAGCAGCCACAGAAGGAGCAAGATGCATGAGTTAACTTAAATGTAAGAGCTAGTTAGTAGTAAGCCTGAGCCATCAGCCAAACATTTATAATTAATATAAGCCTCTGAGCGATGATTCTGAAAGTGGCTGCAGGACTGGGTGGTACAGAAAAGCCTTCATTATATATATATATATATATATATATATATATATATATATATATATATATATATCAGAAAATTAAAAAATAGCCAGGCAGTGGTGGTGCACGTCTTTAATCCCAGCACTTGGGAGGCAGAGGCAGGCAGATCTCTGTGAGTTTGAGGCCAGCCTGGTCTGCAAAATAAGTTGCAAGACAGGTTCCAAAAGCTACACAGAGAAACCCTATCTAGAAAAAAAAAAGAAAATTAAAAAATATAATTTTTCAAGATGAATTTTATTTATTCTTGTTTATTAGAAATAATAAAAAATAAAAGCAAAAGGACAGAGTTCTACATCTCCAGTCTCCTTTTAAAATTTTATTCTTTTGGTTTTTATTTTATTATTTTGATTTTCCCTATTCCCCTTAAAGTTTAAATCTATCAATACTTTGTCTGGTTATTATCAATTAACATAAACATAAGCTTACACTATATTAAAAATCATGGTTCACTAAGACACATGTGTAGTAGGCTTTTTCTTGGGCCACCAACCAGCTCCAAAATCATGACATGGAGACTTATTACTAATGAATGCTCGGCCTTATCTTAGGCTTGTCCCACTAGCTCTTATAACTTACATTAACCTGTTTCTCTTCATCTACATTTTGCCTCGGGGCTTTTTACCTTTCTTTCATTCTGTATGTTCTACTCCATATTTGGCTGGCTCCTGGCATCTTGCTCTTTTTCTCCCTCATTCTCCTCTCTCTTCTCTTCTCTCCTCTTGAGCCTAGATTCCTCCTCCTACTTATTCTCTCTGCTCATCAGCCCCATCTATCCCTCTACTGCCTAGCTATTGACCATTCAGCTTTTTATTCGACCAATCAGGTGCCTTAGGCAGACATGGCAACACATCTTTACATTGTTAAACAAATGCAGCATAAACAAATGTAACACACCTTTACATAGTTAAAGTAATATTCCACAACATGCAAGGAAGAAGACAGAATTTTAGTACCTTGTAATTTCTGCTGTCATTTCTTAATATATAACTAACTACTTAATCCTATATAGTCATAATTACTGTTATGTTTATAATATATTTTCATATCTAGCAAGTCTTGGCTGTTCTTGGCACTGTGAATTTCTATATACTATTGGGGGTGGTATTCAAGTTTTGCATGCACATGTGATTCCATGCACATACACACACACACACACACACACACACATACACACACACACACACAGAGAGAGAGAGAGAGAGAGAGAGAGAGAGAGAGAGAGAGAGAGAGAGAGAGAGAGAGAGAGAGAGTTTAGGTTTTGGACAGACTACATTGTGTCTATAGCTCAATTGAGGGAGAAATGACATTAAAATACTATTTATAAGCCCCAGTGTGCTTATATTTCAATAAAGAATTACTTAAAGATGTCCCCAACCCTTTAAATGTATATATTTAGTTCTATCTCCTTTGCCTTGTATCTGGAGGCTGCAAACCCACGAGGATTCAGATTGCTGAAGGACTTTGTCTCTGGTGGAGCTGTGACATGGGTCTGTGGGTCTGACAGGAGTGTAGCTGAGCCAACTTTCTATTCACGAGCATGTCCATCCATGGCACTGCTTTCTCTGCTTCCAGGCTTAGTGCTCTTTCATGAGCAATTTTGGTAGACACACTCTGAAAGAAAGGAGCCTGGAGTTCTGCCTTTTACCTGAGTATCTAATCCACTTGATCTATTAATCATTGTTTGGGGTCTGCATACATTATCCCCAGCTCTTGTTTTGTCTCTGTGCCACCTTTTTTCTTTGACCCATTTGTTATAACTGTTGGAATGAAGTTTTAGAGAAATCACTTCCCATTCTCTTTGGGTAATTTAGAAAATAAAAACAACATTCCAGGTCTTGTTTTTTGTAGTTTCCATGGAAATTATAGCATGAATTCTTACCCATCAATGTTTAACGTTGGCTCACTCTTCTTCCACCCAGTAATTCATGGACCTTGGAACACTGGACTCCAGTATCTCTCTGCCATCTTGAAACTCAGTGCTATTGTGGACTTTCCACTTTGAAAAATACACATAGCATCTGAACTGCTTTGTCTTAATAGTCTAAAGAGTTTTTTATTGAGTTCATATTTATTACTATGTTTTTTTAGTCTCTTTCTGTTTCACCTATCTGGGAATAATTCCACCAGAAGCTCTCAAACTTTCCTTTAACGTGAGGTCGTTATGGAGAAGTGTGCTGAGAACTTGCTTTACCTCATTCTTGAAAGTCATCGTCTCCAAGCACAGCACTGCACTGCTGCATCTTTCCCGTTCTCTCGGCACAGGGAGTCCATCTGGGTTTGTCTTCTGCCTCTCATCACTTCTAGAAAGTCAGTCATCAGCTGACGCTTGCTCCTTTAAGAGCATTTTCTCCCCTCTTTTCTCGGGATGCCTGGAAGACTTTCTCTTCAGCACTCTATTGAATCCACTTTCTTAATTTAGATATGGAATTATTTCCCTGTCTTACAAAGAGTTATGAGACTCCCCTCCCCTCCCCTCTCCCCTCCCCTCCCCTCCCCTCTCCCCTCCCCTCTCCTCTTCCCTCCCCTCCCCTCTCCTCTCCTCCCCTCTCCCCTCCCCTCCCCTCTCCTCCACCTTCCTTTTTTCTTCTTTCTCTATTAACACACACATTTGTGCCATGGAACACATGTGGAGATGACAGGGCAATCTGTGGGAGTCACTTCCCTTCTTCCACTGTGCAGGGCCCTGGGATCAAATTCAGGTCATCAGTCTTGGTGGCAGACACCTCTCCTGGCTGAGCCATCTCTCCAGCCCCTATCAGACTTTTTTTTCACACAACTGAATTGTGTCTTTCAAGTACAGAAAATTCTCATCCATTTCAGATATGGTTTCTGCCTCATTAACTTTCTCTTCTCCCTTTGGCTTGAAGTACATGCTATTCTCTAAATGCCTGTACTTCTCTTCCATGTGTTTAATTTTTCTGCTGGATACTTTGCATCTGGATAATTTATTCAAACCAATTTTTTGTGGAATGAAAACACCATGAAGACAAGGGTCAAGACTACTTCACCTGTTGCCATACCTCCAGTACTGAACAGAATACCTAACAAATTCCTGGTGTTTAATTGATGTTCACTGCATAAACGACTCAGTACACCAGTAGTATATGTACCTAAGTGTTCATTCATCAAGAAGAATGATAAAATCAATTAAAAGATCATTCAAAGAACTGAGTAAAGTTAGGCATTAAAGAAAGAATGTCTGAAAAAGATTGCAGTTTTATTTCTCCACAGAATACCATTTTCTTTAGTTCCCTTTGTGTCCAAGGCAGAAATCGCTCATTTTCTCTGCATAATCAGCTACAAGATAACACATCATGAACAGTGTTTGGTATCTTGGCCAGCAGTCAAGCAGCAAAACACACCCCAAGATAGTCAAGCAGTCCTTGGAGGTTCTGCTAGACAATGTTCCAGGAAGCCATCAGAAGAACATGTGGTCTTCTTTTTGATTTATTTATTTTAAAACTTGGATAGTTTTATAATAATATAAACATAATGGCATGTATACAAGATATCCTAGAACTTGCAATGAGCAAAGAAACTCTGATACAACAGTATTATGCTCATGGTTTACCATGGTTGAGATTCTCTGGCTGCCATGGACTTTTCTCCCTCATTCTTGGAATAGTAGAGTTGTGGGAAAAGAGTTTGTGAAAAATTAGAGATTATATTTGACTTCTAAAGGGCAGTTTGAAATGAAGGCTGATGTTGGAATAAAGTATGTGGACTTTTGTTCTGTTCTGTCTTAATTGAGCTGACTTTGAAGGCAGAATATCGGATTTTCATACATACAAGATCAGGAAGAGTGGTGTCAATGAATAAGAGAATTCAGGAAAATGGGGCCGAAATGTCCTCTGCCTGGGGAGACCAAGGAGAAACCAAAGTCAGACTCCCATCCTGGAGTGAGTCTTGGGTCCAGAGATGCTGTGGGGAGTGGCGGAGTGCTATAGGCTGCCACAGTCTCCGTCTTCACTGCTGGACTTTCTCACTTCACTGCACCTGGTCTAGCCTGAGAAACATGAACTCTGTGGACAGTGTTAGATTCAGTGTTTTCTATGGCCCTAAGCTTGATAGGGATAATTGCTTGTGACATTGTGGGAAAAGCAGTGCGTTTGGAGTATAAATAATTGTATAAATTGGATACAAAAGTGGGTTCTGTCATTTGGTAGCAGTGAAGACACAGGCATGCTGGCTACTGCTGATTGCCAGCCTGACACCAGCTAGAATCACCTAGAAAGAGGCTCAGTGGGGGACTTTCTAGATCAGGTGCCTTTGGACAAGTCTTGGGGGGGGGTTGTGTGTGTGTGTGTGTGTGTGTGTGTGTGTGTGTGTGTGTGTGTGTGGTGTAGTTTGCCTGCATGTATGTCAGTGTGCCACACGTGTGCCTGGTGCCCATGGAGGGCAGAAGCGGGCATTGGCTCCCATGGAGCTGGAGTTACAAAAGGTTGTGAGCCACCATATGGGTTCTGGGAATTGAACCTGGGTCCTCTGGAAGAGCAACAAATGTTCTTAACTACTAAGACATCTCTCTAGCCATCTCTAGTCATTTCTCTAACCCGGAAGGGCCCCTACAAGGTGATTCTCTGGAAGTAAAGGTAGCTGGCATTATGCCACTGATCCACCACATCCGGGTCAATAGATCAGAAGCCACAGATGCTACTGCCCAAGGGACTGTCTCTGGACTACAGACCAATTGAAACTAAGGTTTCATTAGGCCCCAGGCTCTACAATTTCCTGCCCCTTTCCTCCTCCTGAGTCTTGCCTTTTGTGCTGTGTTTATGAATGCTCTCAGGCCTATCCTTGAAACTGAGGAAGACAGATATAAGAAAGGTATTAACTAGTATGACTATAGACCAAAAACCCATATTCCACATTGAGGAATTGTCTCGACTGTATTAATTTAGAGACCCACCTACTGTGGGTGTCATAATTCTCTGGTATGAAGTTTTGAACAGTGTAATGGGGGAGACTAGCTGAGACAAAGCACACGTGAATTCGCTGCTTCTCTCTGTTCTTGGCTGTGGCTGTGAGCAGTTGCTTCCAGTGGTTTCTCAGTGATGGACTCTATGGCAGTATGAGCTAAGGTAAGCATTTCCTCCCTGTGTTGCTTTCTGTGAGGATGTTTTTATCACAGCAAAATAAGTGCAACTAGAATACAAGAGCAGACCTTTCACATTTCCAGGGTTGTGTTTCTCTCACCTGCAAAATGGAAGCACTGATGTCATGTGTTTGTGGATGTAGTGTGCCTGCTAAGTTAGTGTTAGGAGAACTCTGCCTGGGCTCCTTGAGTGCCTGCTGGCCAGGAGTTCTAATGCCCAAAATGGCAGTATCTCTCTAACCTTCTAATCCTCATCAATTGGAGGTTAGAATAACTTCCATTTTCAAGCATAGCATCGTCCTAGTGTTCCTAAGCTCTGAATTCAGGCAAACTGTACTGTTTTTAAAAATTTATTTTATCAGTTTTCAATGATCATTAAGAAGTTTTGAGCAGCCTTCATAAAGAAACTGGCAGGTTCCTGCCTGTATTTGTAGTGACTGGGCTTTATTATTATTACTAATTATGATGACGACAACGATGATGATGATGATGATGATTATGAACCCATCTGTACTTTGGCTGACTTACAGAAGTGTATCATTTAATGAAATCTTGGCAATGAGACTGGGCACACATGTTGGGTGTACTGTTGACTTTTACCTGCATGTGGTGAACAGAAGCCTAGTGAAGCCCTGCTAGTGAGGACAATTTGTCCATTTTGATGTAGACCTCATTTATAACAGGCACACTGCAAGATAAAGGCAGCCTTCTCTTTCATTCCTAAATGCTTTTTCTTTGCCTCATTTCACAGAACATTCCAGGAAGTGAGATAAAGGGGTTGATTATGAATGTGCCTGTCACTTAGAAAGCTGTTAAAATCATGCTGAAATTAGCTCTAAGTGCGACTTAGTTGAATTCTCCAGTATCAACCGATATGAGATGGTGTTGTATTGTGATGGCCGTGTTCACCCTAGGGAAATGATTGATGTGTGTCCAATTTAAGAAGCTAAGGCAAATTTATCTGGCTGCAGATTATATGTGTGCACACACATACACAAAATGTTTACTTGACTCTCCTAATACCATGAGCTTCCCATTCACTCAGTATAAAGACTTCCTAAACAAGGAGCTAGTAAAAAGAGTATCAGGTAATTTGCTAATATCCATCAGCACACTACTGAGGTAAATTTGCCCTCAATCAGTCATAACTTCTAATTCTTTTGCCATCCTGTACCTCTGGCATAGGTCTCTTCTGATGGTTCTATACCTCCTGCTCTACACACCCAGAATGGCCTGGAGTTATCTGTGTGAGGAAGGAAACATGTCTGCCCTTCATGTGAGCCAGGCATTCTTTCTCATTTATGCTTTGGACATTATTTGTCTTCTCCACACTTGGGTTCAGTTGGAGAACAGTAAAACTGGAAGAGACTTTGATTAAGGCCAGATCTTTCTTACTTTTTAATAACTTGAAAGAGATTGAACTTGGAAAAAAGAGAAGATGGCATCTATAGATGCTTTTCCCAGAACAGATCATGGTAGACAGCTGAGGCACATTTAGGTCCGGCCTAATCTACATGTCCTTTTATGGACAGTTGTTAGGTTTTCTTATTACCATCAACAGGTGTGCTGCAGAATCTTTTGGTTTTTTTTTTAAAGTGAAGAATATTACCTTTAGATTAACATAGCCTTGATAGAATTTCATTCCACATCTTAATACAACCAGAGTATTCCTGAGCATTTATCCCTTCCCACCACATGTGTATTAATGTCTATGCACCAGGCAATATGATAGCAAGAGAATTCACATGAGACTATCACAGACCCAGGCCTCACCCTTATGAACTTTATAATTTAGAGAGGGTGACAAACAGTAAAGACTAACCATGACTAACGTGTGTCTAGAAACTTAGAGAAGTGTAATAAAACAGCACAAAAAGGAAGACCCTATTTCTATGATGGAAGTTTTCAGGACACTGAATTGAGACAGAAAACAAGCAATGGTCCTCTGGAAATTACAGTCGAGCTGATAAGATGCCATAAGGATTACTTGAAAGTGGCTCAGGGTGGTAAGGTCTTAACTGCTGAAGACAGCACCTATGTATCTCATTGAAGATGGAAAAGTCAAACCGGTGTCTAACTAGAGCAGTCATCCCTACTGACTAGTGTCCGTGGTACTGGGAGGTACTCTGCACACTACCAGAGGATAAAGGCAAACGCCATCCTAGCTCCGAAAGCTGCAACCTACAATAGTGACCTGTCTGCAAGATGCACCATTGCAGTGGTGGGAACCCTGCAACCTACAGTAGTGACCTGCCTGCAAGAAGCACTATTGCAGTAGTGAAAACCCTGCAACCTACAGTAGTGACCTGCCTGCAAGATGCACTATTGCAGTGGTGGCACAGAGCTGGTGGGAGAAACCAACCACTATCTGCTTGGATTTAAGGCCCATTCCATGAACTGGAGCCTGTGCCTGACACTGCTCAGGTGTCCAAGAAGTTGGGGCTAGGTAGACCCAGGGGAAAATCAGATACTATTGTTCTGCTGAAGAAATGCAGCAATATAATGACTCCCAATGACATTCTGCTATACTCATAGATCAGTCCTTGCTCAGACACCATCAGAGAAGCTTCCCCCTGATGTAGTTGGAAACAAATAGAGTTCACAAGTGAACAATCTGCAGAGAGGGAGCGACCTTGGAACATCCAGTCCTAAATGGGATGTCTACATCAAACCCTCCTCATAGAGCTCAGGGAATCTGGCAGAAGAGGAGGCAGAAAGACTTTAAGAGCCAGTGGGGAAAGGAGACACCAAGGAAACACGTCTTCCAGACTCAGCAGGACTGACACACATATGGACTCATAGGGATGGTGACAGCATGCACAGGCCTGCACAGGTCCAAGCCAGATGGGTCCCAGCACTGAGAGGGGAAGTGGGCACGAGCCCCTCCCTAGCCAAGAAACTATCTCCAACAACCACTTAAGAAGGAAAAGTCAGTTTTCTCCAGTGGGGTCTCAGTGGGTCTACAAACCACATCAAGGGCAGGCCCCATGCCTAGCAGTAGATAGCCAACACCAAAAGAGCGCAGTGCTGGTTTTGCAGATGTTTTGTCTTATAAAGCTTTGTCTGGACATTCTGTTCTTTTTACCTTGGTCTTTAGCTTCTGTATCATGGTTTCTGATTTTGTGTTTTTATGATATCTCTGTCTGTCTGTCTGTCTGTCTGTCTGTCTGTGGGATGTGTGTGTGTGTGTGTGTGTGTGTGTGTGTGTGTGTGTACATGTTAGTGAAAGCCATAGCATGCAAATGGAAGCCAGAGGACACCCTCGAGTATCAATCCTTAACTTCCACCATGTTTAAAGTGTCCTCTGTCCTTTGCCGCTGTGTATGCCAGCTGGCCCAACAGGGGGCAGGGATTCCCCTGTCTCTGCTCTCACCACAGGAACACCAGGATTTCAGACACCTGGCACTGACCCCGGCCGTCTCCCCAGCCACTGAGTTTTTCACGGTTACTTTTGTTGTGTGGCCTTAGTTCTCTGCTCGAATGTATTCATCTGCAATGTTTAGCTCAGACAGCTGTAAGCTCTGAATGAAGGAGCAGACAGCGACGTCCTAGGACATAGGATGTAGCAGGTTCCCACAAAGTTGATTCTCTTCCCCTTTATTCCTTAAGTAAAAATTATGAATTATGCAGTTTTCTAGCCTAAAGAAAACCGATGTTAGGTAAGTGGCTATTGGACAGAATTACCATGTGATTGATTCTGAGGTGTTAATTTATTCCTGTATTCATTAGTGACCGAATTCTCGGGTCCAGTCACTGTGTTCTCAGTGTAGCAGACTTCTGGCTGTTCAAAGGAGTGCGTAAGGCTGGCTCCCTTAGGCTGGACAGGTATCTGTGAGTCCTTCGTGGTGCACATTGTTTAATGAAAGTCCAGTTTGTGTTTTAATGACAACGGTGATCTCTACAACAGATAAACATAAAATAAAGTAAAAAGACTGGAGTTCTGTCCATAGAGAACACCCCACCGGCCTCTTGCCCGCGAGCACGCAGCAGCTAGCCTGATTTTGAGCCATTACAATCAGTGAGCTACTCAGGCCCTTCTCCATCTGCCCTCCACGGCAGCATCAATTTTCTACCTCTTAGTCCTGAGGTGATCTTGAGAGAATTGCAGAGGAGAAGACAAAGGCCACATCCCATTATCTGCCAAGCTGTGAAGACGGGTTAAAGGA
Organism: Peromyscus maniculatus bairdii; assembly: GCF_049852395.1. Classification (NCBI taxonomy): domain Eukaryota; kingdom Metazoa; phylum Chordata; class Mammalia; order Rodentia; family Cricetidae; genus Peromyscus; species Peromyscus maniculatus. Next base: position 134,531,720 of record NC_134857.1, read on the forward strand.
GAGTTAACGCCTCTGCTTCAAGCCCTGGTGGCGCTCACAGGTGGCTGTCATGCTGTCTGGCAAGGCCAAAAAGCCTCCTGAAATCTTGGCCAAATTCGTTTCTTCACTTACCAGTAAATGCCCAGGAGCTGGGAGTCCTCCGCTATGCACGCTGGTGATTTCCACCACTTGAAGCTCTGGCCTGTACAGAAAATTGTTCCCTCTGTCTATCCATCTAATCTCTCCCTGACACCACTTCTCCTCCAGTTCTGACAGCCCTCAGATCGATCCTCCTAAAATAGGTTTTGTGTGAAGTCAGACTTGATTTTAAATTCTGCACTTTCTCATAATCTAAGTGCCAAAGCTAAATAATGGCAAAATCTGACCCTAAGCTGCCTGCCTCGCCTTTCCCCTGTTACTTTCTTTCTCGATCTTCATATTGCTGACATCAGGGGAAGGCCCTGCAGGGCCCTGAGATTCACAGTTGTTCCTCCCTGTCTCCTGGCTCGCTATCTGGTAACGTTTTGCTTACGTGCATCTTCACAATATTTGACCTAAGTTCCTGCACTCGCTCATTTCTTCCCTAAAAGGTTTTGTTTTCTTTCATTAAAGCAAGAACCCGTAGCCCTTATCTTTCTGTTTGAGGTAACCACGTGCCTCTCCCCCATGGGAAGGGACATGGAGGCAGTCATCAGATTCTAGAAATAAGAGTGGAAATTCATGGAGAAAGCAATCAAACGCATATAAACGTATCTCTAAAAATAATCTGGGCATCTACTCAATACCTCATTCATGATTCAAAACAAAGTAGTATCATGAAAACACTGAGTGGGGAAACTGAGGACATTAAGTTACTTGTCCAAATACTAGTACTTATTTCACAACTTTGATGTCTCAAAGAGGATTTGCCAGATTGCATAACGCAGCTTTTTTAGCAGAGAGCAGATGATTCACTGTCCCTTCTTATATTCACAGGGGCTGCTCTAGGAGCCATTGGAGCTTTTAGAAGGGAGAAGAGCCACCAGAATCCTGCTTTTAGAAACCTAAAGACTAAAGTTTCTAATTTTACTGGGGATGGAGCTCAGCGGTTGGGTGCTTGTGAAACATGCAGAAAAGTCTAGATTTCTGTTGCCGGCACTGCAAAAACAAAACAAAACTTAGAAGGGTTATAGCCTGCTGCAAAGGGGAAGTACATGGGAACTACTTCTGAGGAGCAAAGATAGCAATCCTGACTGGATCTAACACTCACAGAATGCTGAAAGGGTAATGGTTCATTCTTGAGGCCTGACTATGCATTCATACATATTGAGGTGACTCAAATGTGAAATGTGTGGCATGACAGTCCAGCAACCCAAAGACCAGCTTGGACTTACAGGACACTGGCGGTCCTGCACAATACATAATCTGAAAGCTGCAAGGGAAGCAGAGACAGGAAGGAGGCTCGGGGACCATGTGCAGTTTAGGGATCTGATTAAAAATGAGCGGTCAGGTAGCAAGGCATGACGTAACCAAGACGGTTGCTGAACAGCTCAGCTGGCTAGATGCATATGCTATCTGCAATATTCATACAGCATTGACATTTTTGTTTTAAGTAAAATATGAAGTTCCCTGGGCTCAAGGTCTTAATGGGATGGAACAGCAGCCATGGTACAGGACCCTTTGCGTCAGAACACTGGACAGGGGACAGAAGGCCCCACTCCTCTCACTAAGAGTCAGCAGTGGTTTGGATTAAGACATTCAAACCATCGCTGTGTCCTCCTCTTTGACCTCATGGCAATGCAAATCCCCCACTCACCCTTGTTAGGCAGCACCAGAATTTCCTCTATACCTACTATTTTCCCTGTAGACTAGGGGTGGACAAACTTCTACATTAAGACAATACTGCAAATATTTTAGGTTGTGCAAACCATGGAGGGGCCCCATCAGCTACTCAGTTCTGTTATTGTAGCACAAATTCAGCCAGACATCTCACCTGACCAACCAATGTATCATATTCTAAGAAAACTTTATTTAGAACATAGGCTGTGGGTTGGATTTGGCTTTCAAGAGGAAAACTAAGTATCCTTTTATTATATCCTGACCACTTTGCACAATGAGGACTCGGCAGACATTTGTTTAAGGAATTAAAAGGATATTATTTTAGCTCAGTCTTGCCAGGAAAGTGGAATTATTCAAGTAATAAAACAATGCCACGCAATTTTAAAGTTACTTCCTGTCCATTCTTCCAAAGCAAGCCACCATCTTTATAAGTTTTCATTTGCTCCTACTTTAGTCTTCCTTTTCTTTCAAAGGCCTGCTCATTTTCTTTATGTGCGTGCCTTCGGCATGGCAAGGTGTTCGCTGCATTCCTGTGGGGCTGTTGCTTCGTGTGCACTTTACTAGCTGAGAACAGGAGCAGCGAATACTCATCCTCTTTACCTGCAGCAGAGAGGGGTGGTGTGGCTGAGAGCAAGCGTGAGCCTTGCTCATCGGGATCTATTTAGTGACCACCCCGTCTCTCCACAGTGCACCGACTGGGGAACTGGCTTGTTCGAAGAGCTATCATTTATCTAGATCCATTGAGTGGCATTTTGTGTGGCTTCTCAGACATGATTTACTTCCTCAGATTATGGAGGGGAAAAAGGAAGTTCTTGAGGATTTGGCTTGTACCTTTGCCAGGTAATGAGTGTAACACAGCGCAGGTGAACAGCTCATTTGTGGCAGCCACATCTAACAGACATCAGCAAGATGCGGAGGCAGATTAGCTTAACTAATCCCTGAGAACTCACATTACTCTTGGGTTATCTAAAGAGAAAGGAGCACAACAGGAGAGATGTCTGTCTTTTAAAGGGACCCCAGGAAACCATGATGACTTCCACTCTTCCCAGGTTTAATAGTACCTTGTGTAGCAATAGGTGATTATCAGTTGGAATTTTGTAGTGTCAGACCCCAAAGAGATGGGCTTGAGAGTATCACATACTGTTATCTGGTCACTTGAGCCAGACAGCGGGAATAAGCGTGGCTTCCTTGTGCACGAGTCTGACACTGGACAGGCCGCAGGACTCACAGTTCTGAGCCAGAGTCTCTCTCAGAGCCAAGCAGGTTTTCAACTGTCTGTGAATTGATGTAAAAGTCTGTTACAAATTAAAGCTAAATGCAGACCAAAAAAAGAGAGGAAAGGATTAAGAAAGAAGTTAGAAGAAATAGGAGAGTGAAAAGGAAGTCTGGAGCACAATAATTTATACAGTAAAATAAATATGAAACAAAAATAAATTATGAAATAATTTCATTTCAGTTTCTTTAACATTCCTCTGGACTAGATAGGGTTAATTACCCCTTTACACATGAAGAAATTGGCCTAAAAAGGGATTAAGAGATTTAATCACACCTAGAAGTGGGGAAGCCTGGTTATAAATCTAGAGCATTCTAAACCTGAGAGGGAATTTCAAATGTAGGAAGAATGAGCTAGATTGGAGGGGGCGTTACTATGGGATGGCTGTCCCCTTAGCCATCAGTACAGTTATGACCTCACTAAAGGTATCAGTCATCTTCTTGAAAGCACACGTCCTTACATTGCTCAAAGGTGTGCACACAAGCATCACAGTGAACGCTCCAGTTTCCTGTCTGCGCTGATATGCCTGCCACCAGTTTTCCTACAGGGTGGCCTATGAGCCACACAGACAGATGCTCCTGTTTGGCGTTTAGAAGTTGTACTTTTCTTCTAGGTTCAAATCCAGTTTTCCTGCACATGCTGGTCTTTCCCCTTTTCCAAGTGATGGCAAATTTCTAGCTGACAGGGTCTCACATCACACCTGATTTCCCCCGTGCGACCCGGTTCTCCATCCTTGTAGTCATGTCGTGTTTATTTGGATATGTCTTGGAAACACTGGAAGTTTGTCTTCATGTTTTCTACACTTGCACATGCTCACACAGGATACCCACACAAAACTACCCTCACAGCTATGTAAACAATGACCTAAGCATGGAGAACATTTCAGATACAAATCCCAGATTCGGGTGTCTGTGTAGGGGAAGGTGCTGTGGCGCTCACATCCTGGGCCCTGTGCGATCTCTCACGTGGAAACGGTGTTCTGTGTTTGCACAATACCTTTGTACTCATGTTTTCTGTCCTTTCTCAACACGTGGCGTCCGTTCCTCAGGCTCCTATCAATCACAGAACAAGGAATTCTTTCATCTCGGGGTAGATATTTAACATTTGACTTCCAATATTTTTAGTTTGCTCCTCAGTTTCAAAAGAAACTCTAATCTCAGGGAAGCCTGGTCTTGGGTGTTCTGTCATGACCACGTTGTCTGCGTTACTTTCCGCCAGTTTTTCAGGGCACTCTGGGTTCACAATCAGAAGAAGAGTCTGTCTAAAAGACGTTGGAAGTTATGTAAAACCTGCAAACACAGATGAAAACCATTTTTTTCACAAGGCAGAGCAGTAAACAAGGGAAACTGATGAGGGTGGATTCCAAGAATAATAAATAATAAATCCACTCACAGATGCCGGAGCCCTGACACCGGGTCCCAGAGTCTGTTCCACCTGTCTTTGGCCTCTGTCATCTCCTCCACATCACTGCTCTTTCTTCCTTGCAGGAGTCAGTGACTGTGGTCATGGGTTCTGAAAGAATAGATGCACTAAAGCCAGGAAGTCTGGATTCAAGACATGACTCAGCCGCACAGATCAATCAATCAAAGCCTCTAAGTTGATGTGTCCAGCTGTAAAATGGAACCATTGAAATCTGGTGACCTGTGTGATTGGACTGAGGTAGGAATGGAAGCAAGTAGAAGCACTGAGAAAAACATTACATTTATTGATGTGGGAGGCAGGGGGAAGGTCCGCCTGACGGAGGGCATGGGTGGAAGTTAGAGGACAACTCTTTGGAGCCAGATCTCTCCTACTCTAGACCCCAGGATCAAACTGAACGTGTGAGACAGGCTTCTGCAGTTACTGAGCTAACTTGCCAATCCATTATTTGTAAAATTCCACATCTATACGAATATCAAAATTTTATGGTAAACATTTGTATATTCAGTTGTATTGGATGTTTTAATAACTTTCTCGTGTTCCCACAAATCTTTTTAGAGCAGATGCATTTTCTGTAAGATGATGTGGACTCAGGGACTCAGTTACCATTCCTTAGCAGTAAGTTTTATATTTGTGTGCCCTGTTGAGTCAGTTATGACAGATTCCTGTAGTAGGAATCTTAGAGGTCTTATTAATAAAATCAAGCCTGAGGCCAGTTATTGGAGTGAATGCTGGAAGATCAGAGAGACAGAACAAGCCACAGCTTCCTCACCTTGCCAGTTCCTCAGCTGATCTTGTCTCCTCAGACTGGAAGCCTCTGAGTCCTCATATCCGAATGGGTCTCAGCTGAACTGCTTCTCGAAAGCCTGAATGCTTAACCAGCCAATTGCTTAACCAGCCAAATGCTTCTAGTTTCTGGTCCTCATGCCTTATATATCTTTCTGCTTTCTGCCATCACTCCCTGGGATTAAAGGCTTGCTTCCTGGGATTAAAGGCATGTGTCACGATGCCTGGCTGTTTCCAATGTGACCTTGAACTCACAGAGATCCAGAGGGATTTCTGCCTCTGAAATGCTAGGATTAAATGTGTGAGTGCCACCATTTTCTAGCCTTTGTATCTAGTGACTGCTCTGTCTCTGACCCCAGATAAGTTTATTAGGGTGCACAATATTTTGGGGAACACAATACCACCACAGATTCCACATATTTCAAAAATGCAAAACACAAGAAGTAAGAGTCCCTGAAGCTCCAGAGAGTTCTTGACAAAGTCTGAGCTGGGTTTCTCTCTTTGGGGTCTTTCTTTATGGTAAATCTCTTTCACTGGGACCAGAGTGAGCAGAGGAGACCCTTTGTTTTGAGCAATCTCAAGGAAGCTGTGGAGAGAATGTGCTGGAAAGAGAGGACACCAGCCTGAGGCAGACCAAGGAGCCAGCTGGCTGCAAGAGTTCAGGGGCTCTGCTCCGCAGCAGGTCACATGACTGGTGAGTGTCCTCATCACTCACGTCTTCTTTGGAGACATCTGAGCGGGCAAACGGTGTCACAGATGGTCAGACTTTTGTGTCTTACCAGTTATTTTGCAAAATTGCTTTGTTCTGGGAGGAGATCTTCCATCGAGGAAAATTCAGTTAATTTATGAAGACATCTGTGAGTAACACAGGAAAATTTTGAACAAACGACATCGCTAGTGTCACAGAGTCCTGGAAAGAACATGAACTTGGGTCAGAGAAGAGACTTTCCTTCTGGTGTCGTTTCTGGCTGTGGGATGGTGGAGATGATGTGGTTTCACCCTGTGGGATGGTGGAGATGATGTGGTCTCACCTCTCTGGCCCTGTCTGTGTCATATGGAGGAAAGAACCAGTGATTTCCGACATTCCTGGCACCTGCAGTCATCTCACTCTCTGCTAGTGACCGTCACAGATGCCACCACAGCTGGTCAACAGAGTCAACAGAGTGCCTCTAATGTTTATAGGATGTAGAAATGACTAATTGATTATAATGTGGCTATAAATGATATCAGGGAAAACTGGAGTCGGGCAAACAGCAAAGACCAAAAACAAATAGAAAATAAAATCCACTGAAGGATCACAACAGAGGTTCAAAGCATTCCTTATCCACCCAACTTGAGACTCAACAAATGTAGTTAGCTCTGTTCACCTTTCACTTCCACTTAGTCTGAGGATGCACTAGAGTGAGGTGGTTGGGTGTGAGGAAGATGGCTACCTCCAGTCTTGGTCTCTCTCACAGCACCCCTTCCTCTCCATACCCTTACCCCTTCCTTCCCAGTGAGAAACGTCCCCTCATCTGTTTTTGGTTCTGTTTACTTGTTCTTCTATTTCTAGGAATATGAGTTTAAGAGGCTTGGCTATTAGAGTTGAGAACTGCCCACAGAGGCATCCACCTAGATGAGCCCCAGTGGAAGGAAGGAATGTCCTGCCGAGTGATGGTATACTCGGTGCCTCCGGCACACCCTGCAGATGGAAAGAATGACCGATGCTGCTCACACACGGTTCAGGGTCAGCAGACCATGGTCCAGGTTTCCCGAGTCTGTAGACCTGGCTGTAGCTCCAGTCCCAGCTTCCTCGCGCTCCTCTGTGCTCTCCCTGAGCTCTAGCGATGTCGTGGTCCATCATTTCCGACTGGTCACGATGACGCCACATCTTCCCTCCCCGAACCTGCTTGTTTCAGTGATTACCTGCTTTCCCAAGGGCCACACAGTCATATTCAACCTGTGGCTAGTGAGCTCATGAACAGGATAGCTGAGAATGTGTTGGAAACAAAATAATAAACTTACTTAAAATTTTAGTGAGGTGTGTGTGTGTGTGTGTGTGTGTGTGTGTGTGTGTGTGTGTGTGTGATAAAACTGTGTAGTGCGCAGGTGTGAACTTTGTAAATGACAATGGCATGTCACAGTGTGAGGAGGTCAGGCACATGTGGTAGAGCAGGGTGAGGCCCAGGAAAAGGAGGGCACGTGTGGGGCCACACGTGTGGGGTCACTGGGCTCTGCTAAGCTCACGTTAAAGATGCTGTCCTTCTCCAGAGCTCGGGCGGAGGTTAAACGTTTGTCGGAAGTGTGGATAGAAGACATGCGCAGACTAGTGTCTTAAATCAAAGTTGTCAGGGCACAGCCCACTGGTCACGTCTGTTCAGTGAGTGGGAGGCCTCCACACTCACGTGTGCTGCCCACAGCTTCTCTGTGCTACGGGGGCGGAGTCCCCGACAGAGACTGCCAGCTGCCATGGCTCAGCCAGACAATAGTAACGGCTCACTAACAGTATACACTACAGCTCACTAACAGTGTGCACTACAGCTCTCTAACAGTGTACACTGCGGCTCACTAACAGTGTACACTGCGGCTCACTAACAGTGTACACTGCGGCTCACTAACAGTGTACACTGCGGCTCACTAACAGTGTACACTACAGCTCACTAACAGTGTACACTGCGGCTCACTAACAGTGTATACTACAGCTCACTAACAGTGTACACTACAGCTCATTAACAGTGTACACTACAGCTCACTAACAGTGTACACTACAGCTCTCTAACAGTGTACACTGCGGCTCACTAACAGTGTACACTACGGCTCACTAACAGTGTACACTATAGCCTGGAGGAACAAGGTTGTCTCAGATGTTATGTTACAACTACTTGATGTTCAGTTTAGTCAACTTTTATTTTGTACACACGTCAGAGACCAGATTTATCTTCCAACTTAAATACTGATAGAAAATCTGATGAGATGCACGAAGCAATGGTTTTACCTTGGTGACTATCGGGCAATAGGCCTCCTTCTCTCAGGCACGAGTGGAGTAGCCTCTGATCACCACATTGGTGTCTTGACAGAATGTTTCTGAGTGAGGAAGCTGGGCTGGGACGAGTCCCTTCCTCCTGTGCCCGCACATGAGACAAATACTGACAGAAGGAGAGGAAATGTCAATAATTCAATACCAACCGCAGGACCTCAGCAACTGACTTTCTGTAGAGGATAAAACATCAAAGCAGGAGACAGGAGACTGAACACCCATGGAACACACACCCACAGAGGCGGAACGCAGATTCACGCGGGGATGCGCAGACGCCTCTCCGGTGTGGCTGAATTCGGTCTTAGAGTGAGCCTGGCAAATGAAAAGGACAGACGGAAGGCGCTGGCTGACTAGGAAAGAACTAAAGCAGGGTCGGTGAAAAGGGAAAAGTTAACCCAGTAATTAAATCACTCTAGTAAATAACAACTCCAGAGGAGGAATCACTGGGAATGCGTGATGACATAGGACACTCAAACCCGGGGAACAGGCCTAAACCAAGCTTTGTAGCAGGATGGACACCTGTAACCGCACGCACTGAAGAAGACAGGCACCATCGATAACCTAAACCTCCACCCTAAACATGGGGGCACCATCAATAACCTAAACCTCCACCCTAAACATGGGGGCACCATCAATAACCTAAACCTCCACCCTAAACATGGGGGCACCATCAATAACCTAAACCTCCACCCTAAACATGGGGGCACCATCAATAACCTAAACCTCCACCCTAAACATGGGGGCACCATCGATAACCTGAACCTCCACCCTAAACATGGGGGCGCCATTGATAACCTGAACCTCCACCCTAAACATGGGGGCAACATAGAGAAAGTTAGATCGAAAGCAGCCGCAGTGAAGGAAATCCACGGAAGAAGTCAGGAGGTGGAAAAGAGTGTATGAAAGCAGTGGAGAAAAGTCTTTCTGGTGAATAGAACTATGGATCTTAGCTCAACTGGAATGAAAAGGAGAGGGCTGAATTATTGAAATCTGGAGTGAGTGGCTAGACCGAGTTTGTAGAAAAAGGTCTAAAGAACGTTATGAGCATTTCTGAACCAACAATAAGGTGACATTGATAACATGGGCAGGTGACTTTACCCAAACTGTGTTCTACATTATAAAAAAAAAAATGGCAAATTTAAATTGACCAGATCCATACACAGCAAGCTCTCTCTCTCTAGTAATAGGAAAAGCCCAATCAAACTCCCAGTAGACTTCTGCTGCTTCACACGAGTTCAATGCCAGGGGTTGGGAACAAATGTCATGGGTCTCCCTGTGGCACCACCTAATGAGGGAATGGGAACACCTATCAATGGCGTGGGAACATCTGACCCAACAAGACTCCTGCTGACCACACAGGACACCTGCGGAGGACCAAGGACACCTGCAGCATATGTGGGAAACCTACAGAGGGACAGGGGAACCTATAGAGGACACAGAACACCTGCAGAGGGCACAGGAAACACTTCTTCAGGACCAGGAGCACCTGCTGAGGTCATGCGGACACCTACATTGCCTGACAATCTCTTATCTGCCACATGGATGTGCACATGTGGGCACTCTGGGAGGAGCAGTCTGAGAACATGTGTTTACATACCTGCTTACACACCTGTTCACACACCTGCATGCACATGTGCTTACACATCTGCTTGCGTGGTCTACGGTTGTAGAAGTGGGATGCTCTGGATAGTGTCCATTTATTGGTGGTCTTACAAACTGTTCTAAGGGCGTTACTCTCACCAAACCCCACCCCATAACCATTTCTTCATCATGTTTTATTTCTGGAAGGCTTCTAGAGAGACAAACGTGGACTAGAGTTCATTCTTTTGTTTCTCTTGCTATTCCTCAGACTTATTCAAAAGCCTAACCTCTGGCTGTCTTGCTGGATCTTCTATGACGGTGGAGTGACTGGTGATCTGAAGAGTTCATGCGCCATGCTGGGAGGAATTCATGCAGACTTGCAGGCAAGGATTCAGCGGTCCTGCTGAAGGTCCTTCCCGTCTTCCGGCATGACTCCCTCCTCTCTTCTTCTCTATTTTTGCTTCAAACCTTCAGCCTTACCTCTTTGATGTCACAACTGTACTTAAAATGTCACTAAGAGGCTGAGGAGGTGGTTTAGTTTGCAAAGCATTTGCCTTGCAAGCCAGTTCAACCCCCAAACCTCTATCAACAGGCAGGCACCGAGGTGCTCACTTGTAATCATGGTGGTGGTAAGATGGGCAGGGGGCTGAACGGGGATCCCCAGAGCTTACTGCTCAGCTCTCATGGCCGACTTGGTGAAGTTTCCCGCCAACCAGAACAAATATGGTCAAGCTAAAAGTAGAAGGTTCTTGTGAACAATATCTGAGGGTGTCCTTGATGTCTGTGCCACACATGTGCACCCAACACACACACACACACAGAGAGAGAGAGAGAGAGAGAGAGAGAGAGAGAGAGAGAGAGAGAGAGAGAGAGAGAGAGAGAGAACATGACAGCAATTATAAAAGAACATCTATTTTTTCCCTGCCACCAAATCTGCCGCTCCCTGGCCTGAGCCCCCAGCTCTTGCTTTCCTAGTTCACAGCAGAGCTGTTCTGGTCTCTGCCTGCCTCCCCCACCCCCAAGTCAGTCCCTGGGTATGCTCTGTTTACACGTCTGTCTGTCTTGCTTTGTCTGTCTGTCTTGCTTTGTCTCTTCAGATGCCTCATCCAGATCCAGATCTTCAAATACCATACCTTTTCTGCGGGTGGGCTCCAAAGTTTCAATGTCACCTCCGGCCCCTGCAGTGAGCTCACTGCACCCCATCACCTCTGTCACCTGCCTGGACTAGGCGTGAGACTTTCTTAAACATTCTCTATTCAGAAGCCAAAGTGGATTTTGAAATGCCCAAGTAAAAGCACACATGTTCTCCTTTTTAAAACTACTAATCTAGAGAGAGGAGAGAGGGAGGGAAAAGGGGAGGAGGGAAGAGAGAGGGAGGGAGGGGGAGGGAGGGAGGGAGGGGAGGGGAGGGAGGGGAGGGGAGGGAGGGGTGGGGAGGGAGGGAGGGTTTAAAAAATAAGACCTCCCAAGTTGGAAGTTCAGTGAGCTTACCTGAGCTCACCCAGGCGTTTTGATCGTCTTCCTGCTCCATTCCTCAGACGTTAGGTCAGCCAGGGATTTAACAGCCATCTTCATTTTTTTTTTCCAGTTTCTGAGTTTGCACTCCCCCCCCACTCCCCCAGGGACACTGCAGGAGAGTGGATGCATTCTTGACAAATTGCGCTTGCAGATACAGTTAGGTAACCAGTGATGTCTCCAGGTGATAATGTTTCCACATAAGCAGCTCTCCGATCTTTTAACATAAGCGAGAGAGCAGTTTTGCTACTCAGAATTTCCCGCCCTGAGTGGAGACGCAGGCACAGGACTGCTCTTGTAGAAAATCAGACATAACCTTGCCTTTCCCGCTGTGATCTGCCCAGGCCAGCCCACACCGAGGTGGGTGGGAGGCCACTATAGTGAGGGTGCTGCTGCAGTGGGTGCTTTTCATGGAGATGCTCTGGCCTTGGAGCATCAGGAAATAAGTTTCAAGTAGGTGTGCACAAGGGAGAGAGGAAGAAAGCCCGAGAGGCACTCCTGGGCAATGGTGAGCCCAGAGCTTTAGCCCAGCTTTATGCTGCTAAATTCAACCCAGTTATGTGCAGATTTTCTGAATTTTATCCTGACAGTTTCCTAAGTTCTTGCTGCCAAAACACTGAGCCTGCACAGGACAGAGTATGAAGTAAACATGTAAGCATTTATTTTAAAAACTATAATTTTGCATATTTTTCTTTACTTAATTGTGGTAAACACATGGCACAGATCTCACAGCTATAACCGCTTTTAAGCATGTGGTGCTGGTAGGATATTCATGCTATTGCGAGGCAGGGTTTCTAGAGTTTTCTGTCTTACAAACCTGCTACTCCACAGCCATCTCTCCGACCTCACTCAGCTCCTGGTAACCTATGTTCAACTTCCTTGTCCTGAGCTTAGGGACATGAAAAGGGCAGGTAGGTCCTCGTCCTGTAGAACTTTCTGGTACATTCTCTACATTTGAAGTCACTGAAGCTGCTCCTCAGCAGGGGCTTCCCACAGCTGCTCTTTCTGCAGGTCTCACTGCCATTAGCACGAATGGGGCTGGGCCAGAAGGAAGTGCTAACTCCTTGTAGGGACGACACAGGTCATCCACCAATCGCCCAGGCAGGAGGAGCCAGTTCTGGACCTTATTGAAAAATGCGTAGAAACGTTTTCCATTGCTTTCACACTCACCCACATTTTTCTGGAACTGAAGAGTGCATATAAATGTCTGGTTCAGATGAATGGGAAAAAACCCGCAACTGTCACTTAAGTGTTTAGTACAGGTGAGGACGTTTGTTGGACATTCTACACACGTTACTTATTCTTATAGCCATCCTGCGGGGCTAGCCCCGGCTCTTAGGTGTGAAAGCAGGATAAAAAGGAGTGACAGCTTCGCACTATGTACCGAGAGGGATCTGAGGCTAGACCGGGCTCCTGACTCTGCAGCGCTTGGCTCACGAGTCCAGCACTGAGCGGTGACTGTGGACGCACTCGCACAGAATGGCCCTCTGAGGCCAATCAGAAAAGACAAACCCTTATCTCTTACCACAGAGGAAGAAGTTACAGTGACAGTCCGCAGTGTAAGCCTGACCCCCGCAGTGTAAGCCTGACCCGCTCTCCCAGGCCGCACGTGTTTGTTCTCGTAGGTGGGGTCCCGGGAAAGAGGGTCAGGATCTGCTGACAGCAGCTGTTCCTGCATCCATGGTGCAGATGGCGCCCCATCGTGTCCATGGTCTGGGGCTGGGATCGGCACCACCGCCTTCTCATGCACCTCTTAGTGACCCCCCACCGGCCTGACCTGAGAACAGGATTCTTTACACGGTGTATTGACTTGTTTCACCACTGTCTCTATGTAGAGGTGAGGAAATGTACCAATAACCAATTCTGACACATCGTCGGGGTGACTCCTTGCGGAATGCCATTCTGTCCGCATCAGGTCGTAGCTCTCTGTTAACCAGGGACTGACTTACCTTTTGTCTTTTTTCCCAGCCTGCCCTTTTCCTGCCTGCTGGGGACACTTCCTCGGCCTGTCTTCCATGCTTCTGAACATTTCTGCATTGCTACCAATTGTCCTGTTTATGGTGTTGACTTGATTTTATGATTGCAGTTACAGTTTTAAGTTATACTAGCTCCTAGTTTCTTGTAGGCCTTCAGAAATTCCTGCCTGTATCTCAGTTAGCCTTCTTTTCATTTTGGTCTGGGAGCCATGTTTTGTCTTGTCATTATATTAAGTCCTTAGTCACGCAAGTTAAAGTTTAGCAGAATTACTTCTGTTTCCTACAGGAGACAGGACACGAAATGTCCTTCCATTTGCTTTGTTTAGTTAGTTTTGAATGGGTAAGAAAACAATTGATATGGTAATAAGGGACATTGAGTGAAGTCAAGCCTACCTCCGGCTCTGAAGTTAATCAGATTGTTAGGGGTTCAGTTTTTATTCTTTCATGATGTTCTGCTCACATATGAATATGCAGATATAGAAAATATGCACATTTGTATGTACCTTCCCCACATGGCATCAACACGTGGCCACAAAAGTATGTTAAACACAAGTGACTAGATGTGTTCTCTGTGGTCTGCTCCTTTCGGGTTTAACAAACGGTGACTCCGCGCCACTTCATCAGAGGCTGTGTCTCTTAATTCTAGTTCTCGAGGGGCATTCCGACCCAGGCTTTTGCTTTTACCAACAACACCGACTCCGTAGATTTGCCTATGAATAATTTTGCACAAATTGGATCGTATCTGCAGAACAAGTTCTCTGGTGTGAACCTTCTGGCCCAAGGACAAGTTAAAACTTCCATTAGGGATTGGCAGTGGCCTGCGGCCAGGTCTCCGCCACAGCAGCACCCAGCCCCTCCTCTACAGTGTTACTGAGATCTTCGCTTTCCAGAGCTGCTGTTCTGTTAAGATTTTCTTTCCATTTGAATTTCTCTTTCTTTTGCTGCTACGGAAGGAAGTGTTAAGGGTTGTGAACTCTGTGACCATCAAGATGGCTCTGCAGGAGAGGAGAGAAGAGACTGTACTCCTACAGGATCTGCACAGGTACACCATGTCATGGACGTGCACACATGTGTACATGCACACACATAGATAAACAAATGTAAAAATGATGAAATTCAATAAAAGAAGGTACAAAATGCAATCTGTTCAATTAAAGCACTAGGAACTCATGTCCTCAAGAGCAGACCCATTTGGGGCTAGGGAGATGCCTCGGTGGATCAGATGCTCCCTGCTCAGGTCTAAGGACTGGAGTTTGTATCTCTTCTTAACCATGTAAATGTTGGGTGGGCTTGGAAGCCTATGCTTAGAAACAGGACACACGGGGTGGGGATTGTCCCCAGAACTAACTAGCTAGCTAGACTACTACGTATATAGGTGAGATTTCAGTTCAACTGAGAGATCTTGCTTCAAATAATTTAGATGGCAAGTGGCTGAAAGAGACTCTGGTGTTAACCTCAGGCCTCCACACATACTCACTCGTGTAAACACCTCGCACAAACCACGTAGGTACTCAGGCAAAACAAAAACTGTACAATCGTGATAGTGCTTCAAGGCTAAAAGTGTCTCAGTAGAAGCAGCCACAATTCTTCCTCCGTTTTGAAATGCACCTGATTCAGATGCCTGAGTACAGTGATTACAACATGAGCCAGTATACCTAGTTTCGCTTTTTAGAAATTAACACAATAATAATTCCATGTAACATTTTGATACAAGAGAAATGTACCCACCTATCTTGTGTAAACTCATATTATCTGGGGTTTTCCTCCAGCCATGTCCAATTTCAAGTAGCAAATTCCTCTCAGTTGTTTAACACACAGTTCAAAATCTACTGTGTACAAAGCCTACAGGCCTTGCAGGATCCAGCCACTTGAGACATTGATCTCTACCCTTAGGACCTCCTAAATCAGAGAGGAATATAAGTATATATACAAATAGTTACAATGTAATGCAGCTGTGTTAGTCCCACATATGATTCAAATATAATGTTTGCTCCAGACAATCCTGCAGAAGTGGCTGCCCGTAAGTGCATAGGGAATAGGCTGTAAGCACACCATCTAGGGAGAAGCATCTGGACTTCTCAGATACACATGGTCCTGACTATGATGGGCTTGGTTATATATTTCCCTTTACAGTGGCACAAGCATGGTACATGTTCAAGTTTTAACATTTGGTTTTGCTCTAGGTTTGTGATGTGTGATCAAATATTCTCTCAGGACACTGGGAAGCAGCAGTGAGGTGCAGACTCAGGTCCCCCAACCTTGTGATAAAGAGAGATGACATCTCGTTCGCCACAGGCCATCACCCTAAAATCATCTTACTCTTGGTAGATTAAGTAACAGTGTTCCAAGTCTTTTTTGACTTAAATAAACTTATGAGTCTGTGACCCCATTGGAGACAGAGGAACGTCTATCCTGGGGATGCATTCTCGTTTTCTCTCTCTCCTCTCCCAACGGTCTCACACACTTGACACACACTCTGAGCCTCTCACTGGAGCCTGCAGGAATGACGGTAAGAATGTGGAATTCTGACAACAGACAGACTTGAAATATGATTTTTCAAATATGAATATCTGGATTTAGTAAGACCCTGTGAAGTGAAATCAAATGCAGCTTTTGAGGGCAGGGTGCTGTAGTTTGCCTGGGTGGAGAGAAGAGACTCTATTCCTACAGGATCTGCACAGGTACACCATGTCATGCACGTGTCCACATGTGTACATGCACACAATAGATAAACAAATGTAAAAATGATGAAATTCAATAAAAGAAGGTACAAAATGCAATCTGTTCAATTAAAGCACTAGGAACTCATGCCCTCAAAATCAGACCCATTTGGGGCTAGGGAGATGCCTCGGTGGATCAGGGCCTCAGAAGGGAACACCTGCATTTCACTTCAGCAAGCAACAGAAAACAACATGAAAGGGTTGAAAAGTAATTGTTTGCTTGCATTAAAATTTTTTACCTTGCATTGAAAATATGATCATCAGGGTTTTAAAAAATATTTCAAATTTATTCTTTGAAAATTTCGTATGTATGAAATTTATGAAAAATTCATATGTGTAATAAGTCGATGATATTTACTCCCCTTCTCCAGCTTCCCCCAGAACCCTCTCAACACAGTTCCCGCTTAACTTCATATCCATTTAAAAGTATTCACTTTTCATGCACTGAGTCCAGTTAGTGCTGCCCATACATGTGTGGGTATGGAGCAGACCACTGGGGCATGGGCAACCTGCCATAGCCACATCCCCAAATAAAAGTGACGTTTCCTTCGTCGACTGGCAATAGCTCTTCAGCGAGGGATGGGTCACCGGGAGCCCCTCCAGATCCTGGATGGCATTCTAACTGTCATGACTCTGTCTGGCCTTATGAAGGCAGTCACAGCTTCTGTGAGTACAGCAGCCCTGTCATGTCCAGAGGACAGTGTTTCCCAGCTCTTACATTTCCATGCCTGACCAAATATCGAAAATAATACACTGGAGACAGCAACAAAAGGTGCTGAGACACTTGGATTTGAGTATACAGAAAAACAGAACTTGACCCTCGCCCATAGCAAACCCTTTGGAGTTTTATTTTTATTTATTTTACTTTTCAGATTTAATCAGTTTCCTGTGTATGAGCATTTTGCCTGCATGTACGTGTGTGCCTGTGCTCAGAAGAGTTCAGGTCCTCTGGAACTGAAGTTATGGGTGGTTAGGAGGCACCATGTGGGTGCTGGGAAATGAACCTGGGTCCTCTGAAAGGTCAACAGGTGCTCTTGACCACTGAGCTGTCTCTCCTTTTCCCAAACTAATCATCATTTCAAGGGCTGTAAACAATGAACAAAATTGTAGAACACAGTTCTAGGAGCAAAAGATGACTTGTGGGTTCAATCCAAAGCACGGAACATAAATAATGCAGTGTGTGGCCTGCATTGTTTTATAAGTCTCATTTAATATTGTCATCAAAGAAATACAAACTGGTATAATGTTCGGGAGTAAAGACTGAGAAACAGGGAACTAATGATCTGTCCGTGAACAGGTTGCTGTTCCCATGGCTCTGTGCATTTACGTTTCCTACCTGAAGGAAACCAGTGGAAATTCACAGTTGGATAAGTCAAGTAGGATATGCACTCAATTGTTTAGGTGACTTAGGAAACAGAACTCCTAAATCAAGACTTCTTTGTCCCATTAGTGAAATTAAGCTTACATTTCAAGCTATATTTCCTAACTCAAAGTGTCAGTTTTGTTTTCACTATTTGCTCCTTTCAAAGTCTGACTTCACTTTGACACTCCAGCCCCAGTCTGGCAATGTGCCCCGAAAGGAAAGCCTTGGGTTAAAATAGCCCCTGTCCATGTAGGTACACAGGGGGAGTCAGCGGGGGCGGGGGCTTGGTGAGAGTTCACAAGACAGCTAGCACGTGTGCCTCATGGTAGCATCTTGGTACTGAAGAAACACTCCTTAGAAAAGCAACCCGAGGAAGTAGAGAGAAAACCACAGGATTTAGCCCAGAAAACAGAGCAAAGCAAAGCAAGCCCTGTGGGATGTGTTCTCATTGACAGTTCCTTTCGATGGGTTGCTGGACTCTTCCTGTGTCTAAACACTTCTACACTGTGAGGACATGCTACATAGCTTGAAATGGTAGGCACTGAGAGTCAACCGATTGAGTTTTAACCTCTGTTAACTGCATGATTTGAGACAAAGGATTTCAGCACTGTTCGCCAAACATTCCATGTGTGAATTGTGCACCTCATTTCATAGAGTTGGTCTGTGTATGGAAAGTGTTTTGAACAATGCTCCTCCCAGAGGATTTGCAATAATATGATAACTTTTAAATCAATCGCCACTCTATTATTTCAATTGATGCTGATAAGATAGGAAAAAGGTTGTAAACTTTGTGAAAGATTAAGTTACACAATAGAACCCTCACATAGTGCAGAGGAAATGCTGAACGAATTTCAACTATTACTTCCAAAATACTTTGCAAGCAATTTGTGAGCAATTGTGAGGATACATTTAAAGCCTAGGGAAGAGAGTGGAGTGGGATCTAAATGGCCTGTCAACATGGAAGTACTTCCTGCACAAACTTAACTATGAAAAGACACAAATAAAAGATTACAAACCTTTTACAAAGATCCTAACTTTTTACAGATATTCTTTGTAACTTCGATGTAATGGGACATTAAGAGCAGTTTTGTGATGTTGGTGTTAGGATTACCTATGACACTCCCATCCTTTTCCCTGCGGCCCCCACCATAGCTGCCTTGGATCCTTCCATCACTGCATCTGAGAAGACAGCTATGCCTTCCACACATGCTGGTCTTGGCAAGTCCACCAGGGATGTCTTTACTGATGGCTACAGATTTGGCTTAATAAAACTTGATTTGAAAATAAAGTCTGAGAATGGATTGGAATTTACCAGCTAAGGCTCAGCCAACACTGAGCACACCAATGTGAACTACAGCCCAGAGACCAAGTACAGTGGACCAAGCATGGCCTGGAATATACAAACAAGTGCCGTACAGACAGCACCCTGGGCACCGCGCTCACTGTGGAAGACCAGCTTGCATGCGGACTGAAACTGACCTTTGATTCACCCTTCTGACTTAACCCTGGGGGAAAAATACCAAAATCAAGACAGGGTACAAGAGGGAGTATATCAACCTGGGCTGTATGTTGACTTTGACATCTCTGGGCCCTCTGGTGCTGGGCTATGAGCGTTGGCTGACTACCAGATGAATTTTGAAACCTTGAAGTCCCAAGTGACCCAGAGCAACTTTGCAGTTGGCTATAAGATGGCTGAATTCCAGCTTCATACTAACATGAATGACAGGACAGAGTTTGGTGAGCAAGAAGGTGGGGACCGCTGTCCACTCGCCTGGACAACAGGAAGCAGTAGCACTTGCTTTGGAATAGCAGCCGAGTGTCAAGTGGACCCCACGCTTGCTCTTTAGCCAATAGGAAGTACTGCAGCCCCGTCAGATTAGGGTTCACTCAGACCCGAGAGTCAGGCGTCAGACTGACACTCTGAGCTCCGTGTGATGGCAAGCACATCAATGCGGTGGCCAAAACTTGGTGTGGCCTGGGATTCCAGGCATAAATGAACATTGTACAATTGTTCATTTTAAACTACTTTGCAGCATAGCTACTTTCAGAATTTAGTGTGACTTCTAATGTTGTGTGTTGGGGATGTGAGAATTGATAAAGGTCATGTTAGATCACCAGACTAAGGAAGACTGGGCTTTAAGGTGTTACCATTTCAGAGGTAAAGAAGAAACCCAATTCCAGGGTAGATGTGGGTTGGGGAGGAGCCTCTCTGGAGATTTCAGGTTGCAAGTGGAAGCTGGGAATGTGTGGGCCTTTTGTAAATCTGTCTGGAGTCCACAGATGAAGCTGTGACTTCCTGAGCATCAGACCTTGGTGTGCTACTCTTAACTGCTGAGAAACAGGCACACACCTACGGGAAAGGAATGTTTTTAGACAGATCTCCATGCCTGTTCCCATTCTAGCCCAGCAGTCACCTGTTTTACAAGAGCAGTCTTCAGGGTGTGGTTAGCTATTTCTTTTGTGCCATTCTAGGGTAGAGAGGGTGGGCATGATGGAGCCGGTCATTCAAGACTTAATCCTTTCTTGTGGTGTGGGGTGGTGTGGGGTGGGGTGAGGTGGTGTGGTGTGGTGTGGGGTGGTGTGGTGTGGTGTGGGGTGGGGTGGTGTGCTGTGCTGTGGTGTGGTGTGCTGTGGTGTTGCTTTCTTTTTCTTTCCTTTCCTTTCTCTTCCCTCCCTCCCTCCCTCCCTCCCTCCCTCCCTCCCTCCCTCCCTCCCTCCCTCCTTCCCTCCCTCCCTTCCCCCTTCCTATTCTTTTTTTCTGCCATTACACCAGAGTATGAAATAGCTTCTGGAATCTCCATCTCTGAGCCAGGACAGGTGATTGTGGTCACACCATAACAACACCAGGAATCTAAACCAACTTCTGTTATAGCCTCACAACTCTATTTTCTAGCAGTTTAATGGGTCCATTATAAACTCCTTTATTTTGTGTGAAATTAGCTCCTCCCCTTCAAATGTTATAATTAATTAACATCACTGAAAATAAAATGAATGAAATATTGAAACATTAAAAAATCCTTATGAAATAAGTAGTGACCTTCATCATCCACCCCATTCTTAGGACTCTTCCAAACGCTCTTCATTCTTGAACCATGTGACTGGACACCAGAAGGTTCCCTCATGGCTCTCCCTTCTTGTGCCTAGCTAGGTTTCTTTGGGAGACTGGTTCTCCTTTGGAAATGGCTGATTTCCTGGTGGAGCTGCAGTAACCAATATCACCATGTCTTTCCCAACGCTTGAGAGACAGATCACTGCATGGCCCTGTGTCACATACCTCACCTGGTCTCTGCAAACGCTTAGCAGGGAAATTACATTTGGGACCGAGAGCTGGAGAGCAGGCAGAGCGAGAGGGCACTGGAAGAGTTCCAGGCAATCTGTTTATTTTTATTTTTTACTTCAATGTGAGGGGCATGAATGTCCCAGTGCCACAGCCATGGTGCTTCTGCCAGAATCACTTACATGTACAGCAGGCTCAATTCCTGGGCTGAGTCCTTCTCCTCCTCCATGGATGATTACTGCCTTCTTCACACCCAGCCACCCTCCTTAGTTCAGGGGAACTTGGCATGGACAGGGGTGTCCACAGCTTCTCAGACGCAGGGTTTGGGTTCCAGGAAGGGATGGTTTCTGAGCCCCTAATGGTGGAGATTTTGCTCAACATCAGCTTGCCTCTGCAGGGGCCAGGGCTGAGCAAGGAGTGGGGCATTTCTGGTCAGCATTTCTGTCCTTTGTCTTGGGCTCCCAAGGGCCATTGTGTGTTATGGAAGAACAGCAGGTTGGCATTTGATCTGCATTCACATCCTAGCTGGGTTATTCGTGTGTGCCTTTGGGCAAATTTCTTAAATCTTTCCAAGACTCCATTCCTGCTCTCTAGAAAATGGTTTTTCCAAATTCAGATGGCTCCATGCTGATCACGAGGAGTAAACTGATTTCATGGCCACTTTTTTTGTTGCTTAAGCACCAAGTCCGAAACAGAACATTCTCAGGCACTCTGGACGGGGCTTCCGTGACATAAAGCTTATGTCTATTCACCTAAGAGCTAAAAGTGAAACTTTCTTCTTTCCACAGCTCCCAAGTCTGGCGGCGGCACAGACAGAAGTCACAGACAGTGATGTTTGTCTCCCACTCCATTCTCCTCCGCTGCCGGCTCTGCCACCTTCCTCGTAAAAGCTGATGATTTCTGCCCGTTATCCCAGATTCTTCTCCATCCTGCCCACTCCTGGCTACCATGTTCTGTAGCTGCGGTTAACACTGTCAGAGTCTGCTGGAAGTGCCCAGGACTGAAGGCCCCGGTGAGTGCCAGCCAGCATCGTGGACAGCTCTTGTCACCACTGATTCCCTTTGATGTGTTTGTCAAATGTGCCTGTGGTCCTTGCCACTGATCTGACAAATCCAGCCCTCACCTAGGTTTTAAGGCTCCCCTGCACTTGCAGCACAAGCTTTTGACTTGTTTGATAATTTTAGGAGAAATACCACCTAATAATGCTCCATGAACTCAGCACCACTGAGACAGTGAGCATCCAGAATAGGGGCTGACACCTCAAATTCAGCTCCCTTCTAATACAGACTCAACAGTATAAGTTCAGGCACAGATTCAGAGGATTTCACCAGAGGATAAAAAGGCAAGTGCAAAGTCCTTACCTACAGTGACTTACCACCAGTGGGGATCTTTGTTCTTTAAGCTTGGAGTTCAGCGGTAATTATTTAGCTCTATAGCTGTTTGTGATTCAGCTTAGGGGACACTGTGGGCATGCTGGACAGAGGAAAGTTACCTGGGGGTGACAGATTCTTCAGACAAAAGCATGCACCCCAAGTCATAAGTTTGGGGTGTCACTGCACAAACAATTCCTACAGTTTGGAGTGTTCATGAACAGCAGCTTGTGACAGCAATTAGTGACTAACGGTAAGAACATTCGATGGGTGTGTATTTGGTGATCTCGTTACAGGCGACTTTCTGAAGGATTACACTTTGAGTTACCAAGAACACAGAAACAGGGCCTGCCATCTTTGTTGGGTTTACAGATATGGAAGGGCGAAACAGAAGACACCGTGAGGAGAGAACTCAGGCCGTGATGCCAAGTCCAAGTTGCCAAGTGTGGGAAGGAGGTGATACAATAACAGACTTTCCCAGGCACAAACCCCATCACCCTGGGCTGAAAGCCTCACTGACCGCTAGTGAGGATCTGTGGACAGACACACTGTGTGCTGTGGTAATTCTGTTCAAGTGTGATTATTAATATTAATACATTATTCGCAGGTAAACCATGTTACTCATTCCAGTAAAGATCTGAACCATTTAGTCTTTTGGTTGTTATAATTTTCCCTTTTCTTTTTTGCATTTTAAAATAATATACTTTTGTTAACTTTAAAAACTTTCATACATGCATACCATGTATTTTGAACATATTCACCTGCCCCCTCCTGCCCCTAACTCCTTCTAGATCCACCCTGCATGTCCTCACCCCTCCCAGATTCTTGCCCTCCTTTTAATTTCTTTTAAATTGCCATCAACAGGCCCAATTTCTTTTATTCATTATCTTTGAGTGTGTGCAATGTGTGTATGTGCATAACGTGTACAAACTCACATGCATGTAAACATACCTGTCACAGTGCAGGTGTGGGGGTCAGAGGACGACCTGGGCGTCAGTTCATCACCTTCCACCATGTTTGACACAGAGTCTCTTGTTTCCACTCTGAATGCCAGGCTAGCTCCCTCAAGCTTTGCGGGTTCTCTTATCTCAGCCCCCATCTCACCACGGGGACAGAAAGATAACAGATGTGAGCTGCTGCACCCAGCTTTACCCACTGATCCATCCCCTCAACCTTGTTAATTTTGAAGAGGAACCATTTTAGAAATTAATGAAGGGATACTTTTTCTACTGGGAATACATATGAAGGACTAAAATCTGTCTTTATAACGACACACTAGCACACCACCAACTTCACTCTGTGCTCTGAAACTCCAGAACAAAGCATGGTGGCTGAGCCTCCCTGGGTGGTTCCAGTACTGAGTTTCTTCTGATCCCCAGTGAAGCTTATTCATTCCGTGTCCCCTTTCACTGAGAATGAGTGGAAGGGAAGGTCCATTTGCCTTCCTAGTTTATGTGTACTGTGCTCATTTGCAGTGGAGACCAAGCTCACCGTGGGCCTCTAATGCGAAGCTGTGAGTGAGGAGATACTGGCAAATTTTGTATAGAGAGGCTTTGCTCCTGAGACTACAGCTCAGATATAACCTCCCCCCACGTCACACACTCCCCTCCGTGTGTGTGTGTGTGTGTGTGTGTGTGTGTGTGTGTGTGTGTGTGTGTGTGTAAGTTGTCATCTTGAAAGATTACATCTGCTATTAGCACATGGCATGAGAAATGATAATTTGAAAGAGCTGCATAAAGGCACATTGATTCCAATGGCATATTACAGAATACATTTTGCTCTTGATTTCAAAAGTTAGCACTTTGTAAACTGCTGAGCTTGCCTCAGGCATTGTGTTTCAAGTTACTTATTTTCTTAGGTCAGTGGGTTGTTCTGTGCATCGCTTTAAAAACCAATCACAGATTTGAAAGAAAGGCAGAGCTCTATGTGCCTTCAGATGCCTGCAGCCAGCTTATGTGGACTGTTCTCCATACACCGAGGAATGCCTTTCTGCACACATCCATTGCTGGCATCCTGCCACTCCTCAGACTGAACAGATCTCTCATGGGGCATGTCCTTTCTCTCTCATTTCTAATCAGGGGTCTGATCGGCTTCCTGGTAACTTTACTCTCCAATATGTATAACACAGCCCACAACCCCCACCCACTTAAAAAAAAACCAGAATCTTTAGAAAAGCTGTATTTTCCCCTCCTAAAGACAAGGGGGATTTTTTTTTTCTGAAAAAAAAAAAAAGAGGATCTCTTATGATTTATTTGTAGCTAAGCAGTACCCACATGCAGCATTGTCAGCTTGTGGCAGGTTGGCCTCTGTCCCTGTAAATGTGAGTGCTGAGCAGTTTTTCTTTCCTTCTGGAGTTTTGATAACAGTGAGTAAAGCAACTGCTTTTGGTCTACCAATATCAAGAGTAATTATACAAAAATCCTATCTGGGGCTGGATAGATGGCTGAGCAGGTAAGAACCACTTACTGCTCTCACAGAGGGCCTGAATTCGGTTCCCAGCACCTGAGTCAGGGGGCTCACAGCTGCCTGTAACTCCAGCTTCAGGGAATCTGTTGCCCTCTTCAGGTCTCTGTGATTCACCCATGCTCACATGAATGTACACACACATAGACACAGAATTAGAAATAAAATGTTTAAAACAGAACCTTACCCCTACAATAGGAAACAAAGATAGAAAATTCTGTTTCTCACTTATCACTAGTCAAAAAGAATTAGAATTCTCTGGAGCAAATTGAAAAGTTATGGGGCAAAATATTTTCATGAGTACAACCTCTCCAGGTGCTGAGGGATTGAAGGCATCAGACCCGGTGGGTGTATCAGCATTGACGTTTGTGAAAATGTGCATGAAGAAATATGCATTGATTTTAAATGGCATGCCACCAAAGCCTCAAAAATAATGCACGATTTTCCATCTTCTAGCTTAGATGGAAAAACATGTGTTTTGCTCACAATTTTGTCTGGGGGAAATGTGAACTCCCAGCCGATTGCATTCACATGCAGGCCCCTTTTCTAGATTGCTTTCAAATGGAAGCGTAACATATGCTGTTCTGTGGGGGAAATAAATAAATAAAGCAAACTTTCACAATGTTAATTCCTAATATATAGGATTATGGGAAAAAGCCATGTTGCTTCAAACAACCCCTAGTTTCCCCTCTAGGTAGATTCATGGGGTGGTGGTGGGGACAGCGATGACTTTAACCCTTGCATATTTTGTGCTACCCCATGGGGCCTGCATATGTTTCTGAATAACTTTCCTCTTTCGGGATGAAGAGAGTCGACCTCAATAACCACATTAGGAAGAATAATAGGCCAAAGGCACATGTGTTGACAGATGTTTCTACCCCGTGGAAAGAAGATAGAGGAAATTAGATGATGAATTTTAGGGTCTGAAGCCTTTCTAAAGTATTGTATTTTCCTGAGGTCACCAAGTGTGCGTTGGCGGCCTTTGGCAACACTGGAACGTCCTTGGAGTACGTAAATGAGCTTTTGAATTGCTCCCAGGATGGACTGCTGACCGATTTGTCTCCACTGGCACTTGGATGCAAAATTAGAAACAAGGTCTTCTGAACAGCACCATGGCCTGTGCAGGAGCCTTGTGTGATTTATCCTCACTCATTTTCTTCGCCTTCCATGCTAAAATATTTTTACATGGTCAATAAATTATGAAGGCTGACATTAATAAGACGAACTGTGGAAGAAAATATGAGACTCTGAATATTTATAAGAATGTGGAATTGATATTTTACTTTTATTCCAACTGGCTCTGGATTTCTGGGATTTGTTGAATGAGGGCAACTACCTTAATTTGGATAAATTTATAATGAGCCTGGAGGACTGATGAATCCTAGGTCATTAATAATCAAGAGGGCGCTTAGTACTTAGGTCATTTCAGGGATAGGAGGTGGCATCCTTGGAGAAGTGAAATGAATCCTTTGGTATTGAAAAATTGACCTTAATGTTGGCCTGGGGTGACCATGGGTTCCCATCAGCCAATGGTGTCTACCATCCAGTGAGCTCTAGACGGAAGTTGCTTGAACATCAAAGGAGAGGGTGAATGCTGCAGTCTGGAGATGCCCCAGTGCTGGGGATGTTCTCTGTACTTAAAAAGTAAGAGAATGCAACGCGGAACAGGCATAGGTCCTTAGAGTTGCCGGTGTTGGGAAGGACTTTGTGGCTGAGGGCTACAAAATAGAACTCTGCACATTTTTTTGAGAAATCAAAAGAAGATAACATTTAGGTTAATAAAGAACAGTCTTTAGGAACTTAGGTTTTGTGTTGTACTTTCTAATCCATCAGTCTCACCTAACTGAGATCTCAAGGTTATATTGTGAGGCAGGCGTGTTTTAGGTCCTTTTTTGTCTTTGGTTATGAATTCTGTCCTGTGACCTCTGAAGGACTCAAAGCTCCATCAGGTAGGCCATTAAAAACCAGAAGAGAAAGTCTTCACCAAATGGTTCAGACACAATTGATTACATATAGATTGCACTTCCTCTCAGTCTGGAAACTCCACGTTTTCCAGCCTGAAGAGGACATGCTACTTCCTGGACTCTGCTATAATCTAAACGTTGGCATTCTGTCAATGTCATTTTCCTGAGCCAAAGATCTCTGACGTGATGAGTTCTGGGATTGCATGTGATGCTGGGAAGTTTGTAAACGTTGGCTGGACAGGCTTTGTAGACCCAGCACAAGCAGGGAAGGAGGCCCTTACCTGTCTCTTCTTGCACTGTTTCACCTCAGCTCCCCTGAGCTCGGTATTCTTGTTTGTTGCTTACCTGGGACCATGATCCAACTGTGGAGAAGTCTCCAGGCTTCACGCCCTTCCTGGGAGTTCCAGACACATCTCTCCTGCATGGAGAAAGAGAACGGCATCCTCGGTTTTCTTTCCCATTTCTCCATAAGCCTCCGCCCTCTTAGGATCAGCAGACTGGAAACTGGATCTGAAGTCTCTATGTTCTGGTCCAGCATTCACCACTTTGGGGAAGGTAAAGGATTTCTAACAGAGGGAGACTTTTCCTCTGAGGCCTGAGTTATCTGGTCCCTGTTTAGAAGACACGTTTGGTTTCTCTGAGCAGTTGACGTGGCTGGAGAGGGCGCTAACTCCCGTCTTTGCACCTATCTCTTTTAGATTTTGTCTCTTCTCTAAACATGTTCAGGGTCTTATTTATTCTTCATGTGAAATTTCACAGAAATATAAATGGTTTATGAAAATGAATTATTCTGGACAATAAGTGACTTCTTCCTGGGGAAGCATTGGCCTTCAGTGGCGGCACAGTCTTTAGCATTTTGACCTTTCCTTTGTGCCCTCTCTCACCCACCTTCACAGTTTCTGGAAGTCAGATCACATGCACTGGTGTTCACATCTCTCGCCTTTTCTTCTTTGCCCTTGTAAAGATATATTTTTGCATTTATATTTAATTTTAATTTTTTGCAGTCATAAATGTTTTTGAAAAGACTTCTGTTTCCTTCAACTCCTTTTTGGCATGTTTGTAAAACACAGTAAACACTGTATTAAATAGTTTATAAACACAAACGATTCTGAGGATGCTTATTAGAAGCAGTTGTACCTTTCTTAAATTTTTTATTTTACTTTTGCTGACTCTTTGTGGATTTCACATCATGCATGCTGATCCCACTTTTCCTATGCCTGTTCCTCTCTCTGCTCCTGCAAACTCCCCCACCAAACAAAATCAAATTTAGGAGAAAAACTAAAACCAAACCAAAACAAATAAAACAAATAAAGAAGACTCTTATCATCGTGGAAGCTGTTGTGTGGTCCGTTGAGACACCAGTTGTATTTTTTAAAAAATTAACCTTTCCTTGAAGTATTAATTTCATCTGGTGTCAGTTTTTCTGTTTGTGTCTCTTGTTGAATTTATTTCATGCTGCAAACTTTCTTTGAATATCCAGGGAACTAGGGCGAAACGTTCATATAAAGACTGGAGCAGCTGGGCATGATAACTCATGCATACCCTAGAACTTACTCGGGAGACTGAGGCAGGATCAAGTTCAGCCTGGGCTATAGGTTATCAAGAAAGCTTTTCTCCCACCAACTCAGTGAGAGATGCTAAGTAAAACACACTCCCTGGGCCTTACCAAACCTTGAACTCATCATAAAAACAGACTACAGCTAGTGCTTGAAGCTTTGCTTTGGTGGGTTGTCATGCAACAATCAGTAAATAGAACACACTTTAAAAAGTCTCTTTCATCCTCCAAATTTCCAGGGCAAGGCCAGCTACATATTTCTGTTTTTCAGATAAGGAAGCCGTGACACAGATGCAGTGGACACGGGCACTTAGAGCAGCCCAGCTCCTTTTGCAGCGACGTAGAAAATCACAGCCAGAGAGGAGAGGCGCTCAGCACCATCGTGCCCACAGACTGTGCGCCAGCCCAGCCTTCTCTCCAGCATTATGTCCGACAGCCAGCAGTATCATCATTCACACTGGTCGAAACAGCTGGGGCCATTTTATACTCATGGTGGGTAGGTTATGGGTTCTATAAAGCACTTTGGCAACTGTGCACTCACAGTTAAATCATTTAAGTTCTCTGACCCCCACTTTCACTGTCCATAAAACAAAGGTGAAAGAACTTGCCTCAAAATATATTTAAGAAACAAAACGCAGTGACAATAAATTACCTGGTAAAATGTTAGTGTTCATTAGATACATTATGTAGAAAACTTGTCACAAAGTAACTTTTCATTTCTATTAATTTTCTAGGAGGCTAAAATTGTAAATAAAAAAACAAAAAAAACCCAATAATGCCATAGAAAAATAATAGTAGCAACTGTAGTTTGGCTCCATTAATCTCAGAGTCTGTGCAGTTGGTCATATCTGTAGTCCACATTTTCAGACGAGAACAGGCAGTGATTAAGCAATGTGTCAACTTATAGGGAGGCTGGGATCTGGCTCTTGGCAGACCAGGAAGGGAGTCGGCTATCTCTTACAGTATAAGAAAGATATCCTGTTACTCTGCAGCGTCTCCTCTAGGACCAAGCTGGGGAAAACCCCTAGTGACAGCCGGCTCTCCTATCAAGCCAGATCATTTCCCAATCTTTCTGGACAGGAAAACAGATTCCCTGCAATTGCAGGGGACATGAATTCTTCTTAGAATGTTTTCCTCCTGTGTCTTGGATCTTCCTAGGGTTCTTTACTTTTAAGTTTTCAAGCTCCCTGGCTAAGCCCTGAACCTGAAACGTGCAGGCGTCAACAATGCTTTGAAGTGTATTTGAAAACTGAAGCAGAAGACATCATCCTCAGGGACTGTTTTACCCTCAGAAAGGACCTGAAACATCTCTCTGGACAATATTGTAATTTTCAGATCAGTGATTCAAGATTTTTTGGTAGTGGGCCTTTGCTGCGACATTACAGCCATGTGTATACTCCCTCTCATTGCTGTCTATGCCTTCTTCCACTAGGGAACCCTGCCTCTGCTCATTAACCATTTTGTGCAATGAGTCTTTTTCTATCCCACCTAGCTCAGTCGGTAGAGCATGAGACTCTCTTTATCTCAGGGCCGTGGATTCAAGCCCCGCTTTGGGTGCCACAGGTAATGAGTCTTTCTCTGTCCCGCCAGCCAGCTCCCAAATAATGACACAGAGACTTATTATTAATTATGAAAGCTTGGCCTATAGCTTAGGTTTGTCCCGCTAGCTCTTATAACTTAAATGAACCCATTTATATTAATGAAAGGCTTTTTACCTTTCATTCTATATGTCTGACATGTCTCATTGGCATCTCCCTAGGCCTTGATTATCTCCTCCTACTTCCTTTCTCTGTGCCGAGAAGTCCCACCTATACCTCCTGCCTAGCTATTGGCCATTCAGCTTTTTATTACAACTATTACAGCAATGCATTTTCTCACAGTGTACAAATATCCCACAACAATCTTGTTCTTTAGTTCATTACAAGATTATAATTTTCTAGTCTGAGAAAATCATGTGGAGTTTTGCATACTGTTACACAGTGAGTGATTCTGAACTGGTCTCATGGTTTCTTTCAGCAACTCATCCAGGATGCTCTCTGGGGGAGTCTGGGAAAATATCTCAGATACTAAAGCCCAAAGGCACAGTGTAGAGGCAAGCTCTTGACGTCCTCAGTGCTGATGATTGTGGCAGCCAGCTTCTGGGCTGTGTTTCACTGGCTCTGCAGCTGTCCTCATCCTTTCCACCCTGGCCTGCAGCTCATGCCTCCAGGCGAGGTGGCCCTGCCAAATTGGGATGGTCACACTGTATCATGTTTAGCAGGAGGCCAGTAGTCAGCACATCCATGAATAAACACTAGGTATTTCAGATGATGCTTGTGTATTTCTGAGGCTGCTAGGGAGCAACACACGTTTAAAATTTTACTGATAAAGAGCACGCCTACAATTTTCATAACACAGACTCACAGAAACCCTGACTGAAATCACTTAGTAATTTAGTCAAGAAAAACAGTTGATAGGGACCTAGCTAACATGTGTTAGGATTAAGAGTGTACCACAGTGGTGTCACTGTTTGAGCCCATGTCCATGAAACTGAGACTCACAGAGGTACAGCACCTAAACAGAAAATTCAAAATCTTGTTGGGCAACATGGCTTGGGCCTCTAGGCCCAGCACTCTGGATCTTGAGACAGGAGGACTGTCATACATTTATAGATTGAGACCATATCTCAATAAAACAAAACAACAAAGGGACACCCACTACCTGCGTTAGAAAATTAAACTGCATGAAAATAGTTCACCAAAGGACAGAAAAGGGACACAGCAAAAAGAATTTGTAACCTTAAATCTGAAACGTCAAAACTACCCTCCCAATCGATAGAGCAAATAAACCTATTTAAAGTGATTAAAAAGTGGAAATAAAGATATAAGAATTTTTATGAATGACAAGAGACTTCAAAAAAGTGACTTTTAAAAAAAGAAACATTTAGAAACAAGTACTAGAAATTGAGTGTAAAAGTAGTGATTTTTGCAGTATCTAGAGTTGCTATGCTGTAGGAGGGATGAGCACTAAGACTAATCCTATAGTGTGATGGTGATTTCCAGGAGGGGCCTTTGGGAGGTGATTACATTGTGGAGTAAAGCCCTTGCAAACGCATGAGTGCCCTGTTTATAAGCAGAGAAAGACACTGGAGTTCTGCTCTTTGTATCCACGGGGTGATACAAGAAGAAAGCCATATGGAAGGCAGGAAGAGAGCCTTCCTCCAGAACCCTACCACAAGGCATGTAAGGTAGCTCAGAAGAAAGGTGCTTGCCACCAAGCCTACACACACACACACACACACACACACACACACACACACACACACACACACACACACACATAATAAAGCAGATAAACAAAAAACTTTGTATGAGACAAAGTATGAGACAAGCATTTGTTATCCAAGCTCCTGGTCTATGGTATTTTTTATAGCAGCTGAAATTGAAACATTACCATTTAAACATCACAATACAATGGTAAACAAACATACTCCAAGAACTTCCCTGGTGAATACATTAGATAAACAAAGAAAAATGCAAAAAACAAAATGGAACAACAACAAAACGCTGTAGGAAAGAGGACAGAGAGCAGATTAAACTCAACTAACTAAAGAATTTGTTATGTGCCAAAGAGAGCTAAAAATTACCTATAACATAGCTGCAGTGGATTCTATTTGTAACACCCAGTTGTTACTCGTATTTCATGGGCATTCTTGATTTGATGTAATTTACCTGATACCAGTAGCCACTCCCATGCAATGCAAAGGCATTTCAACTCTTTATCCTGAATATCTTTTTGTTTGAAATATAACTTTTGCTAGGATGTTACTTCTAGTTTGTTTATGCCCTGCAGGCTGTGTTCTGTACACTGCCTTAGGTCATCAGCGTTTGCTTAGAATTGTCTGACCACTGCATGTTCTGTTTCCAGTTTTATCCTCTTCAGTGTTCTGTATTCCATGGCAGGATAACAGCACACGTTTATGGAGTAAAACCACACACGTCTGCTGTCTCTCTGAGCTTCAGGCACACAGCCTCCAGACACAGGCTGGAGCTGGGAGCTCTGCTCGGGTTAGCCAAAGGTTGAGGTTAGGTCAGCAGCCAAGCTGCATCGCTTTTTGGAGGCTTGGGAAACAATATTCAGAGAAGAAGAGCAAGGTTTTTCTGCTTCGTTTTGTTTGGGGTGTAGTGGGCTTTGGTACTCATTCTAATTCGGATCTTAGGCCAGGCCAGAGTTTCCCAGTATTAAGAACGAACATCATACGTATCATGCATACACACATTTGTCCAGAATAATTTGAGAGTTAATTACAGGTACAGTGCCCCTTAATTGCTCAGTGTCCCTATATATATTTTTTTTCATAAAGTAAGGATATTGTCTTACATAACCACAGTTTAATTATAATGTCAGGAAATAACATTCATATAATTCTATTATCTAATCTATGGACCCTGCAAAAGTTTGTTCAAGAAAAGTTTCTTTGCTCTTGAAATTTTTGTTTATTTATTTTGCGTGGGGGCGGGGTGCACGCCATGCACATGTGGGTCAGAGGACAACTTGCAGGAACTGGATCTCCCCCATGTAGGTCCCTGGGGTTGAACTCAGGTTGTCAGACTTGGTGGCATGTGCCTCGGTGAGCCTCTCATGGGCCAAATTTAACTCAAGGCATACCTCATACCTCCTTTTACGTTTGTGTCTTTTTTTCTGGTTAAAATTTCTTACAGTTTTAATTCCTCTGACCCCAAGTCCAGATTTAAAGGACTCATGATAATCCAGTTTAAGGTCAATGGGCTTGGAGGTGTGCACACCTGTACAATGCCCACATTATGTCCAGGATGAGTGTTTGAATAAGGAACAAAATGTGTTTGCAACAGGCTCGAGAGCCCAGAGCACAGTTTAGGATTCTCTTCACCACACCACGTCCTTGAGATATTTGAAAAGCGAGAAACTTGCTGTAAAGTTGACCAATATTTTCTTGTCTTAAACATGTCTATGTTTACGTATTTTTGAGATAGGGTCTCTCGTGGCCCACACTAGCATGAAACCTACCTTGTAGCTAAGGATGGACACCAACTCCCGAGCCTCTTGTCTGTATGCCAGATCCTGGGGTCCCACGTGTACCGCTATCGTGGCTTGAGTACGGAAGGCCCCCATAGGCTCATAGACCCGGATGCCTGGTCTTCAGGGAGTGGTGCTCAGTGAGAGGGATTAGAGGACGGGCCCTGTTGGAGGAAGTGTGTCACTGGGGGTGGGCTTTGGACTTTCAAATGCTCTGCTGCTGATCTGGATGTGGAGCTCTCAGGCTCCTCTTCAGGACTGCCTTCGTGGTGTCCAAAACAGCCACTGTGCCTGGCTGTGCACTTATGTGCACTCTTTCTCCTGGACAGAGAAAGTTATCCCGACAGTAATCTGGATTCTACTCTTAACGTCTGTAACACTCCGCTCTGTCAGATTCGCTGTCTCCATGGCAATCTATTTGTTCCCATTAAGTTTCTTTAAGTTTTATAATTTTTGTGTTCTTCTGTGTCAGTTAAAAATAAATTTAAGTTAAAAATTTAAATATATGAATTTCTATGAGTTGGCAAGTTTTTTTTTTCAGTTTTGGACCCTAAAATTTATTATGTAAAAATTTGACAAGAAATAAGGTACTTAGCCTCAAAGTATCTCTCTACATAATGTGTTAGTTATGAAGAAAGAACACTGACTACTGAAGAAGCCAGGCAAGTGTTCAGAGTGAAGCCTCTTGTAAGCTGGCAGAGCGGCCAACTGCACCTTTCACGCAGAAGGGCATCACTGCCTCTGCAGGAGTTCTCCATAGATGCCCACCTGGATGCCAAGCACAAGGAAATCTGCCACACCAAGCTTAAGAGATGCTGTGTGAAGCACCATGTTTCCACTGTTCAAAAATGCCAAGGTTATAAAAGACAGAGTGAAGTAGGGTATGACTGTGGTGTGTGTGTGTGTGTGTGTGTGTGTGTGTGTGTGTGTGTGTGTGTGTGTGTGTGTGTGTGTTTCTGTGCACATGCAAGTGGAAGCTAGATGTAAAACTGGGATATTGTTCCTCAGGAGCCTTGCGTATTTGTTTTTGAGACAGAATCTCTCACTGAAACTTAGAGTTCACTAATTCCACCAGGCTGGCTTGTAGCTAGAGTTTTCTCCAGTCCTGCCTGGCCCACGGTCAGGACAAATCTCTCTCACCCGCCAGTCCCTCAGCTGCTCAGACCCAACCAAGTAAACATACAGAGACTTATATTGCTTATAGACTGCATGGCCGTGGCAGGCTTCTTGCTAGCTGTTCTTATATATTAAATTAACCCATTTCTATTAGTCTATAGGTTGACCCGTGGCTCTTGGCTTACCGGTACCTTACATCTCGCTTTTCATGGCAGCAGCACTCTGCCTCAGCCTTCCACTTCCCAGAATTCTCCTCTCTCCTTGTCCCACCTATGCTTCCTGCTTGGCTACTGGCCAATCAGTGTTTTATTTATTAACCAATCAGAGCAACACATTTGACATACAGAACATCCCACAGCACTGGCTGGTCAATGAGTGTCCGGGAACCTCCTGTCTCTGCCTCCCCAGTACTGGTGCTACAGGCGCATGCACCTTGCCCACCTCTTTATGTGAGTTTTATTTATGGAGCTCAGGCCCCCAGGTTTGCACATGGAGAGCTTTTACTGATGGGGTTGTTTCCCCAGCACTTGGAGAATGGTTTTAGATAAAAGGAACAAGTGATGTGGGGCCTTGAATTGGATCTTAGAGAGAAACATTTTTTATTAGATATTTCATCAAAGTTTTAGAAGGTTGGTGGACTGGATAATGGAATTTCTCAAATACTATAATTAAACTTCTTACAAATGAGGAAATTATTACTTTATGAAAAATAATATTCAGACACTTAGTAGTTAGTAGACATTGTATTGTATCTGTAACTAACTCTCAAATTACTCAGGAGATGTATACATACACATATATACACATATACATGTACAATGCTTATTTTAAACACTGACAGAATCGGTGAAATGTTCATTTCAGCAACTTTTTTAGGTATGAAACAACTTTATATAAACCATTTGAAAAAAATTTTACATGATGTTCTGCAATATTGTATTACCTAATCAGCCATTCATAATAAATCCTGTGCCCTATTTGACTTAGAATTTGGGGTTATGAATCAGCTTTGAGTGGAACTTCAAGACTCTCATGAGACAGGAATGTAGTGTGTATGTGTGTGTATCTGTCTGGGTTTCCATGAACTACCTGATAGACATGTGGGCAGCTGATGAGATGGACCAGTATCGAATTTCACTGTCACCCTAATGAAACTGCCTGGATAAGCAGTATGACCCCATAAGATAACTGATCCACGTACTTGAAAACTAAAAAGGGAGAGTTGTAACAGCCCGCAAGCCACAGTTGGCATGGAGAAGGCTGTAGGATGTGAGATGCAGCGGGAGTATCACCCGGCAACTCTCTCAAAAGCATCACTCAGCAAGAATCAGTGTGGCCACACTGCTGCACTCAGGGTTCTCAGGAGTGACATCCCAGCCATCCACATATGACCCCTCGTCTCTCCCCACCTCTGTGCCTGATGGACCCAGAGAATAAGAGAGAGAAAAAAGGAGGCAAGTGTGCCCTCCCTGTTCTAGATTTCCAGGTGGAGCAATGTCCCCCGGGTGGAGCAGAAGGAGCAGTCACCAAGAGGTTTTCAGTCTTGTGTTAAAATCATAGTTGAACAGAACTGGCTGGAGCTCCCTCTTACCTGAACATTCTGGAAAGACCTCAGGCCTTCCATGTTTTCCTTCTAGCAGTGAAAAGGGGTGTGGTGTGAGGAATAGTCATTTTTATAAATGTTTTGTTAGGTGGTGATTTTGTTTTGCCTGCTTGCATCTTGCAGAGTTTGGCTCTCACAAGGTCCAGAGTGGGCCAGTTCATTTGCAACTTGTAACTGAAATTGAAACTCAGATTCTGTTTTCAAGATGCAACCACGACTTTTTTTTTTTTAAAGAAGAGAATCCATGATACTCATTTGTATAATTAGAAAACTTATTTTCATTTTTGTATAGTCATTTTTTACCCAAAGCATAAACTGTGCAGAGTGCTGGGTCCACAGAATGTTCTCTCTGGCAAGACAACTCAGGTTTTGGCTAGTTTGAATCTGGAGTTCCCCTGTACACGAGGCCAAGTATTGCAGAGTTGAGGATATCCCTGGGGAGCCCAGGCTCACAGAGAACACAGACGGCTTCCAGAGTGAAGATGGAGATCCCCTGGAGGACACCAGGCCTTCAGGTTTTGGCAGAGAACGATGTTTCACTAGTGGAATGGAAGCAGGCCTCTCCTTCTCACACACCTCCTAGATCCTCCAAAAATGACAACACCCAGGGCTGCCTGCCCAAGGATGCTCAGGTCTTCTGCTGGAACAGGCCCTTTTCAAACAGATTCAGAGTCTGTGTTTTGTCTGAAGCCTGCAGTAAGACCTAGAGGGAGGCCAGAGCACAGGCTTGGGATATGACATCGCAGCCCATCTGGTGAAAGGATCCAGGCCCAGGACTGCTGTGGCTTTGAGAGCAGGGGAGGAGGGGCGGGGTCCAGGTGCAGCTGGGGAAGGGGAGAGAGAGGAGGGGATGGCATTTCCTGAGGATCCTTGCCCTCAGGTCCGTTAGTGCCAGGCAAACGTGTTACCGAATGGCAAAGCCTGCACATTGCAGAGGGACAGCAGGCGGCAGATTCCCAAGTGGACGTTGGAAATGCAGGAGTGGAGGATAATTGGTTCTTCCAAGTTCTGTGATTTAGTGTTACCATAACTGAGTCTATTATAAATGGCACAATGACTGAGGAGCTGAGCCAAAGTCACAGGGGTTTCTTCTTCTCCTCTTCCTTCTTTTTCCTCTCCCTCTCCCCCTCATCCTTCTACATATGTGTGTGGAGGTATAAATGTGCACAATAATGTTTGCATGTAGGTGTATATGCATATGGAGGCCAGAGGTTAACATAGAGACTTCCCAGATGGCTCTCTGCCTTATATATTGAGGCAGGGTCTTTTACTTGAACCCAGAGCTCACCAGTTTGGGTAGTTTAGCTAGACAGCTAGGCCCAGGAATCCCTGTCTCTGCCAACTGAGCTCTGGGATCCTGGGATGGCTGTCATGGCCTCTTAACGTTTGCTGGGCTCTGGGAATCAGAACTCTGAAAGGAAGCTTCTTTCAGGAAGAACTGAAGCAGCCAGGCCACCATGGTGTCTTCTCCCTTACTTCCTCCACTCCCCCCCCCCCACACCACCCCATTCTCCTCTCTCTCCTAAAGCATCCTGGTCTTTCATAAATGCTCCTCCTACAGTCCTATTGTTATCTAGTTTATTGAAGACCAGGTTGCTTTTTTTAGCTTTGGAATGGGGCAGAAGTAGCTAATGTCCCATCCTTACCCCTGGAGACAGGCTCTCTTACCAGCCCTGAATGATGCACAGCTACAAGTCTATTTTTAGCTGAAAGAAATGCTAGGCTGCTATTATAACTTCATAGGATGATTTTGAGCAAAGCTAGGTTAATTTTTAAAAATGATTCTTATTTTATGTTAGGCTCTGAGGACCATTTGACATTGCAGCAGCATTCCTACAGTACATTGCATGCAAAATAATGTAAACATATACTTTTGCCCAATAATTTGGATTTCAAGTAGTTTTCTTAAAAACAAGCAAACAAATGAACCCCTCAAACCAACCAACCAACCAACCAAAAACAAACAAAGAAAAAAAACTGGAATACCATGAGTGATTTCTATGTGCTTGTCAATCTCTTTTCTTCTTTTTTTTTCAGTTCCCCTGGGAACAGCGTGTTTTCTTTCTCTCAATCTCTTTTGTAGTTATACAGAATCAAGTGGCTGAGTTATAACTCCTTAGGTGTGGAAAATGTAATGTGTGCTACCAGATCTGAGCTAAAGAGCAACCTGTGCAAGCCACCGGGCCCTTTTCCATTCTCTATGTGGCTAAAAGCCATGGAGGATGTAGTGTGAAGGATGATTGACTTCATAAAAGAAGGTGCTTGGAATAAAACTGACCGCATGAAGAAGAGCTCCCTTGCCAGCTCACTGTGGGTGACATGATTTCTAAGTCATTCTTATAAATCAGTTCTGCCTTGCCATCTTGCTTCCTCTGTGTCTGGCTGGCGACTCCTAACTCAGCCTTCCTCTTCCCAGAATTCTCCTCTCTGCTTACCCCACCTATACTTCCTGCCTGGTTACTGGCCAATCAGCATTTTACTTATCAACCAATCAGAGCAACACATATATACAGCATACAGAACATCCCACAGCAATAGTGGACAATTAATTGTGTGTGCATGTGTAGAAGCATGGGAATAGAGCACAGAAGGATTAGAAATTAGAAACAAAATAGTAAACATTGGATGATTCAATAGTCTATGTACTAAATCCAAGAGAACAAGGTATTAGAAGTAATTAGCAAAGTTTAGCTGTTTCTGAGAAGAAATTCAATATTTATATTTCATTCACGTTGTATGTATATGTTCAAGCATTAAATGGCAAAATGAAAATGATATTTGTGTTCATGGTATCAGTGTACCCTGTATGGGTCTCAAAAACAAATCTAATAAAAATGTAAAAGACCTATATGATGAAAGGTAGAGAAGCAATGTAGAAAAGGGTTTGTTCATGCCAGAAAGATCCGTCTAAGGGAGACTGCCTGGCATGTGCAGAGCTCTGAAGTTAACTCCCTGTGCTTCCTCCAACAAAAGGCTGGTTTGAGTGTTTGGATCACGTGATTAGAGACAGGCAAGTTTCCAGAGCTGCAGAATAAATTGGCAAAATGGAGACCTAGTAAGACTGACAGCCAATGCCGGCCCACAAGGTATCAAAAGCAAGAGCATTGATGATCCATGGCTGGCTGGACTCAGTCTTTTAATCTGTGTCTGAAGACAGGAAAACAGACAGGGTCCCAATAAAACAGCAATATAAGGCAAGAATTCTGACTTGTTCTAAAGAAGATGGGCCATTTTGTTCTATTTAAGTTCTTAACTAACTAATTAGGTCTACAAAGCATGCTCATTTACATCAGAAAGGGTCCTCTTCCTTAACAGTTATTCCAACTTATGTAATAATCTTACTCAAAAAAGCTTTTGTAGAACACCTAGAAAATATTTAACCAAGTACCTGAGCACTTTATGCCATAGTCAAGCTGACACATACAGTTAACTATTATTTCAGATTTATGCATAGGAAAAGTTAACATTAACAAAAATAGCAATTTTTACCAAGCTGGATAGAATTTAGTTCAATTCTAATCAAAATTATATTTCAATAATTTGATAAATATATTCTACAAATAATGAAAGAGTGAAGGGACAAAAATAATTTAAAATATGGTAGAACAGAACTATTTTGTATTAGTTTGCTGTGGCTGCTATAACAAATTATCATTAAATTAAAGATTGAGAACCATACACAAACATTCCCTTACAGGTTCTGTGGATTAGAAAACCAGCATGGCTCAGTTACCTCTGGAAACCGGAGAGTGGTGGTGCTCCTGGGAGCTTCTACAGCAGCTCTTGTCTTAGCCTCATTCCCAGTAGGTGCCTCCTCTCTCCATCTTCCAAAAGGACAACGGTGCCTGTTCCTCATACTTCTTCTGTGATGATACCACCTCTGAATTGGCTACAGTGGCTTTCTTATTAAGACATACTAGATTAGTTCGAATCTGCCTGGATAATCCCAGATAATCCTATCACAAGGTCATTTGATCTCATTTGCAAAATCTCTTTTGCCATGAAAAGTAACAGATGTGATCCAGAGGTTGGGAGATAGCTTTGGGCATCCATTTCTCTGCCTACCACAACACTCATTATAACTTCAATTATAGCATAAAAA
The DNA here is from genome assembly GCF_049852395.1 of Peromyscus maniculatus bairdii. Lineage (NCBI taxonomy): Eukaryota > Metazoa > Chordata > Mammalia > Rodentia > Cricetidae > Peromyscus > Peromyscus maniculatus. The sequence continues at coordinate 134,571,650 of NC_134857.1, forward strand.
CCAGTACTGTATTGGCACAAGGTTGTGCAGTCAGAGTTAAAGAAAAAAGTCACATGGAGTTGGTAGCTGAGTTTGGGAGAGGGTACTTGGAAACAGTAAGTGAAGGATGTAGTAATGATGCTAAGCAAAGAACAAAATAAAAAACAGTGCAAACAAATACAACTCTAATGAAAAATAAAACCCACACTAAACACTTGATGATGAAACACTATAGACTACCCTTAGAACATGTAAATGTAAAGAAGAAAGTCTTCAACAGGATGTAGAAATCAAAAAGCCCAAGGGAAAAGATCACTGTATTTGTATGTGTTTATATGTAAGTAGTTTCAGGAAAACAGCATCATTAAGCCAGAAGACAGAAATGTGTTTGTGATCTACACCTTAAGAACTACTGAAGTCCTATATACTGAGAGAGAAATAAGCAAAACACAAGAGCCAGCAATCTTCAGGAGTGTGAATAGTTACAGAAATAGAAAAGATTATCATTAATAATCAAGGAATTGCAAATTAAAACTTCAGAGGTATAATTTTATAACTATTACAGACAGAATAATTAATGAGATTATATCAAGTGTTGGAGAATGTATTAGTAATATGTTTTTTGGTGTTGTTGCTGCTATGAAATGCCAGACAAAAGCAAGGGATTACTTTAGCTCATAGTTTAAGAGAATACGGTCTGTCTTAGTTAGGGTTTCTATTGCTGTGAAGAGACACCATGACCATTGCAACTCTTATAGTGGAAAAACAATTTAATTGGAGTGGCTTAAATTTTCAGAGGTTTAGTCCATTATCATCATGGTGCGACATGGTGGTGTGCAGGGAGACATGGTGCTTTAGACGGAGCCAAGAGTTCTACATCTTGATGCACAGGCAACGGAAGCAACTGTGAGCCATACTGGCTAGAGCATAGGAGACCTCAAAGCCCACTCCCACAGTTACACACTTCCTCCAACAAAGCCACACCTACTCCAACAAGGCCACACCTCCTAATGGTTCCACTCCCTGGTGGGGGCATTTTCTTTCAAACTACCATATTTTTTCCTCTGGCCTCCAAAGGCTAATAGCCATATCAAATGCAAAAATGCATTCAGTTCAACTTCAAAAGTTCCCATAGTCTCATCTCACATAACAGTCTCAAACCTATTTAAAAGTCTAAAGTTCAAAGTCTCTTCTGAGATTCATATAATCTCTTAACTGTAATCCCCTGTGTTGATATTGTGTTCCCCAAAATATCGTGTACCTTAATAAACTTATCTGAGGTCAGAGAACAGAAAAGCCACTAGTTAGGCAGTGATAGCACACACCTTTAATCCTAGCATTCCAGAGATAGAAATCCCTCTGGATCTCTGTGAGTTCAAGGCCACATTGGAAAAAGCCAAGCATGGTGACACATGCCTTTAATCCCAGAAAGCCAGCCTTTAATCCCAGAGAGTGGTGGTAGAAAGCAGAAAGATATATAAGGCGTGAGGACCAGATACTAGAAGCATTTGGCTGGTTAAACATGTGGCTGGTTAAGCTTCAGGCTTTCGAGCAGCAGTTCAGCTGAGAGCCATTGGGATGAGGACACAGAAGCTTCCAGTCTAAGGAAACAAGACCAGCTGAGAAGTTGACCAGGTGAGGTTAGCTGTGGCTTGTTCTGTCTCTCTGATCTTCCAGTGTTCACCCCAATAACTCACCTCGGGTTTGATTTTATTAATAAGAACTTTTAAGATTCCTGCTACAATCCCCTATAAGATCAAAATCAAAAAATAGATCACATCCTTACAACAAATAATGGTACAGGGTCTATATTACCATTCTAAAACACAGGAAAGGAAGCATAGTGGAAATACTGGACCAAAGCAAAACCAAAAACCAGCTGGACAAACTCCAAATTGCATCTCCATGTCTGACATCAAAATGCTCTTCAGATCTCCAACTCCTATCAGCTTTGTTGACTGCAACACACTTCTAGTCACTCAGGACCACTGTCTTCCATGCTCCTACTGGTATGGCCCATTAAGCATTCCACTGTTTTCCTAAACCAAAGTATCAAGGTTCAAATTTCTCCAAACAAAAGCATGGTCAGGACTATCGTAACAATAACCCACTCCTGGTACCACCAACTTCTGTCTTAGCTAGAGTTTCTATTGTTGTGAAGAAACACCATGACCAAGGCAACTCTTATAAAGGAAAACATTTAATTGAAGTGTCAGCTTACAGTTTCAGAGGTTTAGTCCATCATCATGGTGGGGAGCATGGCAGCTGGGAGTACACCAGCGTGCAGGGAGACATGGTGCTGGAGAGGTAGCTGAGAGTTCTTGCATCTTTACTCACAGGCAACAGGAAGTGGTCTGTCTCACTGGCATGAGTTGAGCACATAAAAGACTCCAAACCCAGCTCCACAGTGACACACTTCTTTCAACAAGGCTAATGCCTACTCCAACAAGGCCACACCTCCTCACAGTGCCACTCCCTTTGGCGGCCATTTTCTTTCAAACCACCACATAATCCATTGTGTTGGGGAAGGCATGACCACTAAAAAGTGGTCACAGGGTGTCTGCAGTCAGTCACAAAACAGAGAGGGAGAATTTCTGGTGCTCAACTCACTTCCTGCCTTTTGTTTGGTTCAGAACGTCAGAGCAGAGAAGGTACCACCCACATTCAGGATGGCTTTTTCTCAGTTAAACCTCCCTGGAAACACCCACACAGACATGCTCTGGGATGTGTCTCCTCGGTGACTCTAAGTCCTGTCATGTAGACAAAAAATTATGTCACAGTGGTGATGAAGGACAATAAGGACTCACTCTGCTAATGACAGCACGACTTGTTATAATCTTTTTGGAAGAGAATTTGGCAACATATAGAAAGATTGAATGCTATTGTTCCATGTGATCTAGTAACTTGACTCCAGACTCCTCTAGAGAAACATATGCATAAAAATGTTTAACAAGCAAATATGCTTTTCCATTCTGCAAACTGGGATGAATCTAGTGGTTACTGAGGCTGAGCCTTAGGAGAGGAGTATGTTCTTTATATAAAGGGCAAAGGAGATCTATACTGGCATGCATCTATAGCTGATATGAATAAATGTTGAAAGCATGCTAATTAGGAAGTTACAAAGATGAAAGGATACATGCAGACATGCAGCGTAAGGTCATGTAGAGAAATTATTGAGCAATTTCTACAGCTGCAGTGTGCAGCATTTAGGAACACACACTATGCAGTCAATGTAGGAATGTAAGTTTTCAGGGCTGTGGCTGGCTGAGGGCAAGGATCATGGGATGGGTCACAGCTATATGTGCTTCAGTGGCTGCAAGAGGGGATGTTCATTGCAGATTAACATCCTAACGTAACCTATTTCAGCATCCTCTTCACCTTGACGGTAGAAATGCAGATCTGTTAGATGACATTTTGTCCTTTTCTGTATGTTTTATATTTCAAATAAAATGGTTTATAATTTTTAAAAGGAAACAAAATCAGTGGTGGGCAAGAGACAAGAGGAAGGCCTAGCATTAGCAGATAATTCTCTTGAAGTAAAAATTATCCAATCACTTTTTTCAACAAACATTTACTACAGGTTTGCTCTGTGAGTTATCTTTGTGTTCAGACTCTGGGTGGAATCCTATTTTAATTTAACCTGTGCCAGAATTATTTAGTAGGGGAACATGATGCCTTATGACTTCAATCAGCTGAAGTCAAACCCAATAGAGAGGCTTCATTTTGTGTAATACAGACCAGAGCAAGCCTTTGGTAACTGCCGGACTGTTCCTGCCTAATTGGATGGCTGCTGAATCTTTTCAGGACATCCTCTGCCCGTTTGCCCGGCTCCTTCCTCATCAGTCAAAGCTAAACCATCTGCGGTAATGAATGTAAGGCTTCCTGCTCTCAGCTGTCTCCTGACTCCTCTACTAAATGCTACTTGTCGCTTTCAATTTAGGAAAACATCATTATGCTCTCCAATTCTTCCTTTATGAGGTTCCTACAGGATCCCAGAGCCCCTAGCCCACTCGAAGGAAGCCCCACAGTTTGTCCAGACGTTTCTAGATGTAGTATTAGTCCCAGTGTACTGATTGGACAAGCAGTGATTTTTTTTTTTTTCTTGAACTTGCATTCACTTGCTTTTCACTTTCAGTGTGATGTCTGTGAAGAAGCCCAGAATGTTGCTTTGTGATTTGCTTGTTACCTGGAGCCATTCAAATGCCAGTCCTGAGCAGGGAGGAAAGGTTCAGAAAAATGTTTCGGCATTAAAATCCAACCTGGAACCTTGTGCTAGCAGTAACTGACAGGCTTTCAGCCTTTTCCCACTGTAGGATGTGGGTGGTCTCTGCTTTGGGTGCTGGTGGGCTACCCCAAAACTAAACGGAAGCAGAGAAGGAGGGGGTTACCTGAAGAGATGGTCTTATGGAGGCTTAGGTAAGTGTAGGAAAGGCTCTTCTAGAGAAGCTAGGCCTTGGAAAGGAAGCAAGAAACAGCTTAGTTATCAGTTAAGGATGCTACTGTGGAGTTGGTGGTCTTTCCAGTATGCAGCAGAAATGGTCCTTGGGACACTGTCAGATCATGGCTCTTGTTGGCCCCGTCAGATCATGACATCCACTTATCACTGGTCTTCCAAAACTCTGCATAGCATGGTTCAGACCACTCAGTTAAGAGCTCCGGCTTTCACCCTCTCCCCTGATCGACAGAGAGTACAGCTCTCAGCACCCTGGAACATACCTGAGGCTTCATCAAGCCCATTCTTGAGGATGAAATAGTCACGGTTATTTGTGAAACTAACATGATTAATCTGGCTTTATTAGAAAAATAAGACCACTAATGGCTTAACCTTGCAAACCCAACCTTACCATATATTACAGAATAAGCTTCTTGTTCTCAGTGAGCAGAAACTACTCATGTTTTTACCACTTAATTAACTAGACGTTAGACTCTAAATAGGAGCATTCCAGAGAAAACTTGCAAGGTTTTGTTCTCTTGCCCTTTTCCTTGACAGATTTGGATCTCTACTCCATCAGGCCTATATCTTAAGTCTCTTTGTTAGGGACCAGCAATAAATTACCTGAGGTCAAGTTCTGTTTATACAGTGGACGGTTCTGAGAGAATTACCTTCTTGACTTAATAGCTTCCTTTTGGGTGACATTTCTCCCTGAAAGAAGACAAATTGTCCAAGGTCAGCCTGCAGATCAGCTCTGAGTGTAAGAGGAAATTGTAGTGGATCAGCAAATTGCACCAGCTCCTCCAACCGGCATCCGGCAGCACGCCGCCAGTCAGGGGCTGCCCTGAGGGACCAGCAGGGCAGCCTGGGGCTCACCCTACAGGGACGGTTTTCAAGCCTTTCCCTTCAGGCTGCCCTTGCTTGGACTTTCGTTTCTGCACAGCTTCAGGAGCTCTTACTGAGGTCTAGTGAACTGGCAGCGTGTTGGGCTGAGTTGCTGTAAAATTCTATCTCCCTCCACTTACTAAGTCTTGTTTAGGAGTCTGAAGGGGAAGAGTGTGTGAGGTAAGACTCAGTGTGGACTTGGATCTGTCTGGTTTCATGTTTGCAGTAATGGAGTGAACTTCTAATTGCCATTTTGACAAAGGATGGAACTTGAGAAATTAGAAGTAGACTAAAAGCCACTGATCGTTTTCAGAGCACCAAACACAGAGGCGTTGTTCTTAAAGGTGAATGTCTTCTGCAAGAAGAAGGTTTTAAAAACCTGTCTGTTATATTCGCATACCAGGGACGTGGAAGATTTGCCATCACTTTTCTCCCTTAAAGAAAAATCTCAGAGAAAGAGAGAAAAATAGACTCGCACGTCTCTTTTTAATTAAGCATTTCGCCCTTTGAAGTTACTCTGATTTTTTTCACGTTGGTGATGTAATTTATGTAAATAATCATCTATCTATGGAAGGAGTGCGTCTGTCAAAAGCTGAAATAAAAAACATCCGTCATTTTGAAGTGATTAACATTCTCCAGATGTCTACATCATCAGATTTCAGGAGTTTCTCTTTGTTGTGATAATGACATAGTATCCAGAGCAAGAGTGTTTACTTTTTTGTATGGGTCAAACGCAGATTTTTCACAATCCTATTAAGGCATGCAGTTCATTGTAATTGTGTGTGTAGATGAAAGCATATTCGGTTATTATTATTCCTCTTAATTGTAAACTGCTGCTGGTAATTTTACTGTAAAGCTCAAACAAAAGGAGAGCACTTGAAAGGACCACCATTGCCCACTTATGTAATCAATTTATATATGTCAAGTTTGTACTGGGATGGTTATCCCCTTCTGTTACCAGACATGTGACACGCTACCACCCTGCAGCTCCGGGCCACGCTCGCATGCCTACGGTTCCCTGTGCAGGCTGCTTGGAAACACAGTACATGTTGAAGATAATGTTCACTGACAGTTCCAAACTTGTTCCCTTAGGCCTGCTTGACCCGGGGGTTCAAGGTAAAACAGGAATGGTTCCGTTTCCCTTCAGGGCCTGAGCATCCTCACAGCAGACAGATTAAACTTGGAGGCTTGGTGAAGGTCCCCAGAGGCCCAGTTACCCCTGTTAGGGGACCCCCTGAAGCACTAATGACATGTAGGCACTTCATTCATAAAGTCAGGCTCCACTCATGTCGAGCATTACCCCCCGCACATCCCCGCTGGCTTCAGATCCAAAATGCTTGTAGGGATTTATTAAAACCGTTTGACTGGGGCACAAACCGACTACACGCTTATTAGGTGCTACCTAAGTGTGGGCAAGGCAGAGAGGGAGGTCTCAAATCGCAGCTCAGCCTCGTAGAGCTGTGTTAATTAAGAGCAAGAGATGCAGAATAATTCCATGAAGACTGTTCATTAGTAATAATACATCTTGCCATCTTGTCATTGAGCCCCCTGACACACATGCCTCAGAATTTCATGTGGTCTTCTCCCAACAACGGCCACACACTTTCCTCTCTCTTGAGCATGCCAATGACAGGAGGGAATGTTTCCTTTAATATTCTTATGATAAAGCACTACAAAGGTTAGATGTGGCGGAGTCAGACAGAATGCCTTTTTCAGACTGGTCTGAGCCTTGGTCACAAGCTAATAATTAATAGTTGCCATCTGCTATCCCTTGTGCACAGCCTCAAATCATTCTTCATTTGTATGTGAACACACGCATTTCTTTTAATCATTCCACGGGCATTTAAATACGTTGATAAGCCCTAAGTTCCTAAATGGTTCCCAATCAGGCCCATCTGATGTGGCCTTTGAATGAGAACTTCATTAAAGACCAAATCCCTGTAATAGTGACGAAGGGCTGGAACTCTGGGCTAGGAAGCCAGGAACACGGACTCCCCATCTTGTCATTCCTGAGCATCAGAGCCTGTGCCCCATTACCTTTCTGAACACACGTAATGGCTTCTGTCATGTAAGGATGGATGTCTTAACCCTTCCTTCTGTGTGGCCTCGCCTTCCCACTATGTTGAGTGTTGAGTCCAAGATTATCTTGGGTTCTATAAAGCACTATTTCTCTGTAGTAGAAAATAAGACATGTTTCAGGGTTTTTATGTATCAGAACCTTGCTCTCTCTGTGTATTCAAAGGCTACACATTGTCTTGAGTAAATACGTATGGATGTTTGTGTGTATTATGTATGTCTGTATTCATGTATGTATGTATGTATGTATGCATGTAAGCACGTGCAGAGCAATCTGGGAACATATAAAGACCGTTTTCCACTCACCATCACCATCAGCACCGCTCTATACTCAAGATGGACAGTGAATTTTACATCTTCATATCAAAGTACAAAGAGAATATTGGTTAAAAATTAAAAGATGGAGTGGGCGGGTGGCGCACACCTTTAATCCCAGCACTTGGGAGGCAGAGACAGGCGGATCTTAGTGAGTTCAAGGCCAGCCTGGTCTACAAAATGAGATCCAGGACAGCCAGGACTGTTACACGGAGAAACCCTGTCTCAAAAAAAAAAAAAAAAGACGGTCCAACTCAGTAAGTGACCACACAGGGTCGTACATTTGTTTGCTCACTGAGCACCTTCTCCCTGAGTAGTGTGCTTGGTGATAACAGGGTGGTGACAAGACCAGTCTCCGGCTGTGTCAAGCGTGGGAGACTGGAAACCCCAGGGGGAACACCGCTTCCTGTTCCCACGTTTTCTTCTCACACTTGGACCCATTACTTCTAAGCATGACAAGGCTTCCTGTGAAACAGTACAGGGTTTCTCAGATCATCCTTCCACCTCAGGAGAGACATGCTTGCCGCAGTTGCTGTCTGTGTCAGCAAACCAGAACGAGGCTGTTTGGTCATCCAAGAATTCCCAGCTCGGTTTTAGGTCCTCTTGGAATTCTGTGGCCCCGAGAGAGCTGTGGGAAGGCTGGCACTAGACCTCAGCTCCAGCAGCTTGCCACTACCATGCTAGCGCCATGTGGAGCGATGCTATGGATCTCTGAAGTTCAAGGATGTGTGAAGTTGGAAAGCATCGGAGAAAGTATGACTGAGATGTTCTCAAGGCCGTGTAAGGACAAAAAGGAGAGAAGCCAGTGTGCAGCCCACAGAGCTAAAGCATTTACAACAAACCTTTGCAGAAACAGTTTTTAGCATGTGGCCCAATATCCAGCTTTGTTGTTTTTAACTGAATACAGGGGATTTGAAAAATTAGGCAAAAGGTAAGAAGTTTTTGAACATGCAACAAACAAAGATTAATTCAACATCGAATGCTAGTAAAGCTGAGGTGTCTCTGGCAGAGCGCCTCCATGTTGCCACCTTCCTTGAAGCCTCGGTTCTGAAACACACGATACATACTTTGCACTGGGTATGTGGCCATATCATGCATCACCAACAAATGCTGCCTAAAACTGCCAAGGTTCATGTTTGAAGCTATTACATGTTATTAATTGTAGTGTTTTTAATACATATACAAAGTTTCCTTCTCTGTAGAAGCATGATGTTTTAATTACAGAAAGCAAAAGCTTTTAATATTTTCCTACCATCATTCCTCAGCATGTAAGTATCCCATTAGTATTATCTTTGAATTGTATTGAATTAGAATGTTACATTGTAAAAACTAATGTTTGAGTTGAAAAATTGAGTTTCATAAAATATATTTTGATGAATTTCATCTTGGGACTAGAACGGAGTATCTGGCAACTTCTAAAATCACCCTAAAGATATTTCCATTATTTTGTACTATACATTTATATAAAGCAGCATTCTCATGATTGATAATTATAAATCAAAATATTGATTTAGCCTGGGAAATATTTAAGATACTCTACATCCAGCAGAATCAAATATTCATCCAATATTTAATTCTTGATGTGAAACCAAACAAGCATGCCCATCTCATTATTCTGAAAATTCTCTTTCATATCTAACAGGAAGTAAAATACCAAAGAATTATTTAAATAAGTTTCTTAATGATTTATTGTCATTAAATATTTGGTTTATATACCAATTAACATATTACAAAATTTTCTCTGGTGAAAAAGGGTTGAGATAGGAAAAAGTTTGAGAAGCCTGAATCTAATGTATTAGAATCTGATCTATAAGATAAAAACCACAAAGAAAATAAAAATGAAGGCATGGTTGATTATGTTTTAACTCTAGCACTTGAGAGGCTGAGGCAGGAGAATCTCTAGGAAGTCAAGCCCAGGCTGGGTATGTAGAGATTTATCTGATCTTCAGCTAGCAAATGCTTTCCTAAACTTGACTTGAAATAAAACTAACAATATAAAAAAGTAAATCATAATTGGGAAGGGTTTTCTTTTTTAAAAATAAAGTAAGCAGAAACAACACCATTCTACATGGAAATTACTTACCATACTTATGTATGAGAAAAGGAGTTAATGTCATAGAAGTTTAGTGGTATTATTATGCATCAATAAAAAGGATATTTTCACAGAAAATGATCAATATCAGTGAACAGATACTTTCCAGTGGAAGATATACAAATGGTACAAAGTAGCCAAAAGGCTCAATGTTTGTAATAACCTAAAATGAATATTGAAATGATGCTTTGACTATATGTAAAGATAAAATGTCAACAACTATCATTGATGAACTTATAGAAACATGGCTACTTAATATATAATAATTAGCATTCAATATAATGATATGATTACTAAGAAGTAACAAGTTAAAATAAAAACAAATATAAAATATAAATATAAAAATAAAATAAATTTAAAAAACAACTATAAAATGTTAAGAGGTTTGAGTAGCCATGGTAAGGCACTTGCCTAGCACTCACAGGCCCTGGGTTCCATCCCAGCACCACAGAAATACTGAAAAAAATATTAATGATCGGCCGGGCGTTGATGGCGCACGCCTTTAATCCCAGCACTCGGGAGGCAGAGCCAGGTGGATCTCTGTGAGTTCGAGGCCAGCCTGGGCTACCAAATGAGCTCCAGGAAAGGCGCAAAGCTACACAGAGAAACCCTGTCTCGAAAAAACAACAAAAAAAATTAATAATCATATGTTTAAGATGACCAAAATAATTAATAGGAATATTTAGAAAAATATATACCCCACATCAAAAATCAGATAGCTGAAAATATTGTTACCAATGTTACCCATCTTTGAGGAGGGTCCCCCCAAGTGAGGTAACTACAGCAAGCCCATCAAAGCATGAAAGCGGCAATGACTGCTTCGTTTGGTCTTTCTCTGCTTTGTTGTATCCCCAATGCATATCCCAGTAGGATAAATCTAGGTGACATGTCACATTGGGTTCTCACGTCCCTCCAGCACGCTATCTTCTGGAACAGTCTAACTGTTTCTCGAGCTGTTTGTGACACTTCTGACCTTGACTCTTTTGAACTTTAGAGTATCCTTCCTTGGTACGTGTCTGGTGCTACTGTGACTGGATCTCAGCTGTGCAATAGTGACAGGAACATCACAAGACCTGATGCTGTGTGCTCTTTGCTATCTGGTGGCTGATGAGTTTAATCTGTGAGCACCAAGGATGATGTTGACTTTTATTACTTCATTAAAATTATGTCTACCTTTGTGACTTCTAAACTATGAAGTTGCTCTTCTTACTTGTAACCAACAAGTATTTTTGAAGGGAGATATTGCATGCTATCTAAGCATCCCTATCCTCAAACTTGGAGTTATCCATCTCCATCACTGTGGGCATTGTTCCTTATTTTATTGGAATCTGTTGATGACTCTTCATGCTTGGTGCACAGTCTCATTCAAGTCATTAATTTTTTTTTTAAATCCCTCCATGTAGATGTATCCAACCATCTTATTAAAATAAGAAACACAGAACCAATGTAAAAGAGAAAGCCGAGAGGTCAGAGCCCAGAGCTAAAATCTTATCTCCTGCAGTGCTCCTAGCTTCCCCAAAAGAGAGCTTCTTCCTGTGTGTCTGTCTTAAATAGTCTTTCTGTTCTGCCTTCTCATTGGTTGTAAACCCAAACACATGACTGCCCCGTCACTGCCTGTAAGTACAGCCCTCCAGGTCTTAAAGGCGTATGTCTCCAATGCTGGCTGTATCCCTGAACACACAGAAATCTACCTAGCTCTTCTAACAACCATGCTCTTGCTATGGCTCTAATAGCTCTGACCCCAGGGCAACTTTATTTTTTAACATACAATTAAAATCACATTTCAGTACAAATAAAATACCACCATACCTCCAACCATTCATAGAATTTTTTCCCCTTCTGTCTGTTCCAAGAAGACATTCTGAGCACAGCACACAATAGAGTTATGGTTTTGTGTCCTTACATTGGGGGCTCCAATGGTTCTGAGTAGAAGGCAGTGGGTCAGGCTGGAGAACTTGGTTACTAAGGGGAAACTGGTCAAATTGCTTTACAGTGTTGATCATGAAATTGTATGTTTATTTGTTCTTGATTTAGTATTATATATTGTGTTAGCTTATCATAATTCCTGTGATGGGGACTGCAGGGTCCTTGCTTCATGTCAGTCACTGTTCTAGTCCCGTGAGTGTGTTCGCATGTCATGTTCATATTCATTGGTAATACCAGCTTTCCTCACATTTCATATTTGACAAAACTCAGGAATAAGGAGCTTAAGTAACTTATTAAAGTAGTTACTGGAGCTAATTTTGATCTTAGATAGTTCCCAAGGTCTAGCTTCTTGACCACTAAGGCAATTTTGTAAATCTATCTACTTTTTAATTGTATAGCACATGACCCAAACTAAGTGTTAGGGCCTGGCTTAGCTGCCCAAGAATCTCAACTCCATCAAAGAGGACCTTAAGCGAGCAATGTAGATGAGCCTATCCTAGCTCCTTCATGTTCTAAGCAGAACTTTTTTCCTTGTATCATATCCTGGGTCATCTGGCTTTTGCTGTTGAATAGTGGCCACAGATCCAACAGGCCGCCTTCAGTTCTGAGGCCGCTCACAGTATGAACATCTGCTTCTCTTAGGCCAACAGGATCCTTTCTGCACTGCATGCCAGCAAGGTGAAGCTCTGTATGTGTGGGGTTGGGTGAAGCTTAAACTTACTAGCAAGCATCCATATATATACATGTTTATATCTATACACACACACACACACACACACACACACACACACACACACACACACACACACACACGTTTATATCTATAGCAATGTTATAATGCAATTGTAAGATATATCTCATTGTCTTTACTAGATGTTAGCCTATTTATAACAATAGCTTCATCCCTACTGGCATATTCTGCTCATTAGAAGCAAGTTGGCATTTCACTCATACTCAAGGAGAGGGGATTTTGCTTCACCTCTACTGTCATATTCTGCTCATTAGAAGCAAGTTGGCATTTCACTCATACTCAAGGAGAGGGGATTTTGCTAGAATGTGAAGCCTTGAGGGTGACCACCCTAGAATCTGTCTGCCCTGGGTAAACACTGGAAGAGGGGACTTGGAAGGACAAATAGAAAATACTTACCATATTTGACAAGGAATGCACTCACAGAATTCTACAAAGCAGAGAAAGACATTCAAAGAATAAAAAGTGACCTCAGATATTAAAAGTACAGTTACATTTTAAAAGAAATAATTATGCATATAACACACACACAATTTAAAAACATGCTGAGCTGTGATTAAGCTTTGGCTGAGTTTCTGGTCTTCTGCATGGAAGCATCCTTTCATCTTCCTTCAGTGTCGTCAGGTTCTTGTTCTGCCCCCAGGGTCTGGCCAGCTGCCTTGTCCGCAGTGGGAGGCAGAACTGCAGGAAACAAAATAAATAAATATACACACATACATTAATGGCTGCTGGAGAGATGGCTCAGCAGCTAAGAGCCCCTGCTGCTCTCACAGAGAACCAAGTTCAAATTCAGCACCTACTTCATACAGATCACAACCTCCTGCAACTCCAGTTCCAGGGGATCTGACACCCTCTTCTCGCCTCCCTGGGCACCTGCACACACATGTACATACCCATACACAGACGCACACATCCGCGTGATAAAAACATTTAAATGATTTTTAAAGGAGAAGCGAGGAGACACACAGCGGCATCCCAGCTGACTCTCCTATGCCCTGGTTCAGCAGAGCACAATGCAGGTATGGTCTAGGTGTCCTCAGTGGCGATCCCAACCGAAGCTCCACCTTCAGGTCCTCCTGCTTGAGTTCCTGCGGTGTCTGTTTCCAGGATGGATCTGGGAGGCAAGGGAGCTTCCTCCCCTCTCTAAACGCCCCAGGGCTGGCTCCACTTATCATGTGCTTTCCTGCTTCCGAAGTTGTCTGCTCTCTTTCCCATTCTCTCTGGCTTTATGATTTATGTCTATTTATTAGAAAGAAGAATAATGAGCTTCAGGGAAGAACTGAATGCAAATGTAAGCTCAGTGCACCATTTTTAACCTGAAATGATGGCTTATAATTTACATCATTGATTTCATGCAGTATCAAGTTTCATGTTCCACCCTATTTCTAACATTTCATGTTATTCTTCCCTGGGAATGACAAGATGTTATGCTGGGATATCACTCCCCTCCCCACGTCAGCCTCCATCTGAACCCAGCTCCTCACTTGATCAAAAGAACCATCTCTCTTGGTTCTCTAGGTTGTATTCATGTTTTTTTTTCCTGAGAAGCATACTGTCCCCTACATATCCAGGAGAGGATTTGGGGCCCCATGCCTTTGTATCAGGTATCTTATTACACTACAAACAGCTGGCCCTCTAAAAGGTATTTTGGACATGTGAATAGTATGGGGATATGGCAAATGAGAAACTTGGGCTCAGAATTCTCTTTTTAGAGTCAGAAGGGCTGGCTTTGAGTCCCTAGTCCACTGCTTATACATGCTGTATGACATCTCTCAGTCCAAATTTCTAAATTTCTATATGAATGTGTGCAAGTATGTGTGGATGCATGTTCCTGTATACGCTCATGTGTGTGTGCATGAGTGTCCGTGTGTACATATGGAGTACCTTCCAGCATCCCACACAGCCAAGAATTGTGAACTTCAAGGAATGTCCACATGGAAGGAGAAAGGGACCCAAGGAGAAGGAAGGAAGAGGTGGGGGCGGGAGGGGTGTTCTAATTTCAATGCACTGTCCCAGGTCCCGTGCTGAAACCTGGTTTGCAATGTGGTAGCATCAGAAACTAAATAAAGCCTTGGTAGCTGATTAGCTTGGAATGCCAAAGCATTAAGGAATGGGTTTGGTGTCCTTGTAAGAGGCCCAGGGGGCTGCTGTTGTTCTTCCACCAAGAGGAGACAGCAAGAAGGCACTGTTTATAAACCAGAAACTGGACCCTGGTCAGATGCCAGCTCTGCTTACACCAAATCTCAGACTTGACAGCTTAATGAAGAGTGATGGATTTCTATTGTTCATAATGGATTAATTTATAATATTGTGTTATAATAGCCCAAGCACACAAAGAAAGAGGTGATCACACACACACACACACACACACACACACACACACACACACACACACACACACACACACATCTACCCAGGACTTCATGGTGGCTTCAAGCAGGACAGTAGACACAGACATGGTAGGCAGGGACAATGGCTGTTAGCCCCTGCATGTAATTTGAAAAAGAGTTTACAAAGTCAGATGTGGATGTGAGGGAAGTAGTAGAGTTCAGGAAGACCTGAACTCTTTGCTGTGGAGAACAGAAAGGATGCCTTTAGCTGAGACAGGGAATGCACAGGAAAGTAGACTTACACAGGAGGGCAGAAAAGATGGGAATTTGGTTTTGGACATGTTATTTGTCAAATCCCACCTTTGCTCGTTAAAGTGGAGATGCGAGGCTCAGGATCAGCAGAACATATAAATGTGGGACTCTGGGATCAGTACTAAGAATACAAATTTGGGAATTATTGGAATAGAAATAAGTGAATATATGTGTACACTATAGACCCATGAGTATGCATGTATATATGTATGTATGAGCATGTGTGAGTTTGTATCTATATGAGTGTGTGAGTGTGAATGTATGCATGAGTGAGTATATGTATGTGTATATATATATGTTTGTGGGTGTATGTGAGAGTATAAGTGTGTGTGATTATGTGTGTGACAGTATTTGAATGAATGTGGGTGTGTGAGTACAAGATGGAATGTGTGAGTGAATGTGAGCGTGAGTCTGGGTGTGCTTATGAGTGAGTGTGCATTTGTAAGGGTGGGAATGGGAGAATTTGTCATGAATTCAAAGATATGAACAAAAGGAAACATTAAACACTTGAGGAACAAATAGATTAAAACATCATTATGGAACCAAAGGATAATTTAGGAAAGACAGTGAACAGAAGAGTCATATAGTCACCATTGACGATTAAATTACTAACATAACAGGATTTTTTTAAAAAGAGCTTCCAACATCTAGAAGGTGCTACTAAATTTGTCCAGAAAGGAGAGTAATGGATGATGAGCTCTCTGCAGAATCACCCCGGCATTTAGGAAGCCCAACCATGCTTGCTGAATGAGCTACCACTAGTTCCACACACTTTATGTGTTGCTTTACTAGTTTGACTAGTATGCACAATCAGTACTCTTTGTGTGTGCATACGGTATGTGTATGTGAGTGTACATGTGAACGTGGTGTGCATACTGTGTATGCCATGTGTGGTTGTACGTGTGTGTGTGTGTGTGTGTGTGTGTGTGTGTGTGTGTGTGCATGTATGTGAGGGCCAGGGGTGGATGTCAGGTGTTCCTCGGTCACTCGCCATCTTCCTTTTGGAGACAGGATCTCTACCTGAACCCAGAGCTCCCTGATTCATCTGGGCTGACTGACCAGCATGGCCCAATGGCCCTCCTGTCTCTACCTCCCAGGACTAGGATTGCAGGTATGACATTTTATGTCCAAACTCAGATCCCATTCATTTATGGCAAGCACTTTGCCAGCAGAACTATCTCCCCAGTCTGTAGTTAGTACTCTTCATGAGAAGTTTTCAGTTATTTAAAGATCCACTTTTATATCCTCATTACAGGGGAAGATTTATTATAGGCACTGCACAACACTTTGGGGTCCACCCCGCTGTTGTCTAGAGTGCTCTATAGCCCCACTTCAACCCCCGTCTATGTTGCCCATGCCATCAGTGTTTGAGACTTGACCTTTGCACTCCTTTCTCTACCCTCAGGTTCACCCAGCCCCAGTCTTACCTCCCCTACTGACTGCAGCAGTGGTCGTTACGAAACAGCTGTGGCACTATCCAACGGAGTGCTGCATACACCTACAGTCTTCACTTGCTCTCTTTCAACTTGGGATTCATTTTGGGAATGGTGCCTTTTCTATTTATGTCTTAGGAGTCTCTCGTGGTCTGACGTGCTACCAGGGATGTCCGCCTTTTAGACTACAGCACAGTGTTGTCATTTACAGTATTCGTGTTTGGGAACCACACAGGTGAGTTTACTAAGCTTCAAAGACAAGCATTGCAGGATGTATGTATGTAAGGAACCATTTCTTATTCTCAATTCACCTGGTTTTGTTTCTAGGGATACTTGACTGTACTTAACATGGTTCCAGTTTAGTTAATTGTGATTTATTCTTGAATCTCAGCCTCACTAGGAAGACACTAATGAATAGCGTTGACTTTATCTTCAGCTCAGTTTTCTGTACATTGATTTGAACTAATTATTCAGTCCTGGCAAGCAAGGATTGACTGTGTGCTTTTATAGTCTTAGCTGAGCTTCAGCTGAAAGTCACTTTTTATAAAAGTAATCCAGTTGAAAGCATGAAAACAACGTGAGTTACATGTCTAGTTGCAGACAAAGGAATTTGATGGACGTCTTCAAGCCATACACCCTTGCTATTGTTAACCCTGAATTCGCCACAATCTCGCATCCACGAAATAACATAATGGAATTAGTGATTTGTAGTTTTATCTGAATTTTATGTACAAAACACTCTGAGGATTACTAAATCAAGTAAGAGTATTCCTTAATATTGATGCCATCCTAAACAGTCGTCACTGGAGAAAATCTGTCACTGACATGGTTACAGTCTGATCTGATCTGGGCAACTGTTTATTCATCCCAGGTTACTCTATGTTATATCGAGTCAACAATAAAATCTAAGCAGGACAATTGGCATTCAGCAGTGACCTTCCTTTCCAGGAGAACATGTGAGGAATCACACACCACACTGGTCCTGAGAGCAAAGCTTGGCATTCCACCCATGAGATGAAATTTCTGGGCTTGCTGTTTTTCTTTGGCCATTTGCCATTCTTAGCAGTGCTACCACAAAAAGTAGGTTCTTCTCTCTCTCTCTCTCTCTCTCTCTCTCTCTCTCTCTCTCTCTCTATCTATCTATCTATCTATCTCTATCTCTCTCTCTATTTCCCCCCTCTCTCTCCCTTTCTTTCTGCCTCATATTCATTTTAAAGATACATTCCTGCAGATAGCTTATGATCTGGCAAGGCTGAAATTTGAGTTTCTGCTCTAGTTTTATGAGAAACATGATGCCAGCAGTAATATCTAGCAAACCTATTCTCAAAACTTTCAGATTATTTTAAAGATGTAAACAACCCAAACAAGCTTTCTATATCCTTATTTGGATGCAAGGATAATCGATTTGCCTTGAATCTTTAGCTTATTAATTTTAAACAATAGTATTTAAATCCATTTATAAAGATTCATTTTTTGTCATTTCATGGGTGTATGTACACAGTGACTGTGGGGGCCAGTAGAGGGCATTGGAATCCCCGGAACTGGAGTTACACAAAGTTGGGAGCCACCACACATGTATGCTAGGAACTGAACCCTGGACCTCTGCAGAGGCAGCCAGTGCTCTTCATCACTGAGCCACTTTTCCAGCCCTGTAATCGTATTCAGAAGTGGTAGAATACTGTGATCCATTAAGAGTTTATGAGATTTGCTCAAAGCTAAAAACTTTGGGGCTTCAGAGAAATTAGAAAGAGAAAAATCAGCTCACAGACTGGGAGAAAATCCACTAATCATACACCTGGTCACAACTGTGTATCCATATGTTAGAAATAACCCAGCTTAAAAACAGGCAAAGGGATGGACCAGACATTTATGTAAAGAAATATACAAATGTCCAATATGATTATGGAATGACTGCTTCTGCCATCAGTCACTAGAGGGATACAGAAAAAAAAAACCTATAAGGTCATTTTGTCACCTACCAAAATAGCTGTGATAAGGACAGACAGTAACAAGTATCAGCATGGATATGGTAAAATGGCTACTCACACATTACTGTAGGAATTCACAAGAAAGGAGCCATCTGCAAAAACTTTGGCAGTTTCTCTACTCGTGTGTGTGTGTGTGTGTGTGTGTGTGTGTGTGTGTGTGTGTGTGTGTGCGCGCATGTATTATGCATGTTTCTCACACAAAGGTTTGTATAGGAATTTAGTAACAGCATCCTTAACAATTGCTGAAATTAAAACACTGTTATATTCAAGCCTCTTGTATCAATGAATTAATACAATGTGGTATATCCACAAAATAAAATATTGTCTAGAAATGAAAAGAAACAAAAGCTGGAGCATGTAGCGACCCCTATGTCACACCAAACGTCAACGACAGCCCGGTGAGAGTACTGATGTAACAAAGCATAGACTGCACAATCGCATTTTTGAAAAATGTCCTCAGATCTCAAATCTACAGAGACAGATAAAAAAGATGAGTGTTGCCCAGGCCCTGGGTGGGATGGGACTACAAACAGGGGACCTCTGTTTAGGATGACAGAAATATTCTATCTTTAGATTGTGGATACCTAATAACTGCACAATTCAATAAATATACAAAAGTTTATTGAACCATGCAGTGAATGGATGGTAAATTATATCTTTTTTCTTTAATTTTTAAAAATCAGGATTAAAATAGAATTATATTATTTCTGAAGCTGGCAAAAAAAGGAAGTGTATTGTGAGTTCAGAGATGCTGAGGAGTAACAGCACATTACTCCTGGGCACATTATTCACATTCTTGAGCCTCACCATATTATTCATGTTCATTGTGACCTAGACTTCCACAGCGTATTTAGAAAAAGATTGTTTTTGGAAATTATTCTGGCATTTTGTTTTGGGCCAGCAGGGGCAGAAGAAGAGGGATAGGCTGGTGGATTGAGTAGTCGATGCCCACTAACCGGATCCAGAAAGCTTCAAGATCGAGCAGGCTTCCAACCTTGAAACCCTTATTTTCCTGGCTTTCTCTAATGCATCCCAAGGAGTGAGAGACGCCGAACTTAACTCATAGGCAAAAAAAGTCTGTCACTCTTGACGATGAGGTCTTCTTAAGTCGGAAGTGGTCCCATGTCATATCTAACCTGGATAAAATAAAACTGCAAGAATTTTAAATCTCTTCTTACTACAGACCTTGCACTTTGGGGTTTGGGGAAATTTTATTAAACGCCCCCTCCACAACCCCAGACAAGGAGAACAGAAAGTACCTGTTTCTGCGCTATTTCCCAGAGACAAAGCTTATGCTAGCACTGTAGGAAATGTGGATCCCAGTGCCACGGTCCTGGCTCTGGACCCCACACCTGCTTATTTCTGAAGGGTTAAAGAAATGGAAATATATGCTTCAGGGCTCTTTCCAAACTTCCTTATTGAGTATAGGAGTTCAAGTTCCAACATGCTTGTTATTTCAAGTGAAAAACTTCTCTCTTAGAAAATAGAAAATAGGTGCATTAGGGAGTGAATGCACAGTGGTTACCTGCTCCCATCCCCCCACTCTCTCTTTTTAAAGACATGTTCTGCATGATGGTGGCTAAAAGGTGGCAGCTGTGCCAGAGTCGTGGACCCTAAATCGCTGAGCAAAAAAACGAGAGGGGGAAGCTGTGATTGCTCACAGTACAGGAGTGAATATGCACTCTCAACCACAAATCAAGCAGGCTGGAAGGAGAAAAAAAAAAGGCCCAATCAGGCAGTAATGGCCTCCACTTCACAATCAGACAAGAGCTTCATACTTGAAAAATCCTACCATTTATAGCTGATTGCTAACCCTGGCCTCATTTCTAATCTAAAGGGCGAGTAATAATTTGGACAAGGAATTAGAACAACTTCCCAACAATTTAGCAAATTGTTATTATTTCGGGGGGGGGGGGTTAGGTGGGGGAAAGGAGCTGCTTTTGTAAGGAGTGTCTCTTGTGGGCTACCATTTTCGTGACATCAAATCCCGTCTCCGCCATGCTAGCAGAGTCGCTAACAGATAGTGGAAATAAGTGAAATAAAAGAGGGAGGAAGGGAGAGGGAGAGAGAGGTCACCAAGGAATGAAGAAAACGGGGCTGCGAATTCTTTTGAAAACACCGACCTGTAGTATCCCCAAATAAATTTTGACAATTGTCACTGATTATTACTGTTTTAGAAAGGGTTTTGACCTTTCAGAGGATCTGGCTTCTTAAAAACATAAAGGCTCCCCTGGGTGCTTCACCCAGTGGCAGATTTGGCTCGGGAAAAGTTACTGTTTCTAGAAACTTACAACACAGCATGTGTGGGTACTCTTATTTTGATGTGCCTTATCAGATAGCATGTTTCTTTCTGTATTGTTATTTTTACTCATTAAACTGTGTACACACAATTATTTCATTAACACATTAATGCATGAAATTGAGGAGCCTATGATGTACGTTATTTTGAGATGAATCTAACTTTTCCACCAGGCCAGACACATTTGTATAGTGAATGTTACTCATACATATCAAATACAGCACTGTACTAAAGAAGTCAACAACATATTGTTTTCTATTTTCAATTTTACCTTTATTTATGTGAATGTATAGGTATATGCCATATGTGTAAGGTGCAGAGGCCGTAGATGAAGTCAGATGCCCTGGAGCTGGAGTCGCAGGCAGTTCTGAGCTGCTCAGTGTGAGTGCCGAGGACAGAGTGCAGGTCCTCCTTAAGGACGGCTGTGCTCTTAATCACTAAGTTATCGATCCAGCCCCTATGATTTTTTTTTTTTTCTGAAAAGGAATATGGCTGGTGGGATTAGTGGACAGACAGAAAGATAAACCAACTCACAGACTCAAGAGAGACCACAGAACTGCCTGCCCAGCTGCTTAATTCTCCTACTAATGAAGACCCAGAGGCAGAAGACAGGTCGGAGTTTCATAAAGATGGGGAAGGTAGCCAACAGAAGGTCAGCCTGAGGTCTGAGGTCCTCTCCCACCGCGCCTGCACTCTCCCGTTTCTGGATGTGGCACGTTAGCTGCAGACATCAGGGGCGTCAAGGACTTTGGGGAGGGGAGGACAGACTGGAGGTTCGCGTGCAGCTTGCAGCTTGCAGCTTGCAGCTTGCAGCTTGCAGCACTCTTGTTTTTTACCCAGTAAGGCTTGGATGGCCCAGGGCAGGTTCAGAACACCTTTGCTAGCAGGTCTGAGAATATCGAGCTGCCAGCTTCAGAAGAGATACCTCATTGTAAAAACAATCTCGCAGTTATTTGGAACAGACCCTCAGAAGTAGAATCCCAACTCAGCGATGTTCTTGTGAGATGTCTGATCTTCAAGATAAGCGACCACCAGCAGGAAGGCTCTGCCTCTCCCTGCCTGTGGAGCTCTGTGGAGAAATGACAAGGCGGGAAATTCAGGCCATACTTCCAAGTTAGAACAAGAGGAGGACTTAGTCAACAGTTTAAATCATTTATTCCTTTCTTGTGGACAAAGTAACTTTCTGTCAGTACTGGTATGTTTAGCAAATACTAGGTGTGGGGAATATATATGGTTTTTGAATCCAAGGA
Source organism: Peromyscus maniculatus bairdii (assembly GCF_049852395.1). Lineage (NCBI taxonomy): Eukaryota > Metazoa > Chordata > Mammalia > Rodentia > Cricetidae > Peromyscus > Peromyscus maniculatus. The sequence goes on from NC_134857.1 coordinate 134,593,715, forward strand.
AATATTTTTATTTTAGATTGGAAACATTATACATAACAGGGTGTGATTTCTGAAGCCCAGCAGACTCTATGCAGGTCTAAAACTTGAATTAAACAAACAAATACAACTTTTCTTTATTTGTATGGGTGACTACAGTAAGAAGGCTGTACCTTTGAGATACCCAGAAATGATTTATAACTAGCAATTACCCATCCCATTCAATGTAAACAGAATCATAATTCATATTACAGAGTCTACAGTGCATTTGAAAATGCCCACTGCGAATCTGAAAACAGCATATACATTTTTGCGTTATTTCACATGCCTGGCTCCTAGTCTCCAAATGACTTTTTGTAAAGAAGGAAGTAATTCATATTGATAAGTTCCAGGTAATAACAACAAAGGTACTTTTTGAAGAGAGGCAGAACTTTCCAACACCTTTTGGAGCAGAATGTCTGAGGTATGGTAAAGGAAATGAGAATTGTATTATGGGACGAACAAAGCCCTGTCCTCACGGCTGTTTACTGAACAGAGATTTGAAATCTAGAGTTCCCCTGACGGGGGTCAGGACTGAAAAACTTGAGAGGAAGCACCGGCCCCTCAGTCCCTCAGCCCCCAATCCGGGGTACCTGCCATTTGCTTTGCCAGTGTTTGGGGTAGAATTAGCGAAAACGAACTCAGGAGAAACTGAAAGCGTATTGTTGTTTCACATTCGTGAAGTTACAAAAGGTAACAGTGTAGTCCAGTTCAACCAGTGGAGGGCTTAGGGCTCTGTGTCCTGACAGAGACAGGCCACGTCCCTAACCTTCTCTTGTATCATACTCGATTACCACCAACTGAAATGACCCCTAGTGTTAAAACACAGACCTTCTTTTTTTTAAGCCTCAGATCCCAGGCACCAGACATTTCTAAAGGCAGGGAGGACAGGTCAGGTTTGCCAGCCTGGATTCCACTCACGGCTCGGTCAGCTTCGGAGACCTCATCGCGGCTCGGTAAAGGATATCTCACTTTCTCTTGCCCATTTAGCACAAGAATTTATAGTCCTCCAGGACCCTCAAGTGATTCAGATTTTCTTTCCAGAAAGGACTTCTCTTTCAAGTTACAGTAGATTCTTTGAGGACTCTGAGTTAATATAGCAGCTGTAGCTACACAGGCAGAGGAAGGAAAACTACAAAATAAAACAGGAGTTTTCCTAATATTTCCACAGCGTTGTTCAGCACGGAATACAGGAAGACTGCGAGGCAGGACTGGCCGGGAGCGGTGACCACGTTAGCAGATGCAGGCTTTTATGGACAAAATGGAACAGCGCCGGAGCATCTCAGCTGCGTAAACCATCACTTCGTTGTGAGAAGGCGTTCAGCATGTGTGTTTAAAAGAGCGTGTGTCACCAACCCTGCCCACATGAATTCTGCACAATCTGCTTAACTGATTTTTATATCTCAAAGAGCAGATTTGGGGAGAGAAATGTGATATTAAGGGATTCGGTTCTCAATCGTCCTCAAAATGCAGCACGGTCATCAGAAAGCTGTCGTAAAGATCAGCCACTCACCAAAGGCCATCTTGTTGTGTTTGCAACGAATAAAACTATTAAATATCAGTGTGGTTTAGAGAAGGAAGACGTCATTTTAAAAAAGCTTAAAAAAACTCTGATTATAACTATGGCAAAATGAAACTGTGTAAAGTACAGGCATACAAGCTTCTTAGAAAGTCATTCATGGGATAAACACTCATTAAAAACCAAAGGATTCAAAACCCTGTTTTGAAAAACAAAAAACAAACAAACAAACAAACAAACAAACCCAAAGGATTCAGTATTTATAAATGAAAAATAGGAAGAAGTAAAAATAAGAACTAATAAAATGAAGGTTTTTAATACAGGGTAAAAATGAAAATTACCTAACATAAAGTATAATATAATTAATTTCAGAAAAATTATATGCTTATGAATACTAAAATATAAAAAACTACTTCCATATATATGTTTTGAATCAAGCTATGAGTTTAATTTGGAAGCTTTTCTGGAAGAAAAACATGAATGTCCCAGTGTGCTCATTGCTACCAGAGTAATTATCTACGAAGAATACTCCATGATGACAAACTTCATTACTCAATAACACTGGTAAACATTAAAATATTTAAAGAATAATGTAGAGCATTATGGTTTATTCTATTTAAATGTCACAATCATAGCAGCCTTTTATGCCTATATTTCTTTGAATTGCTAGGGATTGATGTGCTTCTCGTGCAAGCTGATATTATAGTCATATGACCTAATTAAACATCGGGATTCATATTTTAAATATATAATTACCAGAGTCACCATTTTAAAAAACGTAATTACCGCTTTCTACATTAATAGCAAAAATTGGTATTCAATGTCAACAAGGCTATGGAAAGTTCCTGGGTGATGTTTGTCTTTTCTGGTTGTAAAGAAACAATGGAAATAATTTTGGCGTGGAAACCCATTTTAAATATTATTTTCATGGAACAGATTCCCTGTCTTTAAATGCTGGGAATTCCTGCTTTCAGAATCTTCCCGAATTATCTAATGTCATTTGCTGTCAATTGTAATTCATTCGTCTTTGTTGATAGAAGCACATTTTTGTTCTTAGAGTTTGGGAAATCCACACACAACATCAGTGAGATGCGTAAGTGACGCAAGACTCTCCGTTATTCTACAACAGAGTCGCTTCAAAGATTTGGGGCTTTGGGGAAGACTCCTTCATTTCTGAATTGCACAGAATCAATCATAACGACCTCTTCGTGATTTCAATATTGCAAATCCCTTCTGATTAGCCCTCTTTAAGAGAGAGATGAACTGGCTTCAGAATTGTTCGGCCCTGTTGGAAGCCCCGTCTTAGAGAACGGCAGATGATGTAATTAAATTGAATCCTGTGTTTTCCATAGAGAGAAGGCACGGTTTGAGAACTAATGTGAATGATCCATTCCTATATTTAGACTGCTCACGTCAGCAGGGCAGCAGGCCATTGACCAACAACTGAGGATCCGGATCATATGTAGCTTTTTAATTTTAAAAATATGGACTGATTAAAAAAAAGAAGTAACTAAAAAAACGGCGGATGAAATGTTCCTCGTTTAAAGAGCTATTCTTCATCCCTTGAGTGAAAGAATGTCCCATTTTCCCATTCAGAGGATTGATTTTCTCAGAGTGCAATATAGAAATGTCTGGGGAAGCAGTTAAGCTTAGGATCCAATAAGGAGCCTGGCCAGAAAGCAAGCACTTCAAGTTCACGGAGGAGTGCCTGCCAAATTCCTCCGTTAGTTTGTAAGTGAAAATACAAATGTGATATTTAACAAAAATGTTCCTTTGTCTTTGAAATGGAACGTGTAAACTAGAGATTATGTGGGTAAGCCAGATCTTATTTGAGCTCCATCTAGCACATAATAGCAGTAGCAAGGAGGTAAATCATCCACTATTTCTCCACATTTGATCACACTCATACTCACAGGAAGGGCAGTATTTCTAACCAGCCTCCCCTTCCAGTTTCTCTTAGCTGATTTCTGTTTTTATACAGTCAAACCACAACAGTTGTCTTACATTCTCGCTGTGTTGTATTTGAAATTATCAGTGCTGCACTGAGTTGAAAAGGTACCATTTACCCTTTAGCTTTAGAATCACAGAGAAAAACCAGTGTCACAAAGTCCCTTGAAACCAAAAAATCAAAAATTATCTGGAGGGGCTGGTTGACAGGATGCTCAGTTGACAGGATGCTCAATGGAGAACCTTAAAGTCCTGAGTTTGATCTCTAACAAGAAGTAAACAAATCAGGCACAGTGGAATGCGTTGTATAATTCTAGTACCAGGGAAATGGAGAAGAGAGGACCCCTGGGGTTCGCTGGCCAGCCAGCCCCACCTGATCGGTGAGCTCTCCGGATAGAGAGTTCCTGAGGAACAACACCTGAGGCTGACTTTCTCCTGGTCTCCACGTGCACAGGCATACATGGACATGTGCACCCACTAACACCCCTCCACACACACTTAGTGAACAGTTGTGCATTATTTAGATTGGATTATTAAATGTAGATACTGGGGTTTTTTTTGTTTGCCATGGGATAATCAAAATAATGAGCATAAATATAGACAGGCCCCTATGAAAACTTTAGAATCCTAGAAGAAAACAATATAAGGTGAAAATCTATAGTCCTGATGAATTTGACTGTAATTATCCACTCTTCCCAGGACACCTGTAGATTTAGTACACATATATATATAAAGAGAGCAATTTCTCTAGAGGCCTAACACACACACACACACACACACACACACACACACACACACACACACACACACACACACACACACACACAGATTCACCTTTTGAAATTATACAAATGACTCTGATTATGAATTTTTAATTTACATATCCAACAAGTGAAATCTACTTAAAATATGAAGATGAGCAGAACAATTATAGATTATCTATATAACACAGATACAGTTATCACATATACAATATATCATGTGAAGTGTGAAGCAATTTTGGCTTCTTTCTGTGTGGCAGTGTCCGCGCTGTGCTTCAGGAACAAGACTGAAATGTCCCTGGCAAATAGCTTTTTGGTATAAAATTACCAAATGACTAAAATATCATTTGACATTAGGTGATTTCATTATTTACAAATGTCAATAGACGTTAACTTTGTCATGTGTTTTTAAAAATAAACCATTAAAGTATTCTAGGATTATAAAGAAACTCAGCCTTGCTCAGCCCCTCACGGGTGACTCAAGCAGCAGAGTGGACTGTGTGTCCTACTCTGCCACCTGGTGGCCAACATGGGCAATTAGACGGTGTCTACGTTCCACCCCATTCTTGCTCCCTCTCCCTTTTGTCAACCTGGTTAATTAACCTTCACTCTGATGCGATTCCTGCTGCTGTGGGAGCCGTCGATAGTTCACGCAAATGACCCCAAGCAACAGGACAGACAATACAGGCAGCTGGAGGAACCTATTGGGTTTGGAGTCTGGGTTTTTCTGTGTAGGCCTGGCTGGAACTCACTCCTTAGACCAGGCTGGCCTCCATCTGGGAGATCTGCCTGCCTTTGTCTCCTGAGTGCTGGGATTAAAGACATGCCACCACCACTGGGCAGAAACCCATTGTCAAGATAAGAAAATTCAATAAAATTCTGTGATCTTTCCATGGTGATGTCTGAAGACATAAAAACGGTTTATTTTAGTCTCATTGTGTTTTGGGAGAGAAGCAGGGGGTTAGTCGTGAAAAGCTGAGAAACAAAGGACCTCATTAAGGACGTCTATGGACAACTATCCAGAGCTTCAATGAGAACTTCTCACTGCTCATTCTAGAGAAGGAAGCCATTCCTGTCAGCATGGCTCGGAGGTGATGTAAACTGCAAATCTAACCTTGGAATAGTGATCATTTGCTGATAATTATCATGCATGATGAACAATTTCATAATTGTATATAAAAATAACCCACTGTTACAAATGCAGAACCCAGAGGCACAAATGTCAAAGGGGCGGGGCTCATGGGCTAGATATTCCCAAGAGGAGCCTGGAGTATCTTCTTGTGCAAGATAAGAACACCTGCAAACGGGAGGCAGAGGCAGGCGGATCTCTGTGAGTTCGAGGCCAGCCTGGGCTACCAAGTGAGCTCCAGGAAAGGCGCAAAGCTACACAGAGAAACCTTGTCTCGAAAAAAAAACCAAAAAAAAAAAAAAAACCAAAAAAAAAAAGAACACCTGCAAAGCACACAAGGGACAACCTGGGGACTCCCATGGGCTACACCTGGGGCAAGGTAAACATTAGCATAAATGGTAACAGCAATGACCTTTACGTCATTGAACAGAATAACCTGCTTGCAAACATGTGCGTGTGTGTGTGTGTGTGTGTGTGTGTGTGTGTGTGTGTGTGTATTTGCCAGAGCTGCACACATACATGTTCATGAGACAAAGTAGAAACCCCAACTAATAATAGGAAAAGAAATAAAAGAGCAATCATGTAATAACTGATTTGAATATGATTGTAAGTGGATGTTGAGACTTTGATAAAACGTAGGGTATTTATAGATTCCAAAATATAAAATTTTAAACAAATTTCTTCTTTCTAGCATTTATTTTTTTATGTTTTCAGAATTCATAAATGATTGTTCTCTTTACTTCATTTCCACCTTACACTCCCTCCTCTGTCCACCCTCATTCCCTCTCAACCCCTTGACCTCTTTTTCTTTAATTATTATTGTCACATATACACAACCTGCTGAGTCTGTTTAGTGCTGCTCATATGCACATGTGTTTAGAAGTAACTACTTGGGACTGGACGACCTCCAGGGGCCTCCTTCCTGGCAGGAGCCGTTGGTTTGCTGTGGCTCTTAATCGAGGGAGGACCTTGTGAGATTCCCCCACCCAGGCAGGCAAGTGAACTGGGGGTCATTGTGCAGGTGTTGTTGGTGGCCATGCTGGTGAGATGTCACGGGTGCAGCATCCCTGTCATATATGGAAGACACTGTCTCATAGCTGATGTCCTGGTCTCCGGCTTTTATAATCTAGAGGACACTGTCTCCTGCTAGACACCCTAGTCCTCTGGCTCTTACAGTCTTCCCACCCTGCTTCTGTGATATTCAAATCCTTATTAGCTATAAGAGGAAAAGTCTGATTAGGATGGAGAAGCCGAGCCACACCACATTAACCAAGTCATTAAAGCAAAGGAAACACAGTTGGCCATCACATTGGTAGGATATGTTCCTATGAGTTCGCCAACTGTAGCTCAAAAATACTTGAAAAAAGTTGCATCTGTGCTGATCACTGAGACTTTTCCTTGTTATTATTATTCTTTAAGCATTTACAGGGAATAGGTATCATAAGTCATCTCAATATGTTTTAATGTTTATGGGAAGATGTGCATAGGATATATGAAAATAAAATGGCATTTTATATAGGAGTTGGAGCACCCACTAATTTTGGTATCCATAGGGATTCTTGATCATATCCCCACAGATGTTGAGAGATGGCTGTATACATTGAAATATGTAAGAACAAAAAAAGGCTGGGCTTTATTTGTAATAGCCAGAAACTGGAAACAACCTAGATTTCTCTCAACCAAAGAATAAATGAAGAAATCGTGGTACATTCACACAATGGAGTATTACTCAGCTTTTAAAAACAATGACATCAGGAAATTTGTAGGCAAATGGATAGAACTAGAAAAAAATTATCCTGAGTGAGGTAACCCAGACCCAGAAAGACAAACTTCATGTGTGCTCACTTATAAGTGAATATTAGCTGTAAAGTAAAGGATAACCATGCTACAATCCACAGGCCCAGAGGGATGAGGAAATAAGGAGGGCCCAAGGGGGGAATGCTTGGATCTCCCTAGGAAGGGGAAACAGAAAAGATCTCGTGGGTGGACTGGGGGCAGGTAGAATGGGAACATGATGGATCTGGTAGAGAGTGGTTGGACTGGAAATGGGGAGCATTTCAGGATCTAATAGAAACCTGGTACATGGGAAACTCTCAGGAATATACAAGGATGACCCCAGCTAAGACTCCTGGCAATAGTGGAGCCTGAACTGGTCATCTCCTGTGACCAGGCAAGATTTCCAGTGGAGGGATTGGGACATCAAACCAGCCACACAACCTTTGACCTACAGTCTGTCCTGCCTGTAGGATGTTTTGGGATTGGTGCCTACCCAAATTGTAATCACAGAGGCTTCATCCAGCACCTGCATCCACAGCCAAACATGAGGCTGAGCTCTGGGAATCCTGCTGAAAAGAAGGAAGGATTGTATGATCCAGAGGGGTCAAGGACATCAAAAGAAACCCCACAGAAATAACTAACCTGGGTTCATAAGAGCTCATGACAACCAGGGAGCCTGACTGGGGCTGACCTAGGCCCTCCACATCTATTTGACAGTTGTGAGGCTTGACCTGCTCATGGGACTCCTGACAATGGGAACAGGGGCTGTTCCTGATGCTTTGGCTGGCTTTTAGAAACCTATTCCTCATACTGGGTCGCCTTGCCCAGTCTTAATGCAAGGGGAGGAGCTTAGTCCTACTGTAACTTCAAGCCATGTTTTGATGATATCCATGGGAGACCTGCCCCCATTCTGAACAGAAACAGAGGAGGAGTGGGTGGGGAAGGGCAAAGGGGAGCTGAGAGTAGGAAATGGGTGGAGAGGATGGAGGGAAAACTGTGGTCGGGATATAAAATAAATAAAGTTAATTAATTTAAAAAAAGGCTGGGCATGCAGATTAGCTGGTAGAGTGCTTGCCTAGCATATATGAGGCCATGGTTTCAATTCCTGCACCATATAAATCAGGTGTCACGGCACAGAACTTACTCCCAGCCCTCAGAAAGTAGACACAGGAGAATAAGGAAGTCAAGGTCATCCTCAGCTATGTAGAAAATTCAGGGATAGCCAGAAGATATCTGAGGTCCTGCCTCAAGAAGAAGAGTCATGTATCTTGAATACATTCTAGGATCTTTACACAAATTTGACTATGTGTGTGTGCATACTATCTACATACTTATAGGCTAGGGGGCACAATCAGCCTAGGTAAGGTGTGTGCAGATTCTTTATGATTGTTGCTTTTTTTCAGTTTTGAAATTATCTCAATATAAAGAGTTAAAAAGAGTTACTGAAAAAAATCAGAAAGGCCATATCAGGTTAAGTTATAGAGCATATCTTAGAATTCTAGGTTCTGAACATTCTGTCAATTCTTTCAGAAGAACTGTATTAGTCATTTTCTTGGCACTGTGGTAAGATGCCTGAAGGCAGCGCCTGAGGGAGGAAGGAGCTCTTTGGCTCATAGTTTAAGGTGATACAGTCTACCGTGGTGAAGTCTGGCAGAGTTTATGACAGGCTGTTCAGCTGCAGCTGCTCTCACCCCAGGACCCAGTGCGTAGAGGGTTTGGGTGGGAACCAGGGCCCGATTGTAATCTATAAATTCTCCTTTTCAGTGGTTCTCTTCCTCCAGCATGGCTCCAGTACCTAAAGGTCTATGTCCTCCTCATGCCTGGGCAGCCAAGGCCCAAGGGTTCAAACACATGAGCTTGCACAGGAGACTGCATGTTCAGTAGGTGACAAATACAACCTAATCCTATACAGCTAACCAGGGACATTGTACCTGGTCAAATTAGCTCAGGGCTTTAATTTTATTAATTATTAATTTTATTAATTATTACATCAAGCTTCTCTGGGTTTATAACTAGTAAGCTAAATAATGCTTTCGAATAGTCACTTACACAACTTGTATCAAAGCATAGCATTTGCTGAACACCAACCCATGTCAAGGACAGGGGATGCAAAATGACAGCAATGGTGCTTCCTTCCTCAGCCAGTCCACACTAGCAGGGTGGTGGTGGCCTTGTCTGTAACTCATAACCACCAAGATACCACTGGTCTGTGCAGTTGAGAGTCTAAGCAAAATATTGTGCTTTGGTAAAGAGGGAGAGTGATGTCGGGGAGAGGAAGAAGATGGGAAGTGATGTGGGGACAGGAAGGAGAAGGGAAGTGATGTGGAGGACAGGAAGGAGAAGGGAAGTGATGTGGGGGACAGGAAGGAGAAGGGAGGTGATGTGGGGGACAGGAAGGAGAAGGGAAGTGATGGGGAGGACAGGAAGGAGACAGGAGGTGATGTGGGGGACAGGAAGGAGAAGGAAAGTGATGTGGGGGACAGGAAGGAGATGGGAGGTGATGTGGGGGACAGGAAGGAGGTGGGAAATGATTTGGAGGACAGGAGGGAGGTGAGAAGTGATGTGGGGACAGGAAGGGCATAATGCATTCTGAAGTAGCGTGGGCAGGCTTCTCAAGAGCCTTGCACAGGGTCCTGGCAAGTACCATAGGCCCTTGATTCAGTTTTCCTTTTTCTTGAGACAGGCTGTCGATGCTGTCTGTGCTTGTTGGCTTGGAACTCAGTATGTAAACAGGCTGACACTGAACTTGAAGTGATCCTCCTGTCCTGGCTAGTGCTGGTATTACAGCTGTGCTCCTTCCCACTCAACAGTCTTTAGTGATGTCGCTTAAGGGTGGGAGGGGACTCTGTCTTGTTCTAACAGACATGTAGTAGCTGCTTAATAAATACTTATGAGGAAAACAAGTTAGGAGTTAAACATATGTAACTGTTTTGAACATATATAAATGTAAAGTTAAACATTTGATCACTGAGAGAGGTTTTCCCTTTCTTTTGCAAGGATTGTAAGTAGTGTAAAAGAAACAGTTTTCTTTGGAACAAAAAAAGAAAGTTGTTTCTGTGATATATAGATGTGTGAAAAGTTGGTGTTAAGAAAATCAATAGGGATCCTGGGAAAGTGTTGCAGAAAGGGAAAGCACTCCTAGCATGGTCTCTGATAGAGCATCCTCACATCATCATGCATTGCCTTTGCAGTGGGGACCTTAGGAGGCCAGGCAGATGAGGAAGTAGTCGGTGTAGTGGAAGGTGCTGAGTGAGCACAGGGGAGGGTGTCAGGCCCTTCCCTCCTTGGTTAAACCTGTCCAAAAACCCAGACACCAGAGGTTGTCTCCTGGGTGATTCTGAATCTCCTCAAACTGACAAACTGTCACGAGTCCAACCTTGGTCAGTCAGATGCCCCAACAAAGAACATCATGGTCGGAGGCTGACAGAGCTGCACTGTAGGTTTCTTGTGGCTCATTGGATGAGCAGGGGCGTCTGATATGGTCTACCATCTTCACACAGCTCACTGCTGTTTGCTCTCTGGTGAAGGGCATGGCCGGAAGGCCTGGTGCCCTGTGCTGCCGTGTGGCTTGGGCCTTGCACAACTGTGGCGTGGCACTCTTGAAGCTGTGCAGCTGCGCATTAAGTGTGACGCTTGCACAGCTCCCCTGCCAGGTAGGGGATTGGGACGAGGAAGGAAACTTACAGTTCAGAGCGCCTGGGGCTTGGCTTCCAAATTACTGAATGAAATCTGAATGGTCTGCCAGGCATGCAGGCGGAAGGGGTGACCAAACAAGTGAGTGGGGACCCTGACACAGAGCAGTGGGGCCGGCATGGGGCAGCGCACCTGCCACCATGATGCGCCCTGCCCTGCAGGGTTAACAGGAACTAGGAGTTAGTCCCTGCTTTCCCAGGCCAGGGCAGCCATTCACGCCATTCAAGGTTTGAACCCTCCACACTACACAAGTAACTGGTATTCTAAGAGAAAGAAAGAGACAAAAGTCAGGCCTGATGAGAAACAGGGAGGAAAGAGACGTGTTTGTGGTTCTCGAGTTCTGAGCCAGTGACCACAAACTATCAGCCAGGTGGTGTCCAAGCAGATTGTTTGGTACGTGGGAAGATGTTTCTTCTAATTGGGTCAGAGTTTAAAATAGAATGAGCTCATGGCTGATACAAAAAATGCATCTCTAGGGGGTTTTGTTTGTTTGTTTGTTCACCTTTAATAGGAAAACTAGGCTTGTAGGAGGCACACATCCCACGTGATCCTCAGTCAGTCAGATTCTTACTGTAACTTCTGAAAACGCCACCTCAGACCCTCCGCACTGTAGCTCCCTGACGACCCAGTCCAAGTGGGACACCTCATTATTTGGTCCCTGCGGGATCAGTCTGTGGTAGGAACTCCTGGACAGACTCTGGGGAGAAGTGAACTGTTACTGTGATAGTGTGTCACGGGACAAAGAGATGAGGCTGGGACCTGCTAAGATTCTTACGCAAGATCAAAATGCCGGGCCCTTTGTGCAAGGATGTTTGGGAATCTGAAGATGGCTACCTACCACTAAGAATAAATCAAGAGTGAGACTTTTTTCTTGAGACAGTATCTCACATGTCCTATCATTGTCTCTATCTAGTTCGTGCATGTACGCAGGACCACACCCAGTGTGTGTGCTAAGGACCAATCAAACCCAAGGCTTCTGTGTCCACTAGGCAGGCACTCTGCAAACCAAGCTGCCTCTTACACCATAGGGGGAGACATTTTTAGCACAGGCTCCTGCACAGCTCACATACGCAGGAGGCCAGCTCGAGACAGCAGTGGGTGTGCTGAGCTGCAGGAGAATGGGTGCCTTCCCTCTAACAGCGATTTAACTGTCCTGTCCTCATTAGGGAAGGGCAGGGTATTGGTTCCTGAAATAAGCATTGAAGAACTCTGAAAATGCCCTTTTGTGATGGGGGACAGAAGTGATTTCAAACTAACTGGCGATGGGGGAGTATATCTAACACTACTATGTAAGGTGCATGATAAAAATATACTTGTTAGAGTTTTTAGCCTTTCCGGATGAGCTTCAACTGTAACCTCCTTTTCCTATCCCACTGTGAGCTTTACTCATGTGGGCGTGTCCCAACAGAGGGATTCAAACAGCCACAAATCCATGTGTCAAACCCAGTAGAGTAGTTTAGTTTCCTAGACTTTTATATGTTCCTTCCTTGTGAAGTAAGCCTATGTTCGTTCGTTCGTTCGTTCGTTCGTTCGTTCGTTCGTTCGTTCGTTCGTTCGTTCGTTCGTTCGTTCGTTCGTTCATTCATTCATTCATTCATTCATTCATTCATCCATTGCAGTAGACTCTATTTTTCTCAGCAGTTATAGTTTTACAAAAATCTGAAAGGAAAGTGCAGTGTCTGGTGAACCCCAGCCTCCCCTTCCTTCTGGCCTTCTGTGACATACTCCTGTCACAGCAGAGGAATGGATGTTGTGAGCTTGTTCTTCTTACTCAATGTCCATGCTTTATGCAAGCCCCCCTGGCCCCTCACCTCTGTTCTCTCCTCTTGCAGCTTGAATTCGTCTGTCAGGGAAGTGATGTGGGGGACAGGAAGGAGATGGGAAGTGATGTGGGGGACAGGAAGGAGATAGGAAGTGATGTGGGGACAGGAAGGAGATGGGAAGTGATGTGGGGACAGGAAGGAGATGGGTCCTGGTCCCAGACTGAATAAAGAGAATGGAGCCAAACACAGACATACACAAAACTACTGTGAAAAGCCATTTACACTTCAGAGTTTCTCTAAAACAGAGAGGAATTAGCTCTTGCCCCCCAAGGGCTGATACATTCAGCAACCACGGCACTCTTCTAGAGAGTAGCTTTATAACTCAGTCATCCTCTAGGTAGAATGGAGCACTGACTCCCAGGCCATCGGCGCCTTCCAGTTCCGTTCCATTGCCTTCAGTAACAGAGGGGTCACGTGCTTTTCCTTGGCTCCTTTTATTCTTATGAGTACAAAGTGGATTATTATTCTCTTTGATCTCAGAATGTGAGTTGGAAATGGTTTTTCTTTCCAAAGCATGTTGTAGGCAGTTATAAAACCTGTAAATAATTAAATAGATGGTTACATATATGAGCATTCTGAGTGAATGACTGAAACACACCTAGAAATGATCTATTTCTGAAGCTTGACAATGTCATGTTTTATAAATCACAAAGTCAACTAAAACTTCCTTTGCCTTCATCACTGTAAACATGTCTTCTCACTCTTTAAGACGATATTCACAGACACCCACTTCTAGTCCAGTGCTGTGCTCCCATCTCTGCACGGAGGACGCCTCCTCCCCTTCAGCTCCCTCCACCACAGGGGTCTCCTTAGAAACCCTGCCCCAGGGCCTGGTCAGGGGTTCCCTTCACCATACTTCTAACTGCATACTAGTTGCCCATCTTGGAAACCCAGTAGTCACAAGGCCCATTTGGGCATTCTCCATTCCTTGGGCAGAATTACAGTTCTTCAGAGCCTGTCACAATGCCCAGCTGAGCTGCTACAAAAGCTAAGGATCTACCTGGACTCATCTCTCAACTGCAGAGCCCAGCAGACCTTCCCATTTCACTGGCATCTATGTGAGTGCTTTTTGAAGGAACACTAAGCACATTTCATCCTCATCCACTCTACTTCCTTTATGACAATGGACAAGACACTGTTAATTTCTAGTGTCCTGCTGACAAGAACCACACACTGTCTAACCTGGAGACTGAGGTCAACACTGGGATGGGTTGGCTGTGGAGTTCTCATCTGATGTGGAGTTAGCTGGGAGCTGCAGTGGACAAAAAGGCAGCCAGAAAAAGGTTTCACCAACCCTTTCTTACTCAGTCACTAGCCAGTGGTGAAATCACCGGCCAGTTAAAGTCAATACTCACAAAGACCTAAATACAAGAACTCAAACAAACAAACAAACAGGGAGATATCACCAGACTGAATTTGGCAATGATGCTTTCTTGGGCTTAATACCAAAAACAGGCAATAAAAGAAAATCAGACAAACAGATTCATAAGGACCTAAAACTTCTATGGAAAGGCACTGCTGATAGAGAACAGGAAACCCACAGAATTCGGAAAGCATCTGCCAATCACACATCTGCTGACCATCCAGCATACAGAGGAAAGCCTGCATCTCAGGGCAGAACCACAATTCAGGACACGTGAACACGTCAACAGACACGTGCAAATATGACAGATATGCAGTCAATAAAGAGCACATGCTTACCACCAACACCAGAGAACACAAAGTGACAGTCCCCAGAGGTGCCTCCTCACACTGCCCTGCTGCTGTTTGCCATGATGCAAGATGGGGCAGCTGTTGTGGGTGGCGAGGTGTGGCTCTTCAGGAAGTCACAGACAGATTTACCATGCTATTCTAGTTCTGAGCATATACCCAAGAAAACTGGAAGTGGGGAGATGAGTGTGTGTTTGGTAAATAATTGTCTGTTACCAGATGAACACGGTATTGTAGCTTCTTTTAATGTTTTATTATTCAATAAAGCTTGGGAGTCAAATATTAGGGAGTAAACCTGATTGATCCATGGAGGGATGGAGCAAAGATCACTTCACCCTCTTCTCCACCTTTCCTATCAAAAAAGGAATCTTTTTAGCATATTTTTAGCCCCTCCTTATTCTCTGCGGCCTTCAATCTCCTCTGAGTTGGCCAGAAAACTCTATGGTTCACTCCATGGGCGGTCTCAGAGTGAAAACACAAACAAATCTCTGCAACAACAGGAAACAAAACATGGTCCACAAATACAATGGAGTGTTACCAGTTTGGAAAAGAAAAGTGACTGATACATGCTACAGCATAGTAGAGCCCTTAAGGTTTAGTTGGTCGGGGAGCTGTAGCTCAGTGGTAAGCCTCTTGTAAAGCATGCACAAGGCCCTAGGTTCAATACCCAGTACTGTAACAAACAAAACCACTGCCGCAGCACAGGAGTGCACTAAGACAGCAGACACACAAGGATGACCGACTGCATAACCACATGGCCAGAGTGGCCACGCTCCCACACGTAGAAAACAGTGTCAGAGGAGCTGCAGAACAGAGTGAGGCTGGTGCTCAGTGGGTACAGTTTCTGTTCAGGATGATGACAGTTCTGGAGGTGGATGGTGGTGATGGTTACTAATGATGTGGATGTGGATGCCATTGGTTAAGATGGTAAATTCCTGTTACACATATTTTACCACAGTAAAAAAGATTTAAAAAAAAAATCAATCAGTGGAAACAGATTCAATTACTTTGCCTTTCTGATTTCTTTATTCTTAACAATATTATATGCCAATATATTCAGCCCTTTATTCTGTTTTATTTAATATTTTATTACACAGCTGATGAAAAGAAGAACATGGTTAATTTCTTTCTACTCAGTGCCACATGGCTCCATCGGATCCAGGTCCTGACCTGGTATTAACAGACAAAGAAACCCCTCTGGAGGCAGATCTACAAACTTCCAGTTTTCCACCTGGAAATTGTTATGTATGAAATATCTTTTGGTGTCTGTCAGTCCCTGTCTCTTCCAGTCTCCAAAGTGGCTCTTTAGGAAGCAGGCCATGGTCCCCGGACTGCCCTGCCTGGCTCCAGATGCTGCAGGCTCTCAGCTGTTCTGCTGGCCGAGTCCCTTCCCACAGAGAAGCAGGCATGGGAACTATTTTTCACAAACATGACCTTCTCTCTATTAAAAATATTTTAGGGTTTGAGGAGATGGCTCAGTGGGTAACAGTGCTGGCTGCACAAGCATCAGATTATGAGTTCAGATCCCAGCACCCACACCAGAGGCCTGCAGCAACAACCCTGTGAGAAGCAGAGGCTGGGGGGTAGCTGGGGCTTCCTGCCCCCATCCTAGCACCAGGGTTAGTGAGCGACCTGTCCCAAGGCATAGAGTGAGAGAACAGGACACAAGACTTCACATACATATGTATGCTTGCACACATGTGCAGATACCACACACACACACACACACACACCCACACACACCACACATACATAGGCACATTTGTATGTACACCATATACATACACATGTGACCAGACACACATACACTACACTCACACATGTATGCACACCGACACACACTGTATGCCATGCACACACTATTTTTAAGAACTTTAACTCTTAACTTTGCTGTGCTTCTAAAACTATTCGTTGTTAATGACATGTTATTTGTTGGATTGAGAGCTCCAATCCTTTTAGCTATCTGAACCATGAAGAAACATCCCCCCTCCCTCCCATGCTCATCCACTGGTGTTGACGGCCTTTTCTCTTCTAATACCAGGCATTCTGTGCCTGCATCTGGCTGATGTGCAGACAGCTCCCGGAGGAGCACCCTAATTTGCTCACACATTCTGAATCCACACGTAATCTTGTAATCAGGATCTTAAGACACTTTTTACCCTTCTTTAATTTTTCCCTGATTTTATATGATGAGCCTGGCTGTCTTGATAGCAGCATGTAGACTATCATCTCAAAATACATTTCTGAGTCAATAGATTTAACTCATAATTTGATTTTATGGTTGGTGAGCGTGGCTCAATTAACTTCACCAGGTGTATAGTTAGTTGATCTGGGGCTATATTTATAATCTTGTTGAAATTCAGGGCAGAATAGAGAGAAACTGAGCAGTTGCTTCCTGTGTCTCCACCCCAGTGGAGCAGCACCTGTAGACATGGCACTCTGGTGGCAGTAAGCATCCGTGTGCAGTTCACGTCTGCAGCCAGACATGTGTCAGGTGACTACCTGACAGCCTCACTTTGGTGAGAAGGTCCATACTCTGTGGCCAGGATTCATGCGCAATTTTTCTAAACCAGGCTCTACCTGCTACAATGTTCTGAGACAGCCACTGTACATGGGGAATCGGCTTCTTACCCCTGCATCTAATCTGGTACAGGTCACATGACTCCCGAGGAAAAGCTTTGTTAATTCTAGGATTGTATGCTTCTGGAAGGAACTGCTGTGTTATGAGTGAATCAAGAGGAAGGGCTCTCCTGTTCTGAGAGCCCACGGTAGGCGCCAAGGCCTCCACAAAGAACATGCTGTTTGATGATATTAGTAACTGTTCTGAGCTAGCATCTCTTCAGGTCAGAGATAACACAATCAAACACAAGACAGTGACTCGGCAGACATGGGCTGAGGAACTGGTGGGACAGGGTTGAACCTAGGCTGCTATAGGGCCTGGTTCCCACTGCTCTCAGTGGCACCTTCGCTCTTAGCTGCAGCTGGAAATCTCCAGGTAGTTGAGGGGTTCAGGCAGGCAAGTCCAGCCATGGGCTTCTTTTGCAGTGTATGGACATGACCTGACCAATACAGACATGAGAGACAGACGTCCTATCTATCTCCTGCTCTGAGACCAGCCTGGGGGGCTGCTGTACAGGTCTTGAATAAAGAAAGAGGCAATGAAAATGGAAAGAAAAATGATGGCAGGGATATTTAGGCAGTCACGGGATGTGAGACTGCCTAAAGGGTTGGAAGAAAGAAAACGGGAAATTACAAATGGCGTCAACAAGTGCATCACTCGGGAACTTGGAAATGTCCAACTCGGGCTGGTAAGCCACGGTGAGACGGCCAGGGGGTAAAAGCGCCTACACGCAGACCTGATGGCCTGAGCTTAGTCTCTGAAACCCAAGTAACCCAAGAAAGCTGTCATCTGACCTCCACAGCAGTGTGCTTTGGCAGACACGCACACAAACACACACACACACACACACACCAAAAAAACCCCAAAACCCAAACCCAACAGAAGCCTCCCTTTGCAATCTCTGAGTGCCCGTCACAGTGTGCTCTACAGTGCGCTCTACAGTGCGCTGTACACAGTGTGCTCTACAGTGCCCTGTACACAGTGTGCTTTACAGTGCGCTCTACAGTGTGCTCTACAGTGTGCTCTACAGTGTGCTCTACATAGTGTGCTCTACACAGTGTGCTCTACAGTGTGCTCTATAGTGCGCTCTACACAGTGCGCTCTACACAGTGCGCTCTACAGTGCACTCTACAGTGCGCTCTACACAGTGCGCTCTACACAGTGTGCTCTACAGTGTGCTCTACAGTGCGCTGTACACAGTGTGCTCTACACAGTGTGCTCTACAGTGTGCTCTACGCAGTGCGCTCTACAGTGCGCTCTACACAGTGTGCTCTACAGTGCGCTCTACAGTGCGCTCTACACAGTGTGCTCTACAGTGCGCTGTACACAGTGTGCTCTACAGTGTGCTCTATAGTGTGCTCTACAGTGCGCTGTACACAGTGTGCTCTACAGTGCGCTCTACACAGTGTGCTCTACGCAGTGCGCTCTACACAGTGTGCTCTACAGTGCGCTGTACACAGTGTGCTCTACAGTGCGCTCTACACAGTGTGCTCTACAGTGCGCTCTACACAGTGTGCTCTACAGTGCGCTCTACACAGTGTGCTCTACAGTGCGCTGTACACAGTGTGCTCTACAGTGCGCTCTACACAGTGTGCTCTACGCAGTGCGCTCTACAGTGCGCTCTACATAGTGTGCTCTACAGTGTGCTCTACAGTGTGCTCTACACAGTGCGCTCTACACAGTGTGCTCTACACAGTGTGCTCTAGTCCCACCGAAGACCTCAATCATCTTTCTTTTCTCCACAGGAGCTTTACAATTACACAAGCAGTTGGGATCATAAACTTAAGGAACATGTGTCTCTATTTTTAAGAATGACATGGGCACATATGAAAAACACGGAAATAGATAATTACTTGTACCTTCCAATTCTTTTCTTGTTTTCCTCCATTTTCTGATTTGCTATAGTCACCAGGAACTCAATGTATTCCTCTGTCACCATGAGTTTTCCCTGACGGCTTAGTGGAACTTCTAATCCATGTGTGCTCCGCACGGCCTAGAAGAGAGGCAGGTTAGAAATGGAGAAGAGAGCCCAATGAGAGGGTCCTAGACAGGGCTCAGTGGGAACAGTTGACTTCCATCAGGGCATGCAGGCCCTTGACTTGAGGTAATGAAACTCAAACAAATCAAACAGATTTCTCATCAGGTACAGCTGCTTTTCAAGACAGGCATCTATACATTCTTTTTCAGAGAATCAGAAAATATCAAAGAATTCAGTAACTTTGAATAGTTGCAATCCCACGATAGCTAAGAAAGCTTTAGTAAACTATTTTTAAAAAGGAAACAAATGGAACCTCCATAGAGGACTCAAGGAAAAATCAGAGTCTCTTTCGGCGTCTGCTGGAGCTGAGTATGGCAATGGGGAGGCCATGCTTCCTCCATCATGCAGCGTGGCTGCCTGCTCAGTGCTATGGGGCTGCCAATCTCAGTGACTCTGTCGAGGAAGCAGTCAGCATTATTCCCTGTGCATCCAAAAGCTGGGTAGAGAATAAGGACAGCAGAAAAAAAAAATCCTACAAACCCCACCAGTATCAAAGAAAAAAATTCATCTTTACTGAGCTTCTCTTAGCTCAGACAACCCAACAAAGGAGCACATCCTGGTTCTTGCCTCTAAGAGCTCGAATGTAGAACCACACAGAACTGCAGTGCAATCCGGGGCTATGACAGAGAAAAAAGCACACAGATCCATGCAGCACAAACACACATGAAAGACACTCTTAACGTGACAAACGCCTGGTGAAGCCTGGGACTCAGCTCCACACAAAAGCCGGAACTGGAGCTGGGATCCCAGGGACAAAGACAACTTCATCAGACACAAATCAGACATAAAAACAGGGGGTGGATGTTTTAGCCAGAGCAGCAGCAGTGCTCTATGGCTGAAGCATTGGTCAGGGCTGGAAGGGCTGGAGAGAGCTCTCAGAAGCCAGCCCATCAGGAGACAATCTTCGGAACGAGGAGATGGATGCTGAGCTCTGACTCAGGGGCAGGGTGCAGGGCCTGGCTGCAGAGGCAGAGGCAGAGATGATCAGAACAGCGACTAACTGGATACAGGGACAAAGGGGAGAAAGGTAAGGACATGTCTGTGCTCCCCTCGGGCACCAGATGTGTTGTGGAGTGAGAGCTTTGATGATTGCTTAGATGCTTCCGAAGTTCTTTGTAAGCCATCTCCATTTGGGAAACAAGGTATTTGTTAAAAGTTAGAGTCAAGAGCTAGACTAGCAGGAATTTGACAAAATCAAATACAGTGTGTGCTGTGCAAACAGTGAACGCAACAAGAGGGCAGAAGTGGGCCAGATTACTATGGGTTGGCTGGCCAGGAAAGCACAAAGGGAATGCAGGATTCGAAGACCAGGAGGACCATCAAGACTGAGGGCCGGCAAACTTTCTGTGAAGGGTCAGATAATAAATATCCTTGATTTTGCAGATCATACAGTATCTGTTACTACTCAATTCTGATGGAGTGGTACAGAATAAGCTGTACCCAATCATGAATCAGAGGGTAGAGTGGACTTGGCTCCCCAGGGGCTGCACTTGACCCAAGAAGAGCAGTCTGCTGTGTGGTGATATTTCATCTGTGTACCCCAACAAAGCTTATCTGAAAATCGGAGGAATAGGACAAGCCACAGCCAACTTCACCTCACCAGCCCTCAGCCTCCAGAGAGACCCCCTTCCTGTATACCCACGCCTATATATACCTTTCTGTTCTGCTGTCTCACTTCCTCTCTCCACCCAGCTTCATCACTTCCTGTCTGTCTGTACAAACCTCCAGACCTCCATGGTTAGTGCTGAGATTAAAGGCATGTGTTACCATGCCTGGCTCTGTTCCTAGTGTGGCTTTGAACTCACAGAGATGCAGATGAATCTCTGCTTCCCGAATGCTAGGATTAAAGGCATGTGTTGCCACTGCCTGACCTCTATGTTTAATATAGTGGCTGGCTTTTCCCTCTGATCTTCAGATAAACTTTATTAGGGTGCACAATATATTGGGGGACACAATATATCTCCACACTGCTGGACCTCTGAGCAGACAGCAGACCCCAAGGCATTAAGGAACTCACACAGGTTATAAAGCACAGCTGTGATCAGGTCACCAACATGGAGGACTCATGTCTATGAGGCTCTCTACATGGTACAAGCATACTTGTTCCATTATCCCTTGATGACTCAGGATGAGGCTGGGAGAGTAGAGAATCAGGTTCAAAGTAAGCAGAGAAGGGGGATCTAAAACAGGGACTCGGATATAAACCGAACCCTGGACATTCCACATAGGGAAGAGCCTGCCACTTAAGGTCTGGGGCCAGAAGACAGTAAGGCATTTTGAGGAGGGAGGGAAAGAGCAGGAGTGACAGCAGGCAGCTTCGGTGATCTTTATTATGTCCCATCCACAGAACTGTTCTTGACGATGCGCCTTACCAGCATGGTCTTTCCCCGCTTTCCCACTGTGATGCCAGAGTTCCTGAAGCCAGAATCAATGGCCACCGAGTGCTGCAAGAAAACACAACACCCTAAGTCATGCCAGCTAGCCAGACCCTCAATTCTGTCTCAGAAGTGGCAGAAACAGATACCTGCAAAACCATTAATGCGTTTGGCTATGTGGACTGTGCTTTACAGCCCCATCATATGCCTGTTACACAGACCTGAAGAGCAGCTCTGGAAATGTCACCAAGAGAGAATAAAACAGGGACCTGGCCAATGACCACGAACTAAAGCACATGACCAAACCATATTAGACAAAAGCAAACTTCAAATGAATGAGGTGCTTTCTCTAAGAAAGAGCAAAGTCCCCTCAGTGTCCTTCCCAGTCATAAAGAAAACCATGAGATGTTATGGACAAGCAGTGACGGGTCTGAACAGGCTGAACCCATGTCCATGTCCAGATGTCTGCGTGGCCTCTACAGGACACAGGCCTTCCTTCAGCTCAGCAGTTCTGAGCTGGCATGGGTTTGTCCCCCAGGGGCATTCTGCAACATGAGGAGATACTGGGGGTCGCCAATCTGCCACGATTACAGGGCAGTGGTGGTGGTGGGGACATTGACATACAGGGAGTAGTAGAGCCAGGGCGGCTACCACAACATTCTACGGTGCAAAGAACAGACTCTACACAAAGCATGATCTGGCTCCAAACATCAGAAGTGCCAGCATTGAGATTTTACTCTGAGTGGCTCTCCTTTTGAGATGTCACCAGTTCCCTGGGTAAGACACCGTATGCATTGTGCCGAGGAGTCTCATTCCAGTTCAGATCACTCATCCACAGTGGACTCGATGTTTAAAACACCCATTTCTCTCTCACCTAGTTTCTGACATAGGGCACTGTGCTGGTTAAAGAAAATCGCCTCCCTAAGGGAGTGGCACTATCAGGAGAGTAGGTGTGACCTTGTTGGGGAAAGCATGCCAATGTGGGAGTGGGCTTTGAGGTCTCCTATGCTCAAGGCACTACCCCCAGAGTCACAGTCACTTGCTGTTGCTTGCAGATCAAGAAGCAGAACTCTCAGCTCCTTCTCCATCACCATGTCCACCTGCAGGCCACCATGTCCCACCATGATAATGGACTGAACCTCTGAACTGAAGGCCACCCTAATTTAAAGTTTTCTTTTGTAAGAGTTGCTGTGGCATGGTGTCTCTTCACAGCAATGGAAACTCTAACTAAGACAGGCACCATCATCCATGCAATGTCTCAGGCTCCAAAGTGAGCTCACGTTAGCTTTTTACCGTTCTACCTCGCACACAGTTCCTGTTGCTTCTACCTTCACAGCACACCTTGGCTCACCCAGCTCCACCTCTGTGCAGGCTGTTCAAGTCCCCATGACCCTCATGGACTTCGGTAGGAGTCTGTTTCCATCCATGCCCTTTAGCCCTTCTTACAGACCAGCCACAACGGAGTCCAAGTGCTACACCATGAGGTGTAACATTCTACATGATTGAGTCCCTCCTCCTCCAGCCTCATCTGCTTCCTGTCTGTCCTCTGAATACTCCAAAGCCTTTCTTGATAGCGGCCTCTGTTTCTGATGCTCCCTCTGCCTGGACTACTCTGTGCTAGATTCTTATCATGTGTCTTGTTCCCATTCCCTCTCCAGTTGCCCTCTTTAAATCACAGTGCCCAGACCATGCCCTAATCAGCACTCATCCCAACGAGAATTTTTTTTTTTTTGTCTTCTTACTGCTTATCTCCCTCTGCAATAAATATAAACTTTGTGGTGGTATTGTGTTCCCCAAAATATTGTGTATCTTAATAAACTTATCTGGGGTCAGAGAACAGAAAAGCCACTAGTTAGGCAGTGATAGCACACGCCTTTAATCCTAGCATTCCAGAGGCAGAAATCCATCTGGGATCTCTGTGAGTTCAAGGCCACATTGGAAACAGCCAAGCATGGTGACTCACGCCTTTAATCCCAGAAAGCAAGCCTTTAATCCTAGGGAGTGATGGTAGAAAGCAGAAAGGTATATGTGGCGTGAGGACCAGAAAATAGAAGCATTTTGGCTGGTTAAGCATGTGGCCGGTTAAGCATTTAGCCTGGTTAACCTTTCAGGCTTTGGAGCAGCAGTTCAGCTGAGACCCATTCTGGATGAGGACTCAGTGGCCTCCAGTCTGAGGAGACAAGACCAGCTGAGGATCCGGCGAGGTGAGGTTAGCTGTGGCTTGTTCTGTCTCTCTGACCTTCCAGTATTCACCACAATAACTGGCCTCAGGTTTGATTTTATTAATAAGAACTTTTAAGATTCCTGCTACAAAACTTCTCTGGGGAGACAGCATGGGTCTTTTCTACTTTTCTCTAGCACCCAACAGACTGGGTGACATTGAGTGTGCTCAAAGGCAGAGGACAGCTGTGGCTCCACTGTTTCAGCTCTGCATGTTAGACTCCCACCACAGCTCTGGCCCAGGAGAGTGCATCCAGGTACCACTAGGATTAGAAATCAGAGCTGGACCTGGGTATGGAAACTGGAAAGGTAAAGCTTAAGCAGCACTGGTGGTATGTTCTGAAGTGAGAGGATGTTAAGACATATCCAAATCTACAGGAAAAAAAAATCTCAGGCTGCTGAGCACTAACGCTTTAAGGGCTTCTTCCAGGGGCTTGAGTTTCTTTTCACTTTCTCCAGCGATTGTCTCTGGGTACATAGCTTTAAGTGGCATGCACTGGCATCTCTCCAGTCTGTATCTTCAGTCTAGCCTACACCCTGGAGCAGCCTCCTACACAAACACCAACTTCAGTTGAATTGGCCTTCAAGGCACCCATGACGTGCTCACCCCAGCCACAGCATTTGCAGAAAGGGCTGTTATGTTGATAATGCCAGGGGGGTCTTCAGCATGGGAACCTAAGCCAACAGGGCTAATGTCCTTACAAGAGATGCTAGTGGTGTACAGTCACGGAGGAAAGGCCAGAAGAGGACACAGGAGAGAGGTGGTGTCTGTAAGGCAGAGACAGACGTCTTAGGAGAAACCAATCCTGACAGCCTCTGACCTTTGACCTCCAGCACAGAAAAAAATTAAGTATCTTTTCTATCTGTTCTAAATCATTCACTCTGGTATTTTTTTATGGCATCCCTGATAGACAGGCATTCGGCATTTAAGATGCATGCCTCAAACACGCTGTTAGTTTCCTGCACTGTCCTCTTGAAGACACTACCTGGTGCTCAGGCCAGACCTAAGACTTACTCCCTCAGTCTTCTTCTCCTTCTCAGGCTGTCTGACCCCTGACATCACTCTGTTAGCCCGAACACTAAAATATATGTGACTCTGTCACCCTCTCCTGTTCTTCGCTGTCACCTCGGGCCATGCCACCACACTGCACCGAGACCCTGACTGCATCAACCCTTTACAGCTAGCCCCTGGCTGAGAGAGAACCTGACTCTTCATGTTGGCCTGAGGCCTGAGGTTCCTGGTCTCCACTCTTCTCTCCTGTCCTCCCTCCCTTCTATGGCCTCTTCCTCTGCTCTATGAACACACTGAGCCCTTTCTCGGAATTCCCTCCTGGAATTCTGTATTAGGAACATTTTAATCTGCTTGGAATCCTGGTTTCCCAGCTGTAGGCCTAACTTTTTCTGTTCTTTTTCAGTCTTACCCCCAGGAACCTTCTTCAGAGGCGCTTGTGAGAGACGTGCCGGCACATAGCTCTCCTCAGTTGCTCTGTGACGCACAGGGATGGAGCGCTCTTACTACATTACTCTTGGAATGGAACAACTCAGCATGAAAACAAGTAAAAGGTGCAAAAACACCCAGGGGAATGTCAGACATGCAGTGCCACAGAGTTTCCTCCTAAAACTCGGCAAGAAAACCAAAGACACAAGCCTATGAAATTCACATGTAGATGCTGAGGAAGCCGTGGCTGTGCATGGGTATGTATTTTATTTTCCAGAGATTTCCAGGAGTCTCTGCTCTAACACTCAACATAAATAGCTGGACTGACCAACCAGATGGAAACAATTAAATCAAAACAACATCAAATAATTTTAAAAGGTGGCTTAAGCCTAAAATGAATGTTACCCACAGACGTCTAAATTCAAGAGGAGGTACAAAGTCTTACCAGGGTCTGTGCGTCCTGCAGTGTCCGGCACTGCACATGGAGGATGAATGGTTCAAACTTCAAAACAGCATTGCTGGTTGCACCCTTCAGAGCTGCCATCTGCATGAACCAAAGGGCAGCATCAGGCAGGACTGCTCCGCCGTGTCCCGTGAACCCTTACAGCCTACCTTCTCTTGCTGTCCCAGAAACCCTCACACTCACAAAGTACACAGTGTCTGTAATATCTGCTTCTTTTGCGTTTTGGCATTCTTTCATTAACATCATTATATGCTTATTTTGTTAATTGTTTTCTCTATAGTTGTTTATTTACTGGGTGGGGCATCTGCACTATGACACCTATGAAGGTCCAGGACAACTTTCCTCGGTTCTCTTCTCTTACCACGTGGGTCCTGGAGATCAGCCTGGGTCAGCAGATTGGCAGCAGGTGTTTTAACCACTGAGCCACCTTATCAGGCCTATTTGCTTATTTTCTTAAAAGACTTGATTTCTAGTTTTCCCATAAATCTGAGCCTTCTGGTAAACTACCGTTTCCTTGATTTTCTTGAAGGGGCATAGTACACAAAGCCTGCCCTTGGAAGGCTGATGAAATGCTTTGGGTTAGACTGAGACAGGGACATACGCATTATGAAGGATGCAGGCAAGGCCGATGTCTCCCCAGTGTGCGCAGAGTATAAGATGGGCTCATACGCATGGAAACCATGTCACATACAGAGAACTTAGAGCACAGTCAGTACTCTGTTTCCTCTGTACTGGGTACAAGTCCATTTCCTTGAATCATATACCTGTCTTGCAGATGCCATAGCGTAAAGGTCTTTTGATTGAAGCACACAGTGGATGTGTGGACCACAATGGTCCTTAGCTGCATTACAGCTCTAACAGCCAGGGTAAGCACACAGTTGTATCAGCTGATGCTCCATAGGGGATGGGCTATACTGTCCGTCCCTTGCCAGGTCTGGATCTTACCCCTCATTCCTGCTCTAAGTAAACATTATACTGTGGAAACCTAGCACATGCTGTTTGTTCTTAGCAACCCTGAGTTATGTACCAGTCTCTTTCCTGAGTGGCATGTGGCATGGACAATTTATACAGTGGCACACAGTAAACAAATAATACTACATCTGAGCTAAAATGTATACCAGACAGTTACCATTTCTGTCTCCTGGCATCCATGGGCAGCACCCTCTCCCCTTCACACCACTGGTTCTCTGAGCTGTCAATGACAACCCTGTCATTCTCACTCTCCCTATCAATCAGGAGCTTCACTTGTCTGCGTCTGAGCAGAGACTATATCACCCACTAGCAAAAGCAATTCATTTACCATGAAGCACTGAATCCACACAGGACAACTCAGAGTCCTTCTTTAGGATTGGTCCATGAATGTTAGGAAAAGGACGTCTATTGCTGCTGGGATTGCTGGCAGTTCCCCTCGATGCTGCAAAGATTCTCTGCAGCAGAAGAGCACACAGTCTGCAGCTCCCAGAGACACAGAGGGAAGGATTCTCCACATTTAACACGAGAACACCTGGATCAGCCATGCCTCCCTCAATCTCCACCTGTCCCTTCATGCTGTCTGCACAGGATGGGACAGGATTTCTAAAAGGACCAGAAGGGAAAGGCACCTGCCTGATGCGACCTTCCATGTGCTTACCTAACACTTCAGTCTCAGAGAATAGACAATGAAGGCCGTGACAGCGATCCACGATGTATAATTATTTCCAGCACCAAAGCCAGCAATGCAGAGAGGGTGAATCCCCTTCCTCTTCTGTCACTTGCGCCTACAGACTCTCCGTTGCTGGAGATGATGCTCCTCTGAGCCACAGGCACAGGGACACCTTCACACCATCACCTCCTACAGCCCAATGGGGCCAATGGAGTGAAAACTCCCGAGGCTTCATCACCTTCAGCCATTACAATTACACATGTGGATCGTCTATTCTCTCCACACATATTTAAGGTAGCTGTGAATTTTTAAAGTTTGTTTTTTAAATATTAACAACTTACCACGTCGTCTTTCCCACAGGGTTTGTGGGTGACCAGCATCCAGCAGCAGTGCTGTTTCTGAACCCCAGAACCATCTGTGCTCTAAAAAAAACCAAAAAAACAGACAACCTAATTATAATAGTTAACGAAGCAAGTACACTGCATTGTATAATATGATGGGCATTCTTAAATTAATACTCATAATGATTACTAAAAATAATTCAATATATTGGGGGCAAAAATAACCTAGAAGAAAAATCAACTAAAATAACTTAGGGCTTGAACGGTAACAGTACTTGTGTGTTCAGAAGCACGGCCATGTTTTTTGCTTCCATGTTTGTGTTGTGATGCTAGGGGTGGAGCCCAAGGCCTCATAAATGCCATGTGGTCACACTTACCATGGGGACAAATGCCACTTGGTCTTGTTTTTGTTGGAAGAAAAGGGGGATGAGGGGTTATATGCTAGCAGCATCTCATCAGGAGACACCTGTACAATGGTCTGGCTAACACTACACAAGACTTACATTTGCTGACATCTGTGATGGGCAGGCCTTCCAACACCTCCCTCATCACTACTGGCACAATGTTGTGATTGCTACATTAGAATGTCTGCAGAGAAGCTAGGACCAAAGCATCAAAGATCTGAAAGGGCTCCCATCACAACCTTGACTTAAACATTGTTCATTTGTAAGATCCAGTAGGAATATGCAGGTCCTTCCCCAAGACACTTGAAAGTGAAAGCAGGAGACCTTGGACAGGGAGATCACTGTGACTCTAAAATAATTACTTATACAAGGGCTCTGGAGGATACACTGCCATCTGGTCTCGGAAACACGTGTCTGAATAACTGGTTTTCATAAGAAGACTTTAGTAACATGTATTTGTCCTTGTGCTGGCTGCTATAAACCTCAGAGCCAAATGGGTGGTCCACATTTAACAAATTCACAGAATCTAATACCATGACTTGGCAGCACCTCTGGCTCATCTATGTTCCTCTCATCCTGGTTTTTCACTCTCCTTCTTTCCTAATAAGTCGGAGTAAAATTAAATACCAGCAAAGCATAAGATACATTAGCTAAAAAGAGATCCAGATAGAGTCCTCAGACAGTTCAGGGTGAACAGTCACTACTAAGTGGGTCTGTGCTCACGTCTGTCCGTCTGCACCTCTTTGGGTGTTCCCAAGAGTGAAGCTTGGGAACTCAGGTCTCATATCCTCATATCCTCTAGATGTGGACACAGGGAAAGCATTTACAGAAGCCGAGGCAGGAAGATCACAGGTTAAGGGCGTCCTTGGTCTATGGCATGTGTTCCAGCCCAGCCTGGACAACTTCAAAATACTCCACTTTAAAAGGTAAAAGACAGGGAGGTGCTGGGGACATGGCTCAGTTGTGGAGCTCCTGCCCAGCATGAGTGAGGCCCGAGTTCTCAGTGCTCCTGAATGAAGAACACGGGCAAGACAAGGTCACAAGGAGCCAAGGAGAAGAGTTCAATTTCGGCAATTAGTTCAAGTGGGGATAGGGTTGCAGGACGTAGCACAATATAAATTTTGATTTTTCTGAAATAAGAAATGTCACGACATTTCAACACGAATGTTTAGCCAAGAAAATCCTGCCTTAAAAGGTGAATATAAAAAAAGACAAATGTGTTAATGTATAAAACATGGTTTAGAGGAGAGAAAACAGTGCTTCAGAAACTCATTAGGAAAGTTCTGAAAAACCCGATGGGGCAGTGGTAGAAGAGGCGGGACAGCTATCTTTTGCACAGAACCAGAACGGGATGGAAGCAACATAAACACGAGCAGGTCTTGCTAATTCTGGAGTGTGGTAAATGATTACGCTGGATCTCAAAACTGTACCCATGCATGCTCTGGATACAGGAACAGTAATACAATGAACACGAGGCAACTTTTAACGAACAACGTGGGCCAGGCATGACGATAAATGCTGGGAATAAATGATCCTATTTCCTCCACACAAAATCCTATGCAACAGATGTTGTCTAGTTATCTTCAGTTCGTAGGACAGGAAGAGAATGGATAACTGGTTGGTTCTCGGCCTGGGCCTCTGCCTCTTCAGGCACTGCTGCAATAATGGGGTGCGCCACCGGGCGGCTGTGGACCACCGGGCGGCTGTGGACCACCGGGCGGCTGGGGACCACCGGGCGGCTGGGGACCACCGGGCGGCTGTCACCCCTTCCCTGCAGCGGCGCCCATCAGAGGAAGCAGGGGACCTGGTCAGGGCGGCTCCGGCGAGGACCCGGGCGGGAGCCTCCATTCCTCTGGCATTCTAGAAACCCAGTGTTCCCAGCTGTCGCCGCTCAAGCTAGCTCCACCAGCACCTGGGCGGCCCTGTTGGAAAGCCCGGGAGTTAGCAAACAGCCCCGCGGGGCGCGTGACGGCGGCCCGGGGGCCGCACAGGCGCGGCGGCGCGGCCTCACCCCGTCCAGGAGGAGGATGCGGCCTGCGCACGAGCTGGTGGTGAAGAACTCTTCCCGCGAGTTCAGCAGCTCCACCACCTCGGCCGCGTCCTCGTCCACGCTGCCTTTGCGGCTGAGGTCCGCCCTGCTCAGACTCTGCGCTTTCCATCGGCGGAACTCGGCGCTGTGGTCCATGCGCCAGCGACAGGGAGCCGGCTCCCGGCTTCCGCACCGTCTCCCTGCTCCGTGGGCGCAGCCATATTGCCGCCACGGTGGCCGGAGACGACCAAACTTCTCCACCTGTGCGATCAGCCGACTCCAGACTCCGCCCCCGGAAGGTAGGGGAGGCGTTACGAGGTGGAACCTTGCAGAAGTTGGAAAAGACCGGCCCATCTCTTTTGCCAAGGCACTTCTGGAGCTCAGGAGGTTTTGATTTCTACTCTACAGAAGGGTAAGTCGTTTCTTTCCTTCTCCCTGTCCCGGGACACCAGGACACCAAGCTCCTAGCCCTGTCTGCTGGGAGGCTTTAAAAAAAGAAAGAAAAGAAGCCCACCTCCACCACCACCACCACCACCTCCTCCTCCTCCTCCTCCTCCTCCTCCTCCTCCTCCTCCTCCTCCTCCTCCTCCTCCTCCTCCTCCACCACCACCACCACCACCACCACCACCACCACCACCACCACCACCACCACCACCACCACCACCACCACCACCACCACCACCACCACCACCACCACCACCACCAGGATCTGGACTCTGAGATGTGCACAGCAGAGGGCCGGTGTTTCAGGCGGGGGTGATTCCTGCCGACCTCTGGGTTCTCAACTCCGCAGCTCCAGGCAGAGGACTTTCTGTGCTCTGACCTCTGACCTCCAGTCTGCACGCAGCTGGCGTTGTTAACTTCTTTTAGACTCCGTGGCACCAACCTACCATAGTTCTCAAAAGAAAGAAGAGAGACCGAGACACAGACAGAGGGACAGAGAGGAAAAAAACCTAATACTTTGGTTAACTGCACCTTGCACGTTTACAGTTTCTAGAGGGCCTCAGCCCTATGAGCAGAAAAGACATGTTCATGATTGAAAGGTGCAAAGGTCAGGTGTGGACTGCTTGCCAGCTTCGGGGGAGCCCCCAAAGCCACCACGACTCCCTGCTGGCTCCTGCTCTGGGAATGCAGCACACAGCAGTAAGTCTTCCCACCCTCTCACACTGGAGCTTGGTAATATCTGTGAGAGCAAGACCATGACAACACCACACAGCCTTGAGAATTTTACTGGCCACTTTAATTTTGATCATTTATTTGCATTTCCAAGTTAATAATAAGCCACATGCTCTGATGAGCCTTTCTAGAACAGTGGCAGTACATCTTATAACTACTGGTCTCTTTCTTAGCCTTCACTTAAAAATATCTTCAGAAATTCTTAATTTATTTTATTCTGTTCTTCTTTTTAAGATCTATGTGTTGTGTGTATATAGGCATGTCCACACCATGTCCATACCCAGTGCCCTCAGAGGACAGAAGAGGATGTAGGACCTCTGAGACTGGAGTTAGAGTTGGTTGTGAGTCTGAGCCCCCACGTTGGTGCTGGAGATCCAAATGAAGCCCTCAGCAAGAGGACAATGCTCCATGCTGCTAACCCTAGTCCTAACCTCATTTATTCGTAAAACGGGAGCTTTGTTTTTAATTCTACATAAGGTATCAGTTTTAGTAACTTTTCATTTTTGTGAAGATAATTAAGTGAGTGGAGATTCAAAAACACACACTTTTAGGAAGAGCTGAGTATTATGAGGACGTAAGGATTTTTCAGAGTTGCTATTAGTATAACATGCTGTTTTATTCTTTGTGATTCTCTTTGATAACAGCACCAGTGTTCCAAAGTGAATGATGATAGTGTGGTTGAGTTCAAAGGCAGTGAGTTCAGTCTGGAACTCAATCAGTCCACTGCAGAGGTTCAGTGGGGAATAAGATCAAGAGAAACAGAAGGGTGGTGGCCACTCCTGAAGCATTAGGACCAAGTGGAAGGGGACTTATGGAGGGCCTATCTCCCAGGAGGCCCAGGACAGAGTGAGAAGTCTCTGCCTCCCTTCTTCTTCCTCCTTCCTCCCTCTTTTCTTCCCTCCCTCAAAATGTAAGAAAATGAGTGAATTAGCCACAAGATACAGACCCTGGTTTAGAACAATTTTGATTTTATTATTACCATAGTCTTTTCAGGCTAATAATGATGTCTATTGGAAAGACAGATGTGTTGGAAATAGAAACTGAAAATGGAAAAAGCAGAGTGAGGTAGTACATGTCTAAAACCATTCAAGATGCAGAGGCTGTATGATGGAGAGTTAGAGGCCAGTGTGGGCTACATAGGATGTTCAAGACCAGCCTGGTCCACATAGCTAGATTCTATCTCA
This sequence comes from Peromyscus maniculatus bairdii, assembly GCF_049852395.1. Taxonomy (NCBI): domain Eukaryota; kingdom Metazoa; phylum Chordata; class Mammalia; order Rodentia; family Cricetidae; genus Peromyscus; species Peromyscus maniculatus. The sequence continues at coordinate 134,626,018 of NC_134857.1, forward strand.
AAAAAGTCAAAATCAGGAGGTGGAGCCCAGTTGTAGATGCTTAGCAGGCATAGGGCCCGGGTTCCAGCCACAGCCTAGCAGTGAAAGAAAACAGTTACACAAATGAAACAGTGAGGTGTGTGTGTGTGTGTGTGTGCGTGCGCGTGCGTGCGTGCGTGCGTGCGTGCGTGCGTGCGTGTGTGTGTGTGTGTGTGTGTGTGTGTGTGTGTGTGTGTACAGCTCATAGCAGCCTTTATTTACATTTTCTGGGTTTAGCACGGTACCTCTATTGGAAAGTGTCATCCTTTAAGCAAAACAACATGACCTGGATCAGAAAGCTGTGACTATTTACTTACAAGAGATTCCTCAAGGTCATGATTGATGACTGTTGATGTTCCTTTATAGAAAGGTGAGGTCACTGGACTCTTGTTTGATATCCCAGCCACTCCCCTTCTATACCTGCAGCCCAACTGTATGCAATTCTGCCCTAACTGTGCTTGGCCTCATTGTCCCAGAGGACATTTGGCAGATGGAAGCTTGACTGGAGAGGGTTTCCACCTATCCATCCATGATGGGTGAGACCTCCCAGTGGTGTGGTTGGTTGGAGTCATCTGCAGCCTTGGAAGTGACCCTCACTCACTCTCTGTAAGCCAGCACTGCAGATGTGCTGGAGCCCGAGTCAGGCGTGACTGTTGCTGAGATCCTCTAACAAGGTGGGTGTTTGTTTACATCCCTCCAGGGAGAGAGTTTGCCACACCCACGTTTAATATCGGAAAAACGTGTATGTTGAGTGAACAGTGGACAATGCATACTTGGTGTTAGTGTTTTGCTTGACTTCTTGTCTGGGCTGAATAGAAAACTCTGCATTTGATTTTCTCAGGTTCTGAGTTTTGCATCTCTCTTATTCCTGGTGTTTGTGTGATGTGATTGTTCTTCAAGTTAACAAAAACCTCCTAGGTGGTAGCAGAATCTAACTGTTTGATTTGATTTATTTAAAGAAATTATTAAAAGCCACAATTAAAATTATGGAGATTTAGTTAAAATTTGTTTATTACATCTCTACCAGTTTGGTCTTTCCAGTTACACAGTTTTATTTGCTACTTAGCTTTGCTTTTCTTAGAGTTTATTTTTAACCGGGCTTTTCTTTTAATAATAACAGGAGGGCCGAAAGGTTACCTGGAACTTTGTAATGTATAAACAACTGCATCGTTTTTTTTTTTTTGTTTTGTTTTGTTTTTTTTGTTTTTTGTTTTCTTTTTAGGTTTAAGTTTTCTTTTTCCTTTTGTGACAATGAACTACAGAGGGGCTGTAAGAGATGATTCAGTGGGTAAAGGCACTTGCCACCAACCCTAACCACCTCATTTTGATCCCTGGGACCCACATGGTGGAAGGAGAGAACTGACTCTTGGCTGTTCTCTGACCTACACACTTGTGCCCTGCCATGTGCCCACACCTTCTTTTACACACACACACACACACACACACACACACACACACACACACACACACACACACATATATGTAATAAAAATCTACAGGAAGTCTAATGTTTCCATAACCTGATATATTTCAAAAACGGAATGCTAAAAGGTTAAAGAAAACACAATTCAGTACAATTCAATCTATATAAAGTTAGTAAATGTACAAAATAATTGCATATATTGCTCCTGAATGCATATAAACACATTGGACCATTGCTAGCGTTGAATTTATGGTACTAACCAATTCTTAAAAGTGTGGCCCAGAGGTCATTTGGAGAATGAGTATATTAGGCCTCAATTATCTTTATAATGCTTTAAAAGGCTAACTTGCTAAAGCTAGGCGTAAATGTTTATTCATTGTTTTTCTCCATATGTTTACAGCATAATCTGACTAAAGATCCCTAAACCTAATGTTTGTTCATAAAATTTTTAAGACACCACACCCCAAGCTTATACAAACAAACAAACAAACAAACAACAACTCATCAGATATGGTATCCTGCTATGTTGGTCCAGATGTTTTCATTTGCATGTTGAGTCCCTTGTAGAAGGCACTAAATCCCTAGGGGATGTAGTAGTATGGAGTATTTTGCTTTGTGGCTAAAGGATTTTCAGGATGAAAAGTCCTTAGACATGAGAAGAGATCATTGGCAAGCTCCTGGTTTAAATTGTTGTTTCAAAATTTGTTTGATCTGTCCTCTCTTGTGGGGGAGAAAAAACAGTGATAGCCTAGATATGATATGATAATACATTAATTTTTTCTTGGTGTCTAGATCACCATGGCAACCGGACAGAAGTTGATGAGGGCTGTTCGAGTGTTTGAATTTGGTGGACCAGAAGTGCTGAAACTCCAGTCCAACGTGGCAGTTCCTGTTCCAAAAGGCCGTCAGGTGGGGGTAGTTATTTAAAGTGCAGGCAGTGCTCGCTCAGAGCAGATGCCCAACCATCTGCAAAGGTGCTAGATCAATGCCAGTGCGTGACTCTGTGTGACTCCACTGTGGGAGCCCACGCTGACTCAGTTCCCCAGCCAGTGCTTAACTTTCTGTGTGACTCCACTGTGGGAGCCCACAGCTGACTCAGTTCCCCAGTTTGAATCTGAAGCCTGTTCTGGGTCAATAGAGTTCAAGCTTGTTTGCTCCAGGACCGTGAGAAAGTCCTGATTAGCCTATGGGAAAGAACATACTATCTAAGTTCAGGCTGCTAATGCCAGCCAGAGGTACATCGTGATAGAAAATGAAACCGCCTGCTCCTTGACACGAGGACAGGATTGATAGTGGTTGAATGCCTGTGATGTGCATTGTTCTGCTCTGTCCTTCAAATCTGTATATAAGCTGGCTGTGAAATAAACTCAGGCACTGTCCGGCATTGACTGGCAGACCTCTCGACTCACCCAGCTACCCAATCAACTCATCGTCAGGCTCCGACAAATCCCAACAAAATAATGCACGTGAGAATTACCGAAGTAGGCATTTGAAAAGGAATAACTTCTGGATACCACAGTTTCTAATGTTGAAAATCAGCTTTGTAGTATAGTGATTTGAATTCTAGTATGTAATGTAGTAGTCATGAGAATTCTGAAAAAGTTTTGCTATCATGAACCTCTCTGATTTTTATTTCTCACATGGTGGGAAAGAAATTTCTCTTCTGCATTAATGCTCTGTCATATTGGACTTAAGAGAATTCAGTGGTGGGATTAATTGTCTCTCCTGATTTTTTTATCAATATCCTTTTGACTCAAATTGTATATATTTATTAAGGTACATTCCATACATACACTAGTCTAATATCCTTAGCAAGCCTTAGAAGAAAAAAATTTTTGAGCTTATCCGTAGCTCATCTTTCCAGGTTCACTTCTTATTACCCTCTCAGTAGACTGTAACAACCTTAAGTTTATCCAGTTTCTTCAAGAGATTCTCATTCCGTCATTGTACATATTTCTTCAACCTGAAAAGTACACGGTCCCCATTCCTACAGAATTTCTCCTTACTTTTTAAGGGCTTCTTCTGTAAGACCTCCCTTTACTCTTATAGCAGAGATAGGTACTTACTGTGTTCTGAAGAAAACCACACTTTTCTGCAACATGGGGACTTGAACCTGGGGACTTCAGCGCACTTCTACTGACAGTCTGCACCCCCGTCCACAAACTCAGTGGTTCAGCAACAGAAGATTTTTTTCCTAGTTCCCACAGTGCTGGTGGGGAGCCCTCCTCCACCAGTGACGTGGAGACCCAGGGCTCTTTCCTTGTAGGCTTTGTGGACTTGAGCATGGGGCTCTCATGGAAAGAGAGGTTTTGGGGAGATTTCCCTGGACCAGGCCTGCAAGTGACTCTAAGTACTTTATCTCACTGTCCTGTGGCTCCATCTCAGTCTGGTGGCTCCTCATGTGTGAAGGACGGTGTCTTCGTTACTTTTCTATTGCTGGGAAGAGACACCATGGCCACGGCAACTAATAGAAAGGCAATTACTGGGTCTTACGGTTCCATAGGGTGAGTCCATGGGGCTTCTGTGGTGATAATCTAATTGTACTGAATTATTATTTTGATTGTATGTTAATAAATAAAGTTGTCTGGGAGTCAGAGCTATTAGAGCCATAGCAAGAGTGTGGCGGTGGTGGCACACGCCTTTAATCCCATAGATATCTGTGTGTTCAGGGTCAGAGCTATTAGAGCCATAGCAAGAGTGTGGCGGTGGTGGCACACGCCTTTAATCCCATAAGATCTCTGTGTGTTCAGGGATACAGCCAGCATTGGAGACATATGCCTTTAAGACCTAGGGGGCTGTACATTCAGACAGTGACGAGGCAGTCATGTGTTTGGGTTTACAACCAATGAGAAGGCAGAACAACATACTTTAAAAAAAACGAACCGACAGGAAGTAGGTCTCTTTTCGCGAAGCTGGGACAGCAGGAGGAAGGGTGAGATTTTAGCTCTGAGCTCTGACTTCTCTGCTTTCTCTTTTACATTGTTTCTGTGTTTCTTATTTAATAAGACGGTTGGTTACATCAACAGGCTTCTGTTGCTGTGAGGAAACCATGACGAAAAGTAACTTGGGAAGGAAAGGTTTTATTTCACTCACACTTCCATATAATGACTCATCATTGAAAGCAGTGAGGGCAGGAACTCAAACCGGGCAGGAACCTGAAGGCAGGAGCTGATGCAGAGGCCATGGAGGGGAGCTGCTTACTGGTGTGCTCTTCATAGTTTGCTCAGTCTGGAGCACCCAGGACCTCCAGCCCAAGGGTGGCAGGAAGCACTGGGCTGGGCCCACACCCGGTTGTCACTAATTAAGAAAATAACCTGCTGGCTTTCCTATAGCCCTAACTTGCTGGGGCATTTTCTCAGTTGAGGTCCCCTCCTCTCAGATGACCAGAGCTTGTATCAAGCTGACATAGAACCAGCTAGCACGATTGACTCCTTATCAACTTGACAAACAAACACATCGCTGTTAACTAATATCGTCACAGTTTAAAATATTTCACAGACTTAGGAAGCTCCAGTCTTTACAAATTGAAACACTTTAAAATTCAGTCTCTAAAAGTTCAAAGCCTCTTAACTATGGGCTCTTGTGAAATCACAGTAAGTCAAATGCCTTCTTAGTCCAAGAGGTATAGTCACAATCTGAACAAAGCAAAGCCAGTGTCTTCCACACTCCACAAACCCAGCCAGGTCAGGCTTCACTACAGTAGCCTACTCCCCGGTACCAACTGGTCTTAAGGTTTCTATTACTGTGATGAAACACCATAATCAAATGCAACTTGAGGGGGAGAGGGGTTATTGCACTCACAGTTCCACATCACAGTTCATCATCCAAAGCAGTGAGGGCAGGAACTCAAACTGGGCAGGAACCTGGAGGCAGGAGCTGATGCAGAGACCATGGAGGGGAGCTGCTTACTGGCTTGCTCTATCTGCTTTCTTATAGCACCCAGGACTACCAGGGATGGGCCACCCACAATGGGCTGGGCCCTCCCACATGAGTATTTAAGAAAATACTCTACAGAGTAAGCAGTCTACAGTCACATCATGTGGAAGCCATTTCTCAATTGAGGTTCCCTGCTCTCAGATGACTATAGTGTGTGCCAAGTTGACATAAAAACTAGCTGGCTCACTGGGAAATGATGTTCCTCATACATGTCTAAGAAGAAGAGGAAGTTAAGTCTTATGGATACGTGGAGTTGACTGAAACACACCTCTTTGAGCATCTTGTATTGTTTCATGAAAGTTTTGATTAGTATGTAAGCCAGTCTACCCTGCTTCTTACTGCAGACCTAGAATGCAGGCTTGCTGAAGGCAGGGTCATGCTCTGCCTTGCTTTACTGTCTCAGTTTTTCTAGCTCCATCATTATCCTTACAGCATCGTTGTGAGGCAGTGCCACAGTGCTCTGTGTGAACTGAATTGTATTGTCATCGCAGGTTCTAATCAAAGTCCATGCCTGTGGCATCAACCCAGTAGAGACATATATTCGCTCTGGCACCTACAGTCGGAAACCTGCCTTACCTTTCATTCCAGGCACCGATGTGGCTGGGATCATAGAATCTGTTGGAGAGAGTGTGTCAGCTTTCAAGGTATTCAATTCTTAATTATTTCTATTTTGGGTTAATAGCGTTCCTCTGAAATTAATTCTAACTTTAAAGGCTTTCAAAGGTACCCATTGCACAGTTTCTGCTAGTGGGGGCACTCCTGGTCAAAAAAAGAAAGTATTTCTTATCCAGCAGCCTGCTTGTCTGCACTGTTGGGAATCAGTACTGGGTAATTTCTGTGGCACCATGACTCAATGAGTGAGTGGTGGTCCCTTTAGTCTAATAGAAACTTGTGAGTGAAGAGAACAAATAGGGAGATGACAAATGGCCCAACTCTTGTCATACACAGACAGAAATTTTAAATTTGTTTTCACAAAGTAGAGGAAAGGTTACCTCCTTTGGAGGATAAATAAACCGTGAGCATATGCAGAGTCACTGTGCCGTTTTGGCATTGAGATCAGGCCTATGGTCTTGGTTATTGCTCCTGTTCTGCCTAAAGACATGGCCAGCATGCATAGTGTCTGTGTGGCATGCTTATGCCTACCCTCTTTCCTCCTGTTTTCTTGACCTGCTCAACTTTGCCCCGTATTCACCTACAATGTGTCTAATTGGAGAAACTTAACATGCCCCTGTGCAGGAAGTGGGCAGATTTCCCTAGGTCATTGTGGTGGTTATATAGAAGGCTACAGCGTCTAGCTTAGTAAGTGTTCAGCAGATCTACACTAGCATCCCCCTGTCTCCTTTAATGCTTCTTTTCATAAGTTCCCATTTAGAAAACATGAACAGAGGTTCAGTGTGTCAGTTGTGTTCATGAGATGCTGAGTTGGAGATAGCCGTATGTAAGTGATTATTTCTTACTGTAAGGCTGGCATTGGAAAAGTCTCGTCCATCTTGGCACAATAGGAATGAATCTCTGCTGCAGGCATTGGTTGATCTTTTTCAGAAAGGTGACCGGGTCTTCTGCACCAGCACAGTGTCTGGCGGTTATGCAGAGTTTGCTCTTGCAGCGGATCACACCGTCTACACCCTGCCCGAGACACTGGACTTCAGGCAGGGGGCTGCACTTGGGATCCCGTACTTCACAGCCTGCCGTGCGCTGTTCCACAGGTGAGGTGGCACTGGGATTTCACGGCCAGCCCAAGCAGGCAGCTCTCACCACCTGCTCTCTACCTGTGCTGTGGCTGCTTGTCCTTTCTGGCTGCTAGTCATTTGCCGTTAAGTATTTCTGGGGTCATGACAATCATGGAGGGGACAGGAGTTTGATCATTTTGAGGCAGAATGAGGAAATTAATTCCTTGAATGCAGATTATTTTCTCAAAAACTGGGAATCAGGAGGGAAATGTTAGAAGACCCTGAGGTAAGTGTTTATCTGTGTCTGAGTCACTGTTCTGTTGCTGTGAAGAGACACCATGACTGTGGCAACTGTTATAAAGGAAAGCATTTGATTGAGGGCTTGGTTATGGTTTCAGAGCATTGATTAGTCCAAGGTCATCATAACAAAGAGGACAGCAGCAGACAGGCATGATGCTGGAGAAGGAGCTGAGATTGATACCCTGATCCAGAAGCAGAGAGAGGGAGCCTGGGCCTGGCTTGGGCTTTTGAAATCCCAGAATCCACCCCCAGTGATACACCTCCTCCAACAAGGCCACATCTCCTAATCCTACTAATTTCGTCAGATGGCACCACTCCCTGGGGACCAAGCGTTCAAATACTTGAGCCAATGGGGGCCATTCTCATTCAGACCACCACGGTCTTAGTGACTTTCTATTGCTGTGATATGACGCCACGACCAAGGCAACTTATAGGAGAAAGAGCATATTGGGCCTCAGAGTTTGAAAGGGTGAATCTATGACCATTGCAGTGGAAACACAGCAGCAGCAGACGGGCATGGCCCTGGAGCATTAGCTGAGAGCTTGTGTCTGATCCACAACTACAAGGTGGGATTGGGGTGGACTTTCTAAACCTCAAAACCCACCCTCAGCGACAAACCTTCTTCAACAAAACCACACCTCCGAATCCTTCCCAAACAGTCCCACCAACTGGGGACCAGTTATTCAAATGCATGAGCCTATGTGGGCCATTCTCATTGAAACTGCCACTGTGTTGGGAGATGTTTTTGTTTATTTAATTTTTTGAAGCATCAGCCAGACATGTCCCTGTTTAGAACCAAAAGGGGATGTAGTGGGAGAGGAGAGGTAAACCCTGCAAGAGAAGATGGCAAGGACCCAACAGGAGACAGGCTTCGGGTTTCATGAGGAAAACCCACCCATGAGACCTAGAAGAAAAGATGTAACTATGGAAACCTTTGCAGGTAGGAGGCAGGATGTTGAAGGCGCTTCTATGCATTGGAGAATCAGTGCTGAGGGTACAAAAGTTCAGGGCCATGGGATTTTCTCCTACATTTGTTGTACATTGTCTTAGTTTGGGTTTTTATTGCTGTGAAGAGACATCATGACCATGGCAACTCATAAAGAAAACATTCAATAGGGTGGCTCACTTACAGTTTCAGAGGTTCAGTCCATCATCATCATGGCGGGGAGCAAGGCAGCTTGAAGGCAGATGTGGAGCTGGGGCTGAGAGTGTTACATCTTACGGGCAACAGGAAGTTATCTCACTGTCACTCTGAGTGAAGCTTGAGTAAAAAAAACCTCAAAGCCCACCTCCACAGTGACACACTTCCTAAACAAGACCACGCCTGCTAATAGTGCCACTCCCTTTGGGGACCATTTTCTTCAAGCCACCGCATACATTTGGCGAATATTTCAAGGGAGTCAAGTTTTCTGATTAATCCAAAGCTCTTAGGTGGTGAGATGAAGTCAGGCAAAGGTAACAGGAGCTCTGAAGAGAAGGAGTGGCCAACAGCGGTGACTGCTGCAGCCGTGGGCCCTGGTGTCTGGCACTTCTCTGGTTGTTCCTGTTGAACATGGAAGAGAACGGATGAAAGTTAGGGATCGTAGGACACAGGTGCTGGATATTCTTCATGAAGGTTGGAATCCAGAACACAGCTGGGCTGGGGTTGAGTAAGCGTCATAAGAGTGAACAAGTTGACAGCATGTTTACACAGTTTGAACCCCAGGGGACGGGGCGATGACCATCAGAAACAAAATGAACCAGGGACATTTGTGCGTGCTTGGGTGCTACTCTATATATCTGTATGCACACATACCTTCTCAAATCAACTAGACATGTACAATTGATTCATGATTTTAAAGACTTGGCTCCAAAATCGTAGAGGTTTATGAGGACTGAAATTTGGTGGAGGAGGCAGCAGGATGGAGAGCTGGGGTGGCTGCAGTCTGAGCCTCAGAGTCTGCTAGCACAGTGCTTAGGAGACATTGTCTGTGTTCTGTGCAGGTCCTCACCTGACGGCATGGGGTCCACCCACACTGGAAAGCGATGAAACTGTCAATTAATTGTTAATTTTGTACAAAAACAAAATATCAACAAAAATGCTCTTTTAGGAACATCCAGAATGATACTTGAGAAAATCTGAAGTGTTTTCCCAGTCACATAGTTATACAACGTTAACCACCATGGCTGCATGCAGGGCAGCATGGCAGAGCCATGGAAGTGAGGGAGGAGGTCCATGCAGAGGAGAGGGGGTGAGGGAGGAGGTCCATGCAGAGGAGAGGGTGTGAGGGAGGAGGTCCATGCAGAGGAGAGGGTGTGAGGGAGGAGGTCCATGCAGAGGAGAGGGTGTGAGGGAGGAGGTCCATGCAGAGGAGAGGGGGTGAGGGAGAAGTACATGCAGAGGAGAGGGTGTGAGGGAGAAGGTCCATGCAGAGGAGAGGGTGTGAGGGAGGAGGTCCATGCAGAGGAGAGGGGGTGAGGGAGGAGGTCCATGCAGAGGAGAGGGGGTGAGGGAGGAGGTCCATGCAGAGGAGAGGGGGTGAGGGAGGAGGTCCATGCAGAGGAGAGGGGGTGAGGAAGGAGGTCCATGCAGAGGAGAGGGTGTGAGGGAGGAAGTCCATGCAGAGGAGAGGGTGTGAGGGAGGAAGTCCATGCAGAGGAGAGGGGGTGAGGGAGGAGGTCCATGCAGAGGAGAGGGGGTGAGGGAGGAGGTCCATGCAGAGGAGAGGTTGTGAGGAAGGAGGTCCATGCAGAGGAGAGGGTGTGAGGGAGGAGGTCCATGCAGAGGAGAGGGGGTGAGGGAGGAGGTCCATGCAGAGGAGAGGGGGTGAGGGAGAAGGTCCATGCAGAGGAGAGGTGTGAGGGAGAAGGTCCATGCAGAGGAGAGGAGGTGAGGGAGGAGGTCCATGCAGAGGAGAGGGGGTGAGGGAGGAGGTCCATGCAGAGGAGAGGGTGTGAGGGAGGAGGTCCATGCAGAGGAGAGGGTGTGAGGGAGGAGGTCCATGCAGAGGAGAGGGGGTGAGGGAGAAGGTCCATGCAGAGGAGAGGGTGTGAGGGAGGAGGTCCATGCAGAGGAGAGGATGTGAGGGAGGAGGTCCATGCAGAGGAGAGGGGGTGAGGGAGAAGGTCCATGCAGAGGAGAGGGTGTGAGGGAGATTGTTTTTCTTTTAATCTAGGCCTTGAGATTTGGGAAAATGCATTCTTCACGTTTGAGGGATTTTCTAAGGTTTCCAAGGCATGTTTTATCTCTCAGTGTGTATTGTTAGTAATCTTATTCCCCTACATTTGTACATCAAGGTATCAGAGTTTTTGATATTTATATCTCAGTTTATCATTTAAACTCTCTTTCTCTCTGTCTTCACTTCCCTGTCTATAAACAAGAGTGAGGGAGGCTTCAGTGATTGCCATGGGTAAGCCGTGAGCAGGGACTCAGGGCTATATGTTCCCGTTCTAGAATGAACAGGGTCTCCAGAAAGGGGCCCTCGATCCGTGAGTGGCCCTATCTCCCAGAGTTAGCTGGGTGATAAGGGTGTTGTGGTGACCTGAGGGCTCATGTGTTTGAACAGTGAAGCACTCCCCAGTGATTGACAGGACGAGGGAATGGGGCACAGGTGCAAAGCCTGGGGGGCACTTTACAGGGCCCTGGGGACCTTGGTGACCCAGCACCGCCTTTCTCAGGACTCTCAGATCTGATGTTCAGAGGTGTGGAGGGACAGTTTCTTGGCACTGCAAGAAGCAGTTACCTGCTATTACCTGGGTAACCCTGGACCACAGGATAAAGACTGAGGTGCGGAAAACTTGTTGGGGACACTCTCAGTGGGGTCACATTGTAGCTAGAGTTTTCCTGCCTGGCCCACAGTCAGGACAAATCTCTGTCACCCGCCAGTCCCACAGCCGCTCAGACCCAACCAAGTAAACACAGAGACTTATATTGCTTACAAACTGTATGGCCATGGCAGGCTTCTTGCTAACTGTTCTTATAACTTAAATTAATCCATTTCCATAAATCTATACCCTGCCACATGGCTCGTGGCTTACCGGCATCTTCATATGCTGCTTGTCATGGTGGTGACTGGCAGTGTCTCTCCCCTCCTTCCTGTTCTCAATTCTTCTCTCTGTTAGTCCCACCTATACTTCCTGTCTGGCCACTGGCCAATCAGTGTTTTATTTATTGACCAATCAGAGCACATACAGACCATCCCACAGCAACACATGAACATGAGGGACTCCGATTTTTCTAGTTCAGAAGTTCCACCAACATAGGAGGACTGTAGCCTAAGAACTGAAGTGTGATTTCTACATCCATCATGGACAGAGGCAGGTAACAGGTACCCAGTGGCATCCCCTGGGTGGGTACTGCATGGAAGGCTTATGTTCACTGTGGCTCTGGGAACCATCCTTTGAGCCTTGGGATTAGAGGATATGTGATTCCATGTGAGGATGCAGTAGCTCGTTGGGTGCTAGCTGAAGCAAGAGTAGAAGCTCCTCGAGGATGATGGAAAACAGCAGCTCTTGGTCAGCTTAGGAGAGAGTAACGCCCCTCTGCTTTGTTCTGCAGTGCCCGTGCGCAAGCTGGGGAAAGCGTCTTGGTTCATGGGGCCAGTGGAGGAGTAAGTATCTATAGTTTTAAGTCTATGTTTAAGTGAGATTGTTGTTATGGGTCTCACCTAATAGTTCTTGAAATCTCTTTACCTTTTTACTTTTTAAATTTTAAAAAGTTATTCTTTGAAAATTTCATACATGCATTCAGTGTATTTGATCCCCTCCCCCATTCCCGCCAAACATGTCCTTTCCAACTTCACATCCTCTTCTTCTGCCTTTAAAGTAACCCATTGGGTCCAAGTCAGTGATGCCTAGATGAGAAGCCATCTGCAGGTGCACAGTGGGCCCAGGAGGACCACACCCCTGCAGAAAATTGCCCCTTCCTGCCCCAGCCGTTGTCACTGCCAGTAGCTTCCCAGCTAGGACAGGGCCTTGTGCATCCCTCCTCTGTCCTTGCTGGGATGCTGACATTGTACAGAGTAGTTGTTTTGAAGAGCCAGTTTGTAGTTATGCTCCCCTCCCCTGCCTTTAGTGCCATGAAACGTCCTGAGAAGCGGTCCCTGAGTGGAATTCATGGCTGATGCTGTAGCATTTCTTGCTTGATAAATTCAGCAGAACACCTCATATGCTGGGGGTCATTCCCGGCTGTGGATGGGTCCTGCGGAGGGTGTAAGGAGTTGGTGGGAGAAGGAAGTGAGCCAGGCCATGGTGGTCGGGAGAATCTTGCAGCCTGACTGACTAGCAGCCAGAGTGTTTATTTATACAGAATTTAGTTAGCAGGGATGCATTCATGATGTTCCAAAACATAGATCATATCATTTTTGGTTTTGGACATGTGTTTCACTTCCTTTTGCTCATCTTTTTGTCATCATTAATAAACTATGACAGAACAGAGTTATCATTTCCAATCACTTTCCCTCAAGTTTTGACATCATTAAGAAACAGAGTTATCATTCTTACTCATTAACCCCATAACCCAATTTTTGAGAATCTAGAGGCATATGACAGCCTGTGCTCAGGCTGATTGTTTTGGTTGCTTCAAGGACACTAGACCAAAACAAAATCTTCAACCATCTTGGGCATTTTGCCATGTCTCAAGCAATGTATTATTAACCCTTAGTGGTCAGAGTGCCCAAGAAAAATCCTCAGGCTAATGCTACTGCAGTTATTATTCAAATCCTGACATAATACAATCAATGTTCACATTTATATCTTTATAGAATTTGTCTAAACATCTAATCCTGGCATTCTGTTGTTCCTTGGTCATATGACATTCCAGTGGCTCCACATGAGCTAACTTCTAAGAGAGGGAGGTCCTAACATCTCATACTTTTATCATCTTTCCACTCCATACTTTGCTCATCAATATGTCTCTATATAGGGCAGAGTTGTATGCCACGTAATTGTCTGAGTGTACAGTGGGAAGAGCCTTGTAATCTGAACTGTGGACAATTCCTCTAGCCCACCGAATCTTGGTGGCCTTTTTAATTTTACTTTGTTTTAAATATCTTGTTTGAGTGTAAGTGCAGGGAGAGATGTTTCAAGAATGTCTCATAGCCTCATGAAGAGATCTCTGGCTTCTTCCTTATGTGTCACAACCTCTAAGGCATAAGGAAGACCTTCAGGTAGATAATGATATCTCCCTCAAAGTGTGTGTGTGTGTGGGGGGGGGGTAGTATGTTCAGGACTTTCCTGGATAATCTTAGAAGCAGCATTCCTGGGAGAAGGCATAAATGATTCATAAGGAATCTTTTATCAATTCAACATCCCCAAATTGTACAAATATTAAAAAGTGCCCTGTCGCAGGAATCTTAAAGAGTCTTCTTAATAAAACAAACCTGTAGCCAGGTATTGGAGTGAAGCTGGAAGATCAGAGATACAGAGCAGGCCACAGCTAACCTCACCTGGCCAACTTCTCAGCTGGTCTTGTTTCCTCAGACTGGATGCTTCTGTGTCCTCATCCCAATGGCTCTCAGCTGAACTGCTGCTTGAAAGCCTGAAGCTTAACCAGCTAAAAGCTTAACCAGCCAAATGCTTTTAGTTTCTGGTCCTCACGCCTTATATACCTTTCTGCTTTCTACCACCACTTCCTGGGATTAAAGGCATGTGTCACCATGCCTGGCCATTTCCAATGTGGCCTTGAACTCACAGAGATCCAGAGGGATTTCTGCCTCTGGAATGCTAGGATTAAAGGTGTGAGTGCCACCATTTTCTAGCCCTTGTATTTAGTGACTGTTCTGTCTCTGACCCCAGGTAAGTTTATTAGGGTGCACAATATTTTAGGGAACACAATACCACCACAGTGCCCCAAGTATGTAACAGGTGGAGATGAAAACCAAAGGTGGCATGGCAGCCATCATGTGGCTCAGCTCTGCTGGATCTTTGTCAAGCAGCTGTGCTGGCTTTGTGACTTCTGCCATTCCATTCAGATATGGCTGTGCCACTCAACAAAATTGTTGTGGTGGGTTTTCCAGCCATGTGGGGCGTGCACCAAGACTGACCTGCCTTTGCCTCCGGGTGGCGTTTCTCATTGTTCTTCGAATTATGTGACATTTTAAGCTGTTCAAAGGTTACCAGTAGTTGTTGCATATTCCCTTAGAAAACAAAATGAGGCTCATTAAACCTCTAGGGCAGTGTGGTCAGCTTCTCTTCTGTCCAGTCCTCTCTGCCAACACACACACACACACACACACACACACACACACACACACACACACACACACACACACACACACTGTGCTGACATCCAAGGAGTGCTTGGTAGATAGCTGTGTCCTCAACACCACAGGCCGAGGCTGAAGATGTTAAGGATTAGTGGGGAAAGGATTCAGAACTTAGTACCTAAGCCTCTTTAGGCAATCACTAAGTATAGCACTGTTAGACTCCTCCTCAGAAATATTACTGCAGTCTGCCTCCAAGGAGCATGGCAGGAAAGGTCGAGGCATGCATTTGAATTTGATACTCCAGCACAGGGAGGCTTTGGAAATGTTGGAGACAACAGTTCACGTTTTTAAAACCCAGGGCCCAGGGCACGAAGGCTCAGCTTCAGGGGACTTGTCAGCTCTCAGTACTGGGTGTTCTGGGAGGAAGAGGGAAGGAGTCACTCTTGGGCACAGCATGCCCCATGTAATGATGGTGGTGCCCTGACAGTATGACTCTGCCTCTAAAAGTGCCAGGTAACTCAAAAGTCAGGCCACTTTGTGTCTCTTTAGAGATGAACTTCCTTGTTTCATATCCAGCTTCTGACTCAAAGAAGTCAATCCTGGAGGATTTCACGGATCAGACTGTTTATCAAAAAGTCCAAGGTGTCTCTGAGAAAACACAACCGCTGAACTCACTGTTTACCACCACCAAAGGCTGGTTTTGCATAAGGTTTAAATTTAACCCAACAACCAAAGGTTTGAAAAGCACATGAGTTTATTTAAATTACTATGGCTTTCTGAGAGCCTGGCGCTCTGTAGAGAAGAGAGATTTTGGTACAGTGGAGAGAGAGGAGTTTAAAGGAAATCTCTTTATTCCCTCACCCTCCTGTAGAAAGCCCTGTCGCTTCAGAGAGATTGGTTTGCTTTTTGAAAAGATAAAATCCAAACTGTTGGTTTTCGGAGCTGACTGAGCCTGCTAAATCCTGGCTGGCTGGGCCCGGCTGGCGGCTGGAGTGGGAAGCACCTGATCCCCCTGCCCTATCTGAGGGAGACAGCACTGGCTTTTGCCTGGCTTCTGTTTGTACTTTCTGTTCTCATTTAACTCACACTTCTGCAGGATTATGTTGTGGGTTTAAAGTGATGTGGATTTGCGAACACAGCCATTGTCCTAGTATGTGGGAGTGCCTCTTTTAGTGGTAGCAAAGTAAGTTGGAGAAAAATAAAAATAGCTGGCAGATAATGGCACATAATCTCTTGGAAAAATATTGTGAGTCTAATTGTTGGCAAGAAAATAACAGCCAGAGCCATTCAGAAGACTACTGGGTGGCCCTTCAAAGGAGAGCATTACATGATAGGTTTGCAATAAATCTGTACTTTAAAAATGTGATTTTACTAGAGTCATAGTGTCAACAGAAAATTTAAGTCATCGGAGTGGAGTGCGATGATCTTGTAGTGCAGCGTTTCACCTAATGGCCTCCTGTCCTCTTCATCAGATGGGGTCCCTCATACTTGTTTTGGTTAGAGTCTAGAAACCCCATAGCCTGACTTGCATCGCCTCATGGACCTTACAGTCTCTAAGCCTATTGTAGCCTGGGAGGCTGGAACTGCTCCTGCTCAAGTGAGTTTCTCTCATTTCTCATTGTAATTATTTTTCCTTTCTTGCCAATCCCGTTGGCCTTCCAGATCGTAGCTTCTTCATTTTTTAATTGAGTTTTTTACATTTATTGATTTGTGTGTCTGTGCATGCTCTTGGTGGTCAGAGGACAACTTGCCCGAGTTGGTTCTCCACTTCTACCACATGGTTTCTGACTTGGCTCGGTGGAAAGCCGTCTAACCTATTGATCTGGTGTCAGCATGGATCAAATTATTTCGTCTTTGAATTGTATTGTGTTGGAATCTATGGTTTTAATAAGATGGTGTGATATGGGAGGGAATACACTCATTTTTGGCCTCTACATGCACACATATACTCACAAAGAAGGCTTGATTTTAAAAATTGCTATTGAATTGCTGCCTTGAGTTTCATTAAAAAATAGTTCAATAAATTGTGACCTGGGAGTAGGGAAGAATTTTCAACAATTTCTGAAGTGGGCCTAAACATGTCTGCCACTTTTGTACTACATATATTTATGTGAAGTGTCATTCTTACACTTGACAATTATAAAGTCAGAATAATGGGTCAAACTCTGAGAGGTGTGACTTGTGTGTCTGTTTCATGTGTCCATATGCCTAAGGTTTTGTAAAAGGAGTCCTGAGTGGAAAATGCTGAGGAAGCCCTGGTCTGTGTATGAAACACTGATTGTTAACAGAAAATGACAGCCTAACAAGTGGCTCATGTTGAAAATCCTAACACTTGGGAGGCTAAGGCAGAGACTCACTGTGATTTTAGACCAGCTGGGTATGTAGTGAGTTTCTCAAAAGAAAAGAGAAATGGGGTGCTGGAGAAATGGCTCAGAGGTTAAGAGCAGTGCCTGCTCTTCCAAAGGATCCAGGTTCAATTCCCAGCACCCACATGACAGCTCACAACTGTCTATATAACTCAAAGATCTGACAACCCCACACAGATATATATATGTAGGCAAAACATCAATGCACATAAAATAAAAATGAATAAATGATTAAAAAAAGAAAAAAGAAATGGCTGAATATCTTCTTTTCAAGCAATAAGTGCTTTTCTAAATTTGACTTTGAATAAAACTGGGGATTTAAAACCTTATGATAAATCACAGTTAGGAAGGGTTTTATTCTATGAAAAATGAGAGTAAATGAATGCAGTTGGAGATCCCAAGCTCTGCTCTAGATCAGCAGTACCCAGTGGGGTGATTTCACATCACTCCACTTCCTTACAGCGGATTCACCAGGGTCTTAGAGGGTCTGCCTGCCAGTGTGGGCAGACAAGTCTAGGGTACAGCTGTGAGCACGTCTGGAGAGCTTAGATTCTCCAGGGAGTGCCTTGTTTCTCAATATTGTCCAGAGCCTTTACCGTGCCCTGGACCTTGGCTGTTGACTCTGTCTGCACTGGGTCATGTGATCCCTCCCTGAGCCATGTCATCCCTCTTTCTCCCCTTTGACCATCCCAAGCATGTCCCTGCTCTATCCATTCAACCAGCCCGCCCTTTACCGTCTGCAATTGGCCGGTGTGTGACTGGCTTTCCTCCCGTCCCGCACCTCCCTTCCGGGCCTCCTTTCTTCCAAGTCCCCTTTCCTGAGGACCTAGACAGCCCCTCTCCACATCTCTAACCCAGGTTGTTATTTCCTCTAGTACTTTCTGCTCACTTCACTGTCTTGACTGACTTGTTTGTTCATTTACTATCTTCCCTTGTCTTTAGAATGTAATTTTTTTACATTAAGTGCATGGGCAGCACAAGACAGGCACTCAGTAAATGAGCCTATGAAGCTGTGTCTCTGACTTAAATGGTAGAGACCTTATGCTTGTTACAAGACTGTCGTGTTTAGTTGGTTAGATATAGTTAAGCAGCAGTGTTGAAATTATCGTTAAAGCCTGCACCTCCTGCACAAGGCAGGTATTAGCAGGTGTTCTGATGCAGTGGTTAATGGTTTACTTTGTGCAGTCAGATTCCACCTTGTTCTGCTGTGTGAGATTTGGACAAAGTTGGTGTATTTAGAGCTTGCCCGTTCCTGTAGATGCAACAGTCTTATTAAATAAGAAACACAGAGCCAAATGCAGAGTTAAAAGCCCAAGATGTCAGAGCAGGAGCTAAGAGCTGAGACTTAAAACCTCCTCCTTACGCTTCCTGCTGCTGCTGTCCTTCCCCTCAGCAAGAGACCTACTTCCTGTGTGTCTATCTTTTTATTGACTTTCTGTTCTGCCTTCTCATTGTTTGTAAATCCAACCACATGACCTCCTCATCACTGCCTGTCTATACAGACCTCCAGGTCTTCTATGGTTGGTATTGAGATTAAAGGCGTGTGGCTCCATGCTGGCTGTATCCTTGAACACGCAGAGATCTTCTACCTGTCATGTGATCGGGATTAAAGGTGTGCACCACCACTGCCCGGCTTCTGCTATGGCTTGCTATTAGCTCTGACCCCCAGGCAACTTTATTTATTAACATACAAATAAAATCACATTTCAGTACAAATAAAATATCACCATACATTCCTTATCAGCATAATACAGATAGAGGTGATGAAGACCTCACTGAGCACTGTGAAGATAAGTTGAGCACAGTGTAGGGAGAACTTAGCGTGTCACCAGAATGGTATGAATATGAACTCAAAGCTGGTTTTCTTCTGACCTTCAGGATAGATTATAACTAGGACAGTGGTTCTCGAACTTCGTAATGCTGTGACACCTTAATACAGTTCCTCAGGTTGTGGTGACCCCAACCATAAAGTTATTTCTTTGCTACTTCATAGCTGTAATATTGCTACTGTTATGAATCATAATGTAAGTATCTGATATACAGCCCTGTGAAAGGGTTGCTCAACTTCCAGGTTGAGAAACACTGCTCTAGAAGGATCTGTAGTTCCCTGTTGGCATAGAAGGCTTTTCAGGAATGCAGAGACTGTGTAATGTCGGGCTTATATTTTGTTTTTCAGGTTGGAATAGCTGCGTGCCAGATTGCCAGAGCTCATGGCTTAAAAGTTTTGGGCACAGCTGGTTCTGAGGAAGGAAAAAAGCTTGTTCTGCAAAATGGAGCTCATGAAGTGTTTGATCACAAAGAAGTTAATTATATTGATAAAATCAAGGTAAAGTTTTCTACAGTTTTAAAAAGTCAAACATCACTGCTTGAAAATTTACTCATTTTAAAAACAAGTTATTTTAACTACTACTCTTAATGAATAAATAAGACTTTGCTTAATAAATAAGATTGCTTCCATTTTCAGATCTCTGTGTTTTAATTGATTTAAAAGGCACAGACATCTAGTTTTTCAACCTTTGCAGTCAGGTTTTCATTGTGCATGCGTATTAAATGAGGTGGAGCTTTTCTGATGGCTCAAAAACTTGAAAGGTCACATTGTAAGTAAAGCTCACAGCTAGCTCCACGATGCTCTTATGGCAGCGGTTATCATGTGAAATTCCCACTGCAGTTGAGATTCCCAGGAGTACACAGCAGATGCATCTGTCCGGAAAATATGCTGCTTGTTAACGGGGTCCTTGGGGAGGAATAATCACTGTCCCCCCCACCATGTGAGGAGCATTCAGGTAATAGTGGCGTACAACCCAGTTCATACAGGCTCTTCTCTGTTTTGCCTGGCCAGCGCTCTGCCACTGCCTTCTATTCCCAATCCTCACCTCAACCCTCAAGTCCCTGTTTGTTAACTGCTAATAACTAACTCAAGACTGACTCCTTGCTCACCCTCACAAGCACTTTAAGTTAGGAGAATGAGAATTTCCCGCACTGAGTGCTTTAGAGAGGTCATTACCCAAGAGGAAGAATGTGTGTGGGGGTCTCTTTCCACCCTACCGCCTTGCCAAAACACACCAGTCAAGGCTCTCCTTTGTGCCTTGTACGGGGGAGCTGGCACCCCGTGCTGACTCCTGGATGTTTACAGAGGTTATGGGGGCCTGGCTCCCGGGTGAGCTGGCTCCTTGTCTGTCCAGAGTCTGAGGTCTTGACTCCTTCACCTGCCCTGTGGCTTCTCTGTTTCTCATGTTCCCAGACATGTCCAGGCCTCTCCCTCCCCTCTGCTCCCTTTCCCCTCCTCTCCCCTTCTCTCTCCAGATCCTTTACTGCCTAACGTCTGGAAACACAGTGGACTCACTGCTCCCTCTCTCCTTCCCTTCCTCCTCCCTCCCCCTCCCTCCTCCCTCCTCCCCCTCCTTCCTCCTCACTCCTTCCGTCCCATTGCAGTTCTATGTTTGTGTAATTGAACATCTACCAGGCTGCTTTTCAGGGGTCAGAGGTGAGGCCTTGTGACTAGGCTGGTCTTCATCCTCGGGAGTGAGACCTTGACTCCATCTCCTTGAACCTGGCTGTCTTCCTGCACACTGGCATCACGTTAACCTCCTTCCTCTCCATGTTATTACACACTGTGTGTCTGTGCGTCTGTGTGTCTGTGTGTGTGTGTGTGTGTGTGTGTGTCTGTGTGCCTGTGCGTCTGTGTGTCTGTGTGTCTGTGTGTCTGTGTGCCCTCTGTTGCCTCTTGGACCTGAGTTTCATTCCTGTGTGCCGCCGGCCTGGCAGTCTTCGGCATACATGTACCAGGCAGGAACCAATCTCAGTGTTTATGCTCATTTTAAATCATCTTCTCCCTGCTGCTCTCCACGGTGCCCACGTTACTCTGCCAGCTTCACCCCTGCAAGGGTCTCTCAAGTCCTTGCCACTGCTACTTAAGCCTCTGTTTCCCCAGCCTGACGAGTCTGTAACTGCCCTCGAGCCCCTTTATCTTCTACGGTTCCCAGAGAATTTTGTCCCTTTAAGTGTATCAAGAAAAACTAGAATGGATCTCTCTTCAAATAGGAATTCTGACTTCCTGCCTCTTACTGAGTTTCTAATACTTAAAACATTGAATTAATGAACACCTGGAAAATAAAACCAAATACTTAGTCTTTCACTTAAGGCACTGTTCAGCATGTTGTCAGCTGTAACAGTTTGAATTTTTCTCTCCCACAATGCTGTGGCTGAGGAAGAATTCCCCAAAGGCCCTGTGTGTAGATTTTCCTCATCTCCCTTGTGTTTAGGAGACCCCTTTTCATCCTCTGGGTCATTTCCTCTGAGGAACTTTCCTTGACCAGTGTAGGCAATTAAACTTTAACTCTTTCCTCCTGTAACTCATGGCCTACGTCTGTAACACAGCACTCAGGCCTTCCGTGAAATCTGTGCTTGTGGTGGTTTCCACCCAGATTTCTAGTTTTCAGTGCACTACATCCATTCTTCGCACTCTATCCAATGCCTGGTGTACAAATTCACTCTTGTTAAAATAAAATAAAACAAATGTAATATAAAATAACAATAATATTGCTGGCTCTTCAAGAACTATTTTTAAATACGGAGAACCAATGCTCTACAGTGCAGACAAAAAGAATTAGTGTAGCAGGCAATGGGAAAGCACTTAGAACAGCACTGAATATGCACACACAGAAATACACCCCAGTCCACCCCACACATCCTGAAAGCACCAATGGGAGACCCCTAGGGTTTGGGAAGTTTTGATTTGTTGTTTCCTCTCTGTAAACATTTTTAATGATAGGAAATTTTTAACTAAGGACCAACATTTTATGTTCAAGTTGACTAGCACACACAAATAATCCATACAGATTTTATCTCATATGTCAATTTATCTGGTGCCTCTCAGTCTTCACACCGCAGAGTATGGCTGTTTGCTTGGCATGGCATCACTGCCTTGTAATAAGACCGTTTTAAAGCCTGCATTGTTAGTCTTAAAAACACAGCATTTACCTGCCATCTGAAACACATTTCTTACTGGAGAAGCGAGTTTACAGCCGTTCATCTTTATCATGTTCCTTTTATTATGCAGAAGTCTGTTGGTGACGATGGGGTTAATGTGATTATTGAGATGCTGTCGAATGTCAACCTGAGTAATGACTTGAAGCTTCTGTCCCGGGGAGGACGAGTAATTGTAAGTTTTGTCCTTCATCCCTTTGACGTTCTCTGCCGTTTACCCCTTCACAGGGGTCTTCACAGTGTACCTGATCTTTCCATGACAGGTCGTTGGCTCTAGAGGTCCTATTGAAATAAACCCAAGGGACACCATGGCAAAGGAGACGAGTATAATTGGAGTTTCTCTCTTTTCATCCACCAAGGTAGGGAAGGAGGTGGTTCTGATGTTGCTAACATGAACACTTGGAAGTTTGTCTAGTCAACAGATTTACGGTAGATGCTGAGCTTGGTCACCTGACTGGAGCGGTAGATATCGGTCGGTCCCTGGATGGTTTGTGAGAGCAGCAGTATAATTCAGTCTGTTTGGGAGAAGGCATGCTAATTGTAGCTATTTCAGGATAGTATTTCCTATTCTAACACTGTCCCAGACTTGTGCAATTGACAGAATTAAAAGGGAGTTCTGGGCCAGGTGTCAAATCTGCACATTTGCAGGAGGACCTTTCTGGTATGGCTCCCCGATATCCACGTTCCTTGAGAAACTGAGAACAACAAAAACACACTTTAAAACATTTTTGTCTCTTTCCCCTAGGAGGAATTTCAGCAATTCGCAGGCATCCTCCAAGCAGGAATGAAAGAAGGTTGGGTGAAGCCAGTGATAGGTTCTGAGTACCCATTGGAGAAGGTGGTCCAAGCCCATGAAGACATCATCCACAGCAGTGGGAAGACCGGGAAAATGATTCTTCTCCCATGATGACCAACTCTTTCGGGACGCCCTGTGTCACTGTGACATCTTCCTCCCCAAGTCTTTCTTCTATCTGTCATCTTTAATCAGCATTCATTTCACTGGGTTTCATGTATTAAAAACATGACTTTCGGGGGTTACACAGCGGAGTAACACCATAGCAGAGAACATGCAGCCTTATGTGGGGTTGGCATGCATCTCAAAACTGGTTTTGCTTCTTTCTCTTGGTTTTCTTGGTTTGGTTTAGTGTTTCTGTTTGTTTTGTTTTTGAGACAGGATCTTGCTCTGTAGTTCATGCTGGCCTTGAACTCATGGTGATCGTTCTGTCTCAGCCTTCTAAGTGCCAGGGTAACAGTCATGGACTGCCACACACAGCTTCATTTCAGAACTTCTTAATTGATTGACTTCAGGCCTTTGACTCTTGGCCTCCAGGGGCTTCCAAGCCTGCCTACCTTTATTTAAGGTGCCCAGTCCTCTGGATGGCATGGCTGTCTTGGACTCTGAAGACTTTCGGGGCTGAAAAACATCCTTTTAAAACCAGTATCAATCATCTCAGTCTGTGAGCCTCTGGGAAGGGCAAAATGAGCAACACCTGAGAAAGCTGTCAGCCAGTTTTCCTAACACATCTGAAAATGCTAGAATACTCACATGCTGGTCACCAACCATGTTCCAGGTCAGCAACCTTATCCTGGGTCTGTGGTATTCAGTACAGTCACCCATTCAATGCTTCATGGTTACTTAGAGTTTCCTGTATGTGTGACACGAGCCCCATAGTTTTGCTTACAATTGTAAGTTCACAAATTTAACACAGTAAGAAAGGTCTGCTCTGGTTTTCGTAGCACCGTAACTTGGGGTCAATTTTGTAGAATACTGAAGCCTATGCCTGTCTCATTTGTGTGGCACAAGCCTCATTTCTGCATGGCGCCTGACCTTGGGACTGCTTAGTAGGCCTCTTTTGTGCTGGAATTCATTTAGACTAAATAAATGGACAGCCTTTTAGAAATCTCACCCCAGTATTATGTCCAAGGAGATAAGATTCCATAACTGACTTTTGGTTTTGTTTCTCTCCACATGAACATATCATCTGTTTCTTTTCGAATTACATGGGTAACTGTCTTGTTTCCTTTGTTCTGTTGAACACAGTTTGCTAAGGAGTGAGCAGAAATCACTGTTCATGCAGCTGGGGGATGTGGCCACTGATGTCTTGATGTTTGTGCTGTGACCAAAGTGTTTTAGCCATTAGCATGGTCTAAGTTCAGCCACTGTTACTGGTTAACTATCCTATAAAATAACATTTTAACAAAGTTTCAGAAAGACAATGTCTTGGATCGTTATTTTAGATGCCTCCTAAAGTGCAGGGTTCTTTCTTAGGTACAAAGATTAAGGAATAATACTTGTGTGGACAGCTTGGTCTGTTTGCACATTTGCCTTGTGAATAGAAGCTAACACAGAGACCCCGTACTACTTCACAGTCATTGCTACAGGCCAGTTACTTTTGAGGGGAAAACTAGGCACACTCTGAGCTAACTGCCAGGGTTAAGGTGCTGCGGCACCAGGTGTGTTTCTGTGTGGATCTCTGCAGTTCTGGCTCCAGTGCTGTCCCGGCTTCTAGATCACTGCAGTCACTAATTAGGGCTCAGGGCCCAGGTCACCACGGGCTGTCCTCCATGAAAGGCAGATAATGATCGTTTCAACTCTCAGCCTTCTGGATTTCTGCTCTTGGCTTCTTTGAGTTTGATGCCCAAGACTCATGTTAGAGAACAAGGTGATAAGCAACCCTGGTTCCCAAAGCTGGAGCAGCACACTCACCGGCACGTGGCCAGGAGCTTGGCATGGACTGAGTTTCGCTGGTCACTGATGTTAAACTCCAAACTCCAAACTTACCTCTCAAGGCCTTTGGCTTTTGAACTTAGTATTCCTCTGGCTCCCACAGGCATGGAACTGCCTGCTGCCCAGCTCTGCTCTGCGTGGGTTCCTCTTGTTTTTCTGACTCGGTTCATCATCCTCACCTGGCTTCACTTATTTTCTGATTGGATAGTAGTTATTTAGGCTCAGCCTCTTCATCAGTAGCTCAGCAGCCATCGAGTAGTCTGGGAAAGCACTCTGCTGGAATCGGAGGTGACAAAGAAAAGTCAAACATGACCCATGTCCTAGGGTCCATTGTTGAATGGAGTAAGACCCTGTGAAAGATTTCTCACCTTTGGGGGGCCTCTGTCAGGGATCCCCAGAAAAACATCATCATTAAGGCACATATTAAGAGGGTTTGAAGGAATTCCCTCAAGCAATTGTAGGGGTTGCTGTGTCAGGGGCAGCAGGCCAGAATGTACGTTGGGCTTTTTACTTGGAGTTCTGAGGCAGAATTCTCTCTATTAAATCCTTCAACTCGCTGGAAATGGCCTCCTTATACTATTGAAAGAAATTTCCATAGAGTTGCTATAGTTTTGCCCCCCCCCCCAACAAGTAAAACATGACTTTGTTGAACCATCACAGGTGTCATGGGCTCACAGGGCAGTCACTTAATGTTGCTTGGAAGTTCTACCTGCACATTTAACGCTTCTGATGCTCTTTGTCAGCTTTTTATATGTGCTTTGCCCATGGAACCAGGGCTGGGGACAATCTTAGATACTCTGAAAGAGGAAAGAAAACCAGGAAACTTTTCATAATGTTCTTAAGTAAACATTAAAGCAAGAAATTACTTGTTTCCTGGGATGCCCACTGCTCTCAGGATAAAGAGCCATTTTTCTGTACCAGGTAACTTCCAAGAACAGTAAAACCCACCAGGTCAGTCTGCCCTGACTCAGCTTCTTTGGTCAGCCACATCCCAAGGCAGAAAAGCATCCCAGTACAATCCTTAGCCATCTCTAATAATGGTAATTTTGAGTACATTGCTTTTTAAAATTTTAAATTTTAAAATTTAAAATTACAATAACAATTTTATTGCTTCAAAGAGCCCATATTTTGGGAACTTCCTCTACCCAAAGAAAAGGTCTAGGAAGTGTTATGTCATAGAAACCTGGGTTCACTGTTGTCTGCCAATGGCCTGTCAGGCATCCATGATGGCCCATGTGTGTCCCTTTAGAGTAAATCTGAACTGATTTCCAAACCAGTGTGTGATAAAAACATTCATTAAACGTGCTGAGTATGTAATAGGAAGAATTCTCCTTCAGCTGAGAATTCAAATTAAGACTCAGAGATCCAGAAGAACCTCTAATTCTCTATGAGTGTGCAACAGGATCTTAGTCAATGCATAAGATGTCTCCCCTGACAATACATAATCAACAGTTTACAAGGGGTAGGGAATGTTGTCATAATCTTGTCTACAGGGCCATCCTAGGATAATCTCTTCCCTTCCCCAAAAGAGGTTTTTCTCTGGAGCTGAGCAAATGTTTCAGAAGCAGAAGATGTGGGTTTTTAATTAGAGTTTATCTAGAGCATGATATGGAAGTGGATTTCAGGGAGGGTTTTTGTTGCTGTTGTTTGATTTTGGGTTTTTTTTTTTTTTTTTTTTTTTTTTTTTTTTTTTTTTTTATAAAACAACCAGAAGTCCCAGTTCCTGGTTTACTGTTCTCAACTCTACATAAAAAATTACCTAGAAAGACTGTAATGTCAGAAACTAAAGTGGCACACACCACCATCACTGGGAATTCTGAATCCATCGTCCTTCGAGTCACTGAGCTAAATTAGGAAGGAAGAAGTCCAAATGCAGTCCTTGCCTCTAACCCAGGACACAGGAGCTACAGTTCTGGAAAGGCACACCCTTCTCACCTGACCAAGGGACATCTGAGGCAGGGGTGGCTAAGGCCAGGCCCAGGCCACTGTATCCACCAGTTCCTTCTCTCTTCACTTTAGAGTCAGTTCCCAAAGCAGTTGCATTTTTGACCTGTAGTGTCCCCAAAGGCCAAAGTGCCAACTGTTTGCTTGATCCTCTGCTTGGTGATATATAGAGGTGGCAGGACATTTAATCGGTGGACTGTTAGAGGTGCTGAGTCACAGGGTGTGCCATCAAGAGAACTATGGGACTCTAACCTCTTCCTTTAGTGTCTGCAGTAAGGGTGATGGGTCTTCATTTACCACATGTTTCTGTTGTGATGAGCATCAGGCCACGGGCCCCACAGCCATGACGTCAACCACTCGTGGACTGAAGTCTCCAAAGTGAATCTCAAACACACCTTTTCTACTTGTAGAATAAAAAAGGTTTATTTTAGTGGACTGTCTCCTGTGTTAACAGGGATGACAAACTGGTCAACCCAAATTGGCAGTTGCTACCCAGAAAGTATTTTTCAAACAAATATTGATCGGAGATTCCCTGTGTTGCAGCACAGGCTGGAAGGGAAAACGCACTTCATCAATGAGTGTTTTCTAAAAATAGAGGCCAGATTATCCAGAGACTGAGAAGTCCATGCCACAGTACAGTAAGTAATCACATGGGTCGACACAAAGAGTTAAGAGGCTACTTTCATACAGGTACAGATTTGAATGGACTGGAGCACCCTATGGACAGGAAGGAGGGGTCATGTGCATATGTAACCTCGACACAGCTAAAATATAGATCTCATTTGATCTAATCTTATTCCCTCCACAGGAAGTTCTCCTGACGAGTCAGGCATATCTACAAGGATATGTGTGCAAGTGACTTTCATCCTAACCATATTAATAGTAAACTATTGGAAACAACTAAATTTCCATCAGTTGAGTGATTAGCATGCTATTGCAAACACATGTGACAGGTATTGCCCAACCAAAAAAAAAATACCCCCAGGAAGATGAGAAAAGCAATGATAGAAAAATGTTGTGAGCTAAACAACAGAGTAGTTGATCGCCCAGAGACCCATGTCTGAAAAACACTGCTGATGGTAAGAGATGCATGCTAAGGTTTCTGGAGTCCACATGATTAGATTTGGAAAGTGGGTTAGTTATTTTCTCCTCGATATGACAAAATGCTCAACCAGGACAACTAGTGGAAGAAAGGGCTTCCTAGTGTTAAAGTGCTATGGATGTCCAGTACTTCACGGCTGGGAACGGGTGCTGAGGCTGATGAATGAGATTGCTCATTTCCCCTTAATTCCGTCTAGGCACCTTGCTCACATATATAGTATGTCTATGGAAATCCCTTCACAGATGTGCCCAGATGTGTGTCTCCTTTTTACAGCCAGTCATGTGAACAATGAAGTTTAACCACCATAGAAAGAACAGAGAGAAGAGTCATTACTTACGTGATTCAGAATCTGGAAACTGCAAGATGATAAAGAGGAAAACTTGATGGGTTCAAAAGGTGACTGGTGAGAGGATAAAAATTTATAGAAAACCATAATGATCTTTTAGAGAATATAGAAAACTCACAATTGCAGCATTACTGTGATTGCTAGTTTAAAATACAATGAAAATGTAAGTAACCGAATTCATAAGAAACATACAGAATCTTAGAATGAGAACTGTAAGACTCTCCTGCGTGCAACATAAAGAAATAACCAAGAAACGCTTCTTAGCCAGGTTGCTGTCAAGAGTCTCCCTTTGTGCTCTCCAACTTCCAAGTAATTCCTAACAAAATTTCAGTAGACATTTTTAGAAGCTTCATAAAATATTTCAAATGGTTTTTTAGAGAGAGAAAACAGACAGAAAATCAGAAAATAACTAACTGAACTTTTCAAGACTGAGGGACTTCTCAAAGTTGGAGTGTTTTATATTGTGATATTAATATTAACATGCAGTCTTGGGGAGAAACAAGAAAGGGAAGGTTATGGTTTAATAGTGATGTATTTGGGTGTGAAGTTGACAAGGGGACTGGTTAGTTTTGTGTCAACTTGACATAAGCTTGAGTCATTTTGGAAGTGGGAACTTCAAATGAGAAAATAACCTTTATAAGGCCTGTAAGCAAGTTTGTGGGGGCATTTCCTTGATTAATGATTGATGTCAGAGGGCCCAGCCCACTGTGAGTGGTGCCATCATTGGCCAGGTGGTCTTGGGCTATATCAAGAAAGCAGCCTGAGCAAGCCATGGGGAACAAACCAATATATAGTATTCCTGCATGGCCTCTTCAGTTCCTGATTCCAAGTTCCTGCTTGACTTCCTATCATGACTTCCCTTCATGGTGGATTATAAGCTGTAAGATGAAATAAATTCTTTCCCCTCCAAGTTGCTTTTAACAATACTCTTCACACCAGCAGTAGAACACAAACTAAGAAAGTAGGTCATAATTATTTTGTTTTTTAATTCTTGTTTTTTAAATAGCAAGTTGTCCTTTTCAACATTTCATTTTATCTTAAAGGTTATTTTTACCTCCCTCCTTCCCTCTCTCCCTGCTCTCTCTCTCTCTCTCTCTCTCTCTCTCTCTCTCTCTCTCTCTCTCTCTCTCTCCTGCTCTCTCTCTCTCTTTTCTTTCTTTCTTTCTTTCTTTCTTTCTTTCTTTCTTTCTTTCTTTCTTTCTTTCTTTCTTTCTTTCTTTCTTTCTTTCTTTCTTTCTTTTTCTTGCCATATGTGTGAGCGAGTGTGGAGACCATGAGACAATGTGCAGGAGCCGGTTCTCTCCCCCCACCATGTGGGGTCTGGGGACTGAACTCGGATCCTCAGTCTATGCAATAAGCACTCTTACCCACTGAGCCGTCTTGCTGGCAGAATATTTGTCTGGTGATGAACACTATCTGATTAAAAGGGAGTTCTGTGTTTGCATCTCTAGGAGCGAGCTATTAGCCATCTCTTGGGGTCAGTCTAGTAGCTGAGATGAACTCAGGCTTCCACGTTGTCTGCAGATGCTGCCCTCGCTCACAGCTTGACCTGTGAAATCCCACTCTAAGTATCACTCCTCCTCAAAGTGCTTTTGGTAGCAGGACCACTGCATTTCAGCAACGGGATCTACATCTTATCTTGTGAAATGCTGTTTAGCTTAGAATTTGCTACCAAATTCTGTCTTAGTGTGTTTTCCTGTCATTAGGGCTTTTATGTGTCCCGTGGTTCATTACAGTGTAAGTTCTGGGTTTATTAGGTGATTTTGCTTAGTCTTGTTTACAGGCCCATTATCATAGCTTCTAAGTGCTCCTCAGATTATGTCCCCATTTTATGTCTCTCAAACTACATTTCCACATAAACAAAGACCCTTAAGTTGCTGGAATTCTTTTTTATGAATATTTTTTATTTAAATTTTTATTCATTTTACTTACCAACCACACATGCCCCACTCATTCCCCCTCCCGTGCCCCCCCTCCAGCCTCCCCTCCTCATTCCCTCCTCCAAAAGGGTAAGGGCTCCCATGGGAGTCAGCAAAGCCTGGCACTTCTCTATGTCTTTATTGCCAGCCTACTGGTTAACCAAATGAAGAGCACTCTTTCCTGGCACTTTGCTCTATCAAGTGATGGGTAATCTGCCTATTTCTTTCTTCACAATGAAGAAAACAGCATTTTGTATTCACAATCTTATTTGCATCCTTTTGTCCCAGTCTGGTTTTTATAGATGTGACAAACAAACATGTCCCTGAATCCCATCGTTGCGGCCTCTTAGTGAACTTGGCTTTATTGAATCCTGGATCTTCGTCCTCTTTAATAATACAAACAACTCACTTCCTCTCTCACCCCGACTTCTGGAATATGATGCTCCTTTCCCAGAGCCGTTTCTTCTCAGCTTCCATGCAGTCTCCTTCTCCCCACTCACTTCATGAACCTCAGTGTGCTTTCCTCCTGCGTGTATCACCTCACCTCACTTCTGATCCAGGCCTGGGTATCGTCTGTGTGTTGATACCTTGGACCTGTTTCCAGCCTGTTCTGTGTCCTGAGCCCCATACGTTAGACTGACCAGCGGTCATCATTTAAGTATTCCCCTAACTGCTCAGAATTGCTCTGTTCCTGGGCAACTGACTGCAACACTCTGTTCACCTGCCAGTGTATTCTATCTCAGAGGAGAAGGAGCTGTGTGGAGTTGGCTGGGCCTGAGCTTGTCAGTCTTCCCCCTCCAGGTCCTGTGTTCAGACTCAATCCCTCCCCTCCAGGTCCTGTGTTCAGACTCAATCCCTCCCCATCCAGATCCTGTGTTCAACCTCATTCCCTCACCCCCACCCCCCACCCCAGCTCCTGGGTTCAGACTCACGCACGTGAAGGAAAAGCAGCAGCCAGGACTGCATGGCCTTGTCCCTGGCAGACCAGGGTAAGATGATTTGGGTCCACACAGTCCTGCACCCCTAAGGAACAGTTGGCAATGAATTTTCAGGGATCTATCTACCTCCAGTCAGACAGTAGAATCACTGGAACAGCTTGATGGTTGCTAGTATTGTGACCTCATCTATCCCGTCCTCAAGTCCCTAGGTGATGAGGACTGGTGGAATTTAGCAACTAGACAGCATGTAAAATTGGTTTCAGATCAGAAACCATTGTCAGTCCATTTGGGCTGCTGATAAAACACCTGAGGCTGGGTGGTTGATAAACAATGGGATTTGTTTCTCACAGTTGTGATTTTAACATGAAGGTGCCAGCAGATGTAGTACCCGGTGAAGACACGTTTGACCAGCTGTGCCTGCCATGGGGAGTGCAGATACCCTGTCATGTCCTGCCATGGTGGAAGTGGGGATGTCTTTCTCGGTTCATTCTACTTACACAGGCTCTGGCCCATGTAACAGCAGGCTCTGCTCAGCCTTCCCCTCCAACTTGCCCTCCCCCTTCAGCGTGTTCCAGCTCCTGCACCTGCTCATGACATTCTCTCCATTTGTTATCGTTTTCCCCAGTAAGTCTGAAAGTTATTCATTGGTCAGTTTCAAGTTGACCGGTGAATAACTTTGTTGTCATATTCAGAAGATGAACAAGACATTTCTCCCCTTGGAAGGTTAAGTGGGATGTATGAGTAGCCATCCATCAGCTGTTACTCAGACCTGAGTGAAAACAAATGGCTACCACAAGCCCGAGGACAGAAAGCCGATCTGGTGAGGTTCAGTATGACAAGCAGTGTGTTGATGGGGGAGGGACAGGTAGCTTCCTCTTCATTTGTGTTATTTATAAGCACAGCTCTGAAGAGTGGACCCAGGGCCCACACCAGCTGGGCACTTGCCCTGTAGTGCAGGGCTGTGCTGCTCCTAACCTGTAATGCTTTTGTGCTGGAACCCAGTGTGATGGTTACAAACTAGACTGCCAGGCGCAAGGGTGGGTTATGAGTAAGAGATTAGGTGAACTCTGTACTCTCCAGCTTGTAACGCCTTCTTTCTTGATGCCATTCAAGGAGACATGCAAACTGTAGCAGCAGACTTGTGAAAAAAGTCCATTATATTAAAGTGCACCCATTGAGCAGACAATAAATGAAATTCCAGTCACATCACAGAAGAGCCGGTAGCTGTGGATGTAGGCAGGCTTACACATTAATTGCGACATATGTGCTTGGTGCAATGGTGAAGAAGTTGGCTTAATAAGATACCTAAACACAGTTCTGGGTACCTATCATCTTGCTGCAGGAAAAACCCCATTTTCAACAGAAAGTGGACTTAGGTAACTACAGTAAAACAATCCATTGCAGCAGATGTTTCCTTTACTGTTTTATTTGGATGAAACAGAATCTACTCCCCGTAACCCAATTCCATTTTTACCTCTAAAACTTTTAAGGATCTAATTCAAACTTATATTCTAAATTCCGAAAGTCCGTAAGACAGGTCAGCAATAATTTTAAAATGTCAATTCAGCTTAGGAGACAAGAGCAATTGATGTGCTTTGTGATGAGTCACACTTGTTTTCACTTGCTGCATTAGAGCTTGCAATCCTATTTAATTGGCATGTAATTTAATTGCCACATAAGTTATTTAATTATGCACTATAAATGGGAAGCGTTGTTTGCAGGCATCATATCTCTTGGTTGAAATTTGGAATGCCAGCTCTTTCCCTGGTCTCCTGTTTATCTTTGATCTGTTTCTGTAGGTCATCTGTGTTCCCTTATATGCCACATAGTAACTGATTTTGTCATTGTTTCTAGCAGGCATGTGTGTATGCATTTGTATTTTCCATTTTTAGTAGCAAATTAAGCAACCCAAAAATTAATCTTCAGTAACAAGAATAAAGGCACAAAGGCCTGTGTTATTTTTTTACTGAATTACAATCTTTTCTGTTTCAGGTCAGCAAACTCTACATTCCATTCTTCCAAACTGTAGTTTGTTCCTTTGGAAGACTTATCATAAATGTGACTTCCACAGGGAGGCCTTCCTTGGCTCACTGATGGTTAGAATTTTTTTAAGTACCAAAATAGTAGGTTAGGGAGGAAGTTGTGTAGAGTGTCACCTTCCTAAATGGGGTGATGCTGGACCCTACCAGGGAAAGACTAATGTTCCTTGTTACATATGGGATCATAAGTACTGATCCAATTGTTAGGGAAAACACACTGGCTATGTCATGTGATTCTATACAATCTTGACACATAAAATAATTTTAAGACTTTAGCTTTCTCCTATAAATATTTCATAAATAAAAATTGAGTGAGTGGATGGATTCCAATGATCTATTGTCCTGCATGACTCCACTGTTCTGTTTGTTTTAGTTAGAGATTTGTCTAGAAAATTTTGTTTCATGTAAGGAAGAGAATAGTGCCTGCCATAAATCAAGTGATTTGGTAAATCAGGACAACCTCTGGAATCCTAATTACCAAAGCCTTCTATAAACTCTTCAAATAAACATCACTTATTTGACAAACATCTACTAAGCATCTGCCCTGAGCCAGGCTCTGTCCTGGAGCAGGTGACTGGTGCCAGGTGCATCTGACAGGCTCTGCTTTCACAGCATTTGCCTTTCAGTGGAGAGAGACCACAAGCACCTGGACAGGTGAGCCTGTAATGCTGAGACTCTACAAAAAGGTGTGATAGGAGGGAGTGGGAGGGGTGGAGTGGGTGGGAGTTGGCACCTCTTTAGACATATTCAGGAAAACCCCATTATGTTTTAGATCAGGATGATGTGCCAATATACTGATGATGAAATCCAGCTTGGAGCAAAAACTGGCTCTTGTAAGGGGGACAATATTTGAACAGGAGACTTATAGAAGTTTGGTCCTGCAATAGACAGTTGTGTGGACCGCTTTCCGGGTAGAGGAAGAACAAAATACCAGAGGGAAGGAGTGTCTGTGGTGTGTTTCAGGAGGAAAGACCTGGTACAGCTGGAGAAGGAGGGGGCTAGAGGTGACATCCACAAGGTCTCAGGGTGATGTGTACACAGATGAGAGCGTCTAGATTCCAGTCTGAGGACGACAACTCCTGTGCTCATAAGAGCTGGGTATAGAATCAGAAGCACTCTGCCACTTCAAGCAGAGGATGGTCATACAGAGAAGGTTCTCAAGCTTCACAGAAGAGTGGAGGTGGGCCAGGAGGACTCAAGGCTGATGTCTAGATCAAGTCTGTAGAGTAGATGCTCTGTGTATTTGCTACTTCTGCTCTTATCCAGGGGGTAGGGAGATAAGGCACACGCTGACCTGGAATCCAAGGGTTAATGAGCCATTAGCTACACCATATCCACTTCCAACCAGCTGAGAGTTTGTTGCTTTACCTCAGTGTAGCATGAATCCTAATTGGTCTTAATAATAAAAACCCAGAGCCAGATATGGGGTAAATGCTGAGAGATCAGAGAAGCAGAGCAGCCAGCAACTAGAAAGACCTCTTACCCCTACAGAATCCTCAGCCTGAAAGGGCAGAGCTCCTGTCTCCACACTCTCTGCCCAGCCAGTCACTTCCTGTTTCCTCTTCCCAACTGCTGTGATCAAAGGTGTGTACCACCACTGCCTGGCCTCTAGAGGCTAGCTCTGCACTCTCATCTTCAGGCAAGGTTTATTTGATAAAGCACAAATTATCACCACAATCAGCACTGAAGCAGGCAGGTTAGGTGCTTGCTGTCAGCCATGACCAAGGGCAGGATGGAGGTACTGCTTAACTTCGTGTCTCAAATCTTGCTTGGGTGTCTGAAATTTAGAATTTGTATGCATAGTCTCATCACAAAATCCGGCTGTCTAATTTATGTTTTGGAGACAGTAGAACAGGCCCAGCAGGATGGATTAGGGCCAAGCTTGAGGAACGAAATCAATTTCTGGGCCTGTGGTGGTGTGAATGAGAACGGCTCCCACACAGTCATATGCTTGGTACCTGTTTCCCAGTTGGGAAGGATCAGGAGGGGTGGCCTCATTGGAGAAGAGGAGTCACTGCAGGTGGGATTTGGGGCTTGAAAAGCCCACACCATTCCCAGTGTCTCTCTTTCTCTGCCTCTTGCTTGTGAATCAAAATGTAAGCTCTCTGTTACTGTTCTACACTGGGCCTGCTTGCTGCCATGCTCTCTGCTCCCGCCTATGATGGTCAAGGACTCTACCCCTCTGGAGCTGTAAGCCCCAAAGAAACTCTTGTGTAAGTTACCTTGGTCATGATGTCTTATCACAGCAATAGAAAATTAAGTAAGATGAGGACTCACATGATGGAAGGAGAGAACTGTCCTCCTGAAGTCGCCTCTGACCTCCACATGCACCCTGGGGGCATGCACGTACAGAACACACACACACACACACACACACACACACACACACACACACACACACACACACACACTGAGTGTAACATATCATCTAGACCAGCAGGAGGCTCCACCAGATACTGAGTCCCAGATTGGCCTCTAATCACTGTTCACCACTGGGAGCCACAGGGATGTTGGGGGAAATAGGTGAACTGGAGAAAGGTCATTTTGGCTTCAACCCTGTTGCTGCTTCCCCTCCTTCCTCTCCTTCCAGTCCCTCCTGCCTACCTTCCCTCTCCTTCCCCATCCACTCCTCCTCTGCTTCTATTTGCGAAGGGCAGGCCTCTCATAGATATCAACCAAACCTGATGTATCATGTTGAAGACTGCATGAGGGCAACCCCGGTATAAGGATAAGGATTCTAAAAGCTGGTCTAAGAATCAGAGATAGTCCCTGCTCCCCCTGTTAGTCATCCAACAAGAACACCAATTGTAACTTATACTCAGAGGGCCTACGTTAGTTCCATGTAGGCTCCCTGCTTGTTGGTTTAGTCTGTGAGCCCCTATGAGCCCAGGTTAGTTGATTCTTTGGGCCATTTTCTTGTGGTGTCCTGGACTCCTCTGGCTCCTACAATCCTCCCCCCACTTCAAAATTCTCCAAGGTCCACCTAATATTTGGCTGTGGGTATCTGCATCTGTTTCCATCAGTTGCTGGGTAACGCCTCTCTGATGACAATTGGGCTAGGTAACAATCTATGAGTATAGCTGAGTTATCATTAGGAATCATTTCATTGACTTTTTTTTTTTTTTTTTGCCAGTGGTGTTTGTGTTTGGTTCTATCCTAGGTCTCTGCACTATCCAACATCTGGGTCCTGGTCGTCCTCCAGGCAGGGTCGGGGATGGGCTTCCTCTCCTGGCATGGGTCTCAGGCTGGACCAGTCACTGATTGGCCACTCCCACAATTTCTACACCACCTGTACCTCAGCACATCTTGTAAGCAGGGCAAATTATAGAATGAAGGTCGTGTGGCTGGGTTGATGTCTCAAACCCCCACTGGAAGTCTTGCCTGGTCACAGTAATGGCCAGTTTAGGCTCCATATCTCCCATTGCTAGGACTCTTAACTAGAGTTGCCTTTGTAGATTCCTAGGAATTTCCATTGCACTAGGTTTCTAGCTGGTCCCCTAGATGCTCCTGTGGTGGTTTGAAAGGGGGTGTCAAAGGGAGGGGCACTACCAGGAGGTGTGGCCTTGTTGGAGGAAGTGTGTCACTGTAGAGGTGGGCCCTGAGTTCTCCTGTGCTTGCTCAAGCTTAACTCAGTGAGAAAGCTCACTTCCTGTTGCCTGTGGATCAAGATGTGTTAGCTCTCAGCTCCTTCCGGAGCACCATGTCTGCCTGCATACTTCCATGTCCAGCCATGATGATGTCTGCAAGACATCTGGCCACTCCCTTCTGGATTTTAGATTTCCTTTGAGACATTAGGTGCAATTAGGATAGGTCTGCCTTTATACATTACTTGGCTTTTTTCCCTTGGAGCTTTTAATATTTTTTCTGTGACCTGTACATTTAGAGTTTTGACTATTATATGATAGGGGAACTTTCTTTTCTGGTTCAATCTATTTGGTGTTCAGTAAGCCTCTTGTACCTTTATAGGCATCTCCTTCTTTAGTTTAGGAAAATTTCCTTCCATGATTTTTTTTTGAAGATACTTTCTGAGTCTTTGAGCTGGGTATCTTCTCCTTTTTCTATTCCTTTCATGTTTTGTGTCAGGAGATTTTTAGGTTTAACATTTTTCTTTGACCAGTGTATCAATTTCCTCTATCATATCTTCTATGCCTGAGATTCTCTCTTTCATCTCTTATATTCTATTGGTGATACTTGAGTCTGTAGCTCCTGTTTGCTTACCTGTATTTCCTGTCTCCAGGACTGTGTTTTCATTATTGCTTCTATTTCCATTTCAGGTCTCAAATGGTTTTATTCACTTCCTTCACTTGTTTGTGTTTTCCTGAATTTCATTAAGAGATTGGTTCATTTCTTCTCTAAGTGCTGTCTTAGTTATGTTTCTAGTTAGTACCAGGGACCAGGGTACCGTTGTGAGAGGCCTGATCATGTTTTTGTTTGAAGGAATATGGACCTTGGAACTGTGGATTAGGAGAACAGTTGAATGCTTTAAGTGCTGATAATGGGCCATCCTAGTAGGAGCATGGAAGACAGTGGCGTTACATGTGATTGGTAAATGATGGGGTGCTGGCTCAAGAGATTTCAGAGGAGAATTTTAGTGTGTTGCCTAGAGATCATTCTTGAGATATTTTAGTGAAGAATGTGGCTGCTTTTTGCCCTTATCTGAAGAATCTGCCTGAGGCTAAAGTGAAGATTTTTGGATTAATTTCATTTGCAGAGGAAATCTCAAAACAGCCTAGTATAGACTCTGTTGTGTGGATGTTAGTGATAACTCAAATGAAGATTTAATCCTGTGTTCAAGGAGATAAACAGATTAAGAAATGGAATAAAGGGAGTGGTGACCTTAGGGTAACATCCACCCAGCTAAGTTTCCAATTTAGGAAAGGGAATTAAGGAAATATTTAGGGCCTGGTGTGGTGCATGCCTTTCATCTCAGCACTGGGAAGGCAGACAGGAGGATCTCTGAGTTTGAGGCTAGCCTGGTCTACAGATGCAGTTTCAGTACAGCCAAGCTTAGGCAGTGAGGGCAGATATGTTCCAGCCCCAGCAAGCATCAGAGCTCGGCAGCTTCAGCCACATGATTCTGGCATTAGAGTCAAGGACAGAAGAAAGGCATTATGGAAACTTCCTCCATGACTAAGGAAAGCTGCTGAGGCCAGGCGTGTGTCAGGGGTGTCCCTGAACGGAGGCCTAGAGAGGCCATTGCGTGAGTTATGAAGTTGAAGCCTGAACTGACCTGGAGACCCCAACATGTTAGAGATGTCAGACCCGTGGGATACCTGACAAAAAGAGGCATTAACAGGGAGTGGAACCAGCCCAAGAGAAAGGAGTGTGTAGCGGTCAACAAAGATGAAATGAGTTGGAGATCTGAAGAACACTGATGTCAGACATGGAGATCCGAGTCTGGAGTTTTGCCCAGCTGGTTTTTGGTCTTGCTTTGGTCCAGTATTTCCTCACTATGCTCTCTTCCCTTATGTTTTGGAATGGTAATGTGTATCATGTGCCATTATATGTTGGAAGTATGTGATCTGCTTTTCTATTTTGATTTTACAGATCACTACAGTTAAGAGAGTACATGAATCTCAGAGGAGAATTTGAACTTTAGACTTTTAAATAAGTTTGAGACTGTCATAGACTATAGGGACTTTTGAAGTTGGACTGAATGTACTTTTACATTATGATATGGCTACAAACCTTTGGGCCCCAGGTAGTGGAATGTAGTGGTTTGAAAGAAAATGGACTCCATAGAGTGTCACTATTGGAAGGTGTGGCCTTGTTGGAGCAGGTGTGACCTTGTTGGAGGAAGTATGTCAATGTGTAGGTGGGTTTTGAGGTCTTATACCTGCTCAAGCTGCACCCAGTGAGACAGACCACTTTCTACTGTCTGCAAGATGTAGAACTCTCAGCTCCTTCTCCAGTACCATGTCTGCTTGCATGATGCCATGTCCTACCATGATGATAATGGACTGAACCTCTGAACAGTAACCCACTCCTAGTAAATGTTTTCCTTTATAAGCATTGCCATGCTCATGGTGTCTCTTCACAGCATTAGAAACCCTAACTAAGACAAGGGCCTCTGTCATCTTCATAAGATTGGATTAAGGTCATTTTATTGAGCTACTGCTGTGTTAGAATATCTAGGCTTGCTGTAGTAGAATAACTGGGCTCTCTTGGTACCATATTGTCCTGGGTGTTGTTGACTGTGCTCTTAGACTGGCCCCTAGTCAGCTGGGTTTGGAGTTATTATTAGTTTAGGTGCTGATTTATGAATTTATTTATGTTGGATGGATGCTTTTTGGGTGTTTTTCCCACTTGCTTTCTGCTTGCTCTCTGGTCTTCTGGCCTGAGTGGCCTACGGTTCTGGTGACCAGTGAGTCTTCAGGTCTAGTAGTTGTCTCCACTGGGGTTTAGTTTGGGTGGCCTGCTTAGCCTCTGAAATTTTGGGGTTCTGGGAACTGGTGTGGCCTCTGGGGTTCCAGGTACCTGGGGTTCTTAGTACCTGAGTGGCCTCTGGCTGAGTGGGAATCTTCTGCTGGGGTTGTGGACTGGGATACCCATTCTGGATTTTATGTGGAGTAAAGCCTATATAAATGCCATGTAGGAGGCCATTGAACTCCCTCAGGGATAGCACTGTGGGGTTCTGTGCTTCACTCACATGGCTCGTCCATTCCCTTACTCATGCAATGGTTGATGGATTTAAACAAGATGCTCCATTTCTCTAAATTTTTGTAGAGCCTATTTGTGTGGTTTGTTTAAAACTGAGAGCATTTCTGTACCACCATCACTGACATTTGCATAGACCCGTGAATCATAGCTTAAATTTAAACTATTTGGCAATGAGAGTTGCTTATATCAAAATATTTAAATAAATTAAGGTAGCTTTAGTTTTTTTATTTTAATTGTGTGTGTGTGTGTGTGTGTGTGTGTGTGTGTGTGTGTGTGTGTGTGTACAGATACCCCCAGAGTCTAGAAGAGGGTGCTGGTTCCCTTGAGCTAGGTTGTGAGCTGCTCCATACGGATTCTGGGAACTAAATTGGGAGAGCAGCATGCACTGTTAACCACTGAACATCTCTTCATCCCAGCAGCTTTACTTTTTAACAAGAAAAATGAATGAGTGGATCTTTATTTTCAGTCCAGTTGGGTGCACTGACACTGTGTCAAAGTTTGTATGAAGGTCAGTCATGAGCAGTAACCCCCTTGCTGGCTTGATATGGTAACTGCACACCTTACCATCTGGGATACACTTGTTTACACAACTTTCATAAAAACGCACCATTTCCTAGACCAGGATTTGCAGCCTGAGGAAGAACTGTGGAGCTAAAGATGATTCTAGTAATGAATTTAATCTTGTATTGTTTTCTCTGTTCAATTTATGAAATTCACTTAAGTTGATAAAATCCAGAATAGAAACACACATCTCCCAATGCCATAAATTTTTATATTGATAAAATCCAGAACAGAAGCACATGTCTGCCGATGGCATAAATTAACTTCTAGAAACACAAGAGGTGTTAATCAGACCATTCAAAAACAGACTACAAAGTAAACAGAATTTTAATTTATTTGACCAAAAGTTTTGCAAGGAAATATGATTCAGCTTGCTGTTCAGTTATTGTCCACTACGTATTCTCAGGTGACAGTTTAACAATCAGAGACGCCATCACCAAGTCACTTTTTGCTTACATCTGTCTCCTTTGGTGTCTTTTTCGTGTGCATGTGTGTTCAGGTAAGCATGAGTACATGTGTGTGCGTGTGCATGTGGAGGCCAGCGGTCACAGCTGGGTGTTTTCCTCAATCATTCTCCACCTTCATTTTTGACCCTGGAGCTCATTGATTTGCCAGGGTTTGCTGGCAGTGAGCCCATGGGAATCCTCTCACCTCTGACTCACTCATGCTCTCACGCCTGACGTTCTGTGCGGGTGTGGAAGCTCAGGTCCTCCTTCCTGTGCAGCAGCACTTTATCAAGGCGCCTCCCCAGCCCCTTGTGAGCATGTTAAGAAAATACATATATGTGCACACATGGGTAACATGCTTTGGCTTGTTTTGTTGTTGTATGACTGGATGCTTATACAGCCTGGGTTGGTCTTGATGTTGCAATTCTCCGGCCTCCACCTCTAAGGTGCTGGGTTTGCATGCTCAACCCACTCGTGCCCGGTCTCTTATGCATCAGCTTTTTGAAAGAACACTGTCTGAAGTGATTGTTCTTGTAGATCACACAATCTATGGAGTGAAACAACTTTAATAATCATATCAGTGCTCTTAGTACTCCCAGAGAAATATACTGTGCATCTTCATAAATTCTGTAATTTGGGTTGTTAATTTGTTAACAATGTGGCTCCTTTGTCTTCTGTTTTGAGATTCCTATAAGCTGCATATTCACGTATGTGATTAAGTAATGCTTTGTTGCTAGGCAGCGTTATGGAGATGAATAAAGGCACAAGGCTCTGCTTGACAGCTGAAAGTTTATACTTCTATTTTTCTTTAAAAGGCTGATTTTGGTAATCCAGTCCTGCTGTTCAGCTGTCATAGGTCAAATGTTTAATGAGAAGGCATTTTGAGTTGTCTATTTCTATATTGTCTTACATTTTGTGGGTAGAGACTCTTATAAAGGGAGATGTGAAATAAATATATACATAGGTATGTATATGTTGCATAAATACATATGAGACTATATATACTTTGATAGATGGGACTGTCTATTCCTGGAAGACCCAGTAGTCATGTTATTTTAATGTATTTGTCTTCTATGACAGTTCATATGTACAAATAGTTGTTGATAAATGAATACAATTCCCTGTCTTTGCCTTGATACCCAGTTGACAAAATGTAGCTCTTTTTGAAAAATTATATTTAATTTCACAATTTATCATCATAGCTGTTCATTTGAAACTCTGTCCTCTGACAAAAGACTTAGAGTAACCCAGACCTCCCAAGCATTGTTGGAACTCTGCTGTTGCTATTGCTGTTTCCTTTTCTGGAGATCGTCCGGGCTGTAGATACCAACCAGTGTCCTGGGCCCTCCCACTGAATGCTGTTTTTGCTGAGATCAACAGTTTTTGAGAGTTTAGTTTATTAGTTATTGAATTTGTACAGTAGTTACGATCTCATACGATGTAGGATGCCTTAACTTGTCCCCATGACCAGAGGCAAAGAAGAGGAAGGAAGTACATTAGAAAGCTGGACTTGTTTTGGTTAAAAATATGTTCTCCTTTTCTTTGCAGCCATATAAACCTACAGTGTCTTTCAAAATTCTGCCATCCGTCTGAGTCCACATTTAAACCACCCTAAAGTCTACTACTGGGTAGGTCTCAGCCACTTTCCTCTGTGGTGACCCTCCAGCTGCCTGTAACCTTGCTGGTCCTCACCGGGCTCTCTCTGTCCTTCACAGTGCAGTTAGGGTGTTATTTCTAAAGTGAAAGCTGAATGGCACTACCTTCATGCGTACTCTTTGAGGGGTCCAAGTTGCCTTGAACACGCAATCTGAATTGCTTCTGGTCAGTGAACGTGCACTGTGCGCCCTGTTGTAAGCACACACTGTTACCAACACTCCGCACTCCTATTTCTCACTTTGTTCCCATGAGACTTCCTCATCCGTCAAGACTTGCATCAGCAGCTCCGTGGGCCATCTTTGAAATGAAGTCGGCCCTGCGGACCCACAGAGCCTTCTATGCTTAGTTACAGATTTTTTAGAGGTTGTCGGTAGATAGGAGCAATTCTTCCCTGGAGTCCAGGCGATTCTTGGGTGTAATGACGAAGCCTTTCACTGTCATGTATGTAAGTGCCAATCACAGGGCACAAATCACACCTGATATCCATGAAAGACATTTCTTAAAGGAATAAAAGTCACCCAGGA
The DNA here is from genome assembly GCF_049852395.1 of Peromyscus maniculatus bairdii. Classification (NCBI taxonomy): domain Eukaryota; kingdom Metazoa; phylum Chordata; class Mammalia; order Rodentia; family Cricetidae; genus Peromyscus; species Peromyscus maniculatus. The sequence goes on from NC_134857.1 coordinate 134,668,764, forward strand.
GAGACATGGCTCCACGTAGCTTTTGTGCCTGTTCACCTCTATTCCTTACCAGCAGGTGGCGCACTAGCCCCACGTTTCAACGCTCCAGCTTTGTGGTTTTGCTGTAACACACTAATTGGGCTGTTAAGGGAGGAGATGATAATTTACGCACTGTTTACAGAATAAAGCTGATTTAACTTTCAGTTTTTCTATAAGCGTTTTCCTTCTCAAGCGCAGTGTTCCAACTGAAATTGCTAAAGTAAAATGAAAGACTTCAACTTTAAAAAATGATTGCAGTGAAATAAAAATTTAAGATGGGGCATGAAGTCAGGGAAAATGTGAAGCATGGAACCAGCACTTCGAGATGGTATCCGTACTGTAGCGGCTGCTGCAGCCACTCACACAAGCAGCTCACAAGAAAAACGCAGAGTGTGCTTGGTGCTCGAGTCAGGACCCTGAAAGGAAAAGCAAGGCCTGTAGGGCAGACGGCCTTCTTTGTAAGCTGTGGCTACGTTTGAAGAGCTGGAACCCTGGGTGAAGAACTTTGCACCATGCCCCTGTGCACATGACCCGGTGACACTGTCACAAACTGAGAAGCAGGGAAGACAGGAAAGCAAGTGACACAGGAGCAGCCGGGGTGACAAACACTCTTTGAAGGTTTAAAGATGTAGGGGGAGATAATTCTTGAAGAGAGTGGGCTGGGGGCTCACTGCTGGGTACTCCCCCCCCCCCCCCCCCCCAGATTGTGAAAGAAAAACAATCCTGATAGCAAAAGGTCCATGAGGTGCCTTCCAACACGTGCTTCCTGTGCGACGTGGGCTGGCTGGGGCTGTTCTCTAAGTGGGTCTGTTTTTGAGCATTAGCCCTTCAGCAAAGCATGTCACAGAGACAACACCTATGTGCTGGCTGGGTTTGTGTGTCAACTTAACACAAGCTGGAGTCATCAGAGGAGGGAGCCTCCGCTGAGGAGACGCCTCCACGAGATCCAGCTGTAAGGTATTTTCTCATTTAGTGATGAATGGGGGAGGGCCCAGCCCACGGTGGGTGGTGCCATCCCTGGTCTACTGGTCCTGGGTTCTATAAGAAGGCAGGCTGAGCAAGCCAGTAAGCAGCTCCTCTCCATGGCCTCTGTGTCAGCTCCTGCCTCTGGGATCCTGCCCTGTTTGAGTTCTTGTCCTGACTTCCTGCAGTGATGAACAGCAATGCTGAAGCGTAAGCCTAATAAACCCTTTCCTCCCCAACTTGCCTTTGGTCATGGTGTTTCATTGCAGCAACAGAAACTCTAACTAAGACAGTCTATAAGCTAGCTTTGTTCTTAAAATGCCGCCTTAGCATAAGGTAACATCAGACATATTATTACAAATAAAAACAGATTCCGCAAAGAACAGCAGTATTTATTTGGGAGTAACTGCAAAGGTAATCCACGTGTCACAGTGAACTGTGAGCGCATTCAAAAAATTGAGGCCAGGATAAGCTTTTTGTTTTTGTTATTATTTGTTATTGTTACTTGTTTTTTTCATTTTGTTTTCTAGTTCTTTCTCCTGCCATTCCTCCTTACCATCCTTCCCACCTACATCCCTCCTCTCTTCCTTCTGCTCTTCCTCCCTCCCTCCCTCCCTCCCTCCCTCCCTCTCTCTCTCTCTCTCTCTCTCTCTCTCTCTCTCTCTTTCTTTTTTCTTTCTCTTCCTTCCTTCCTCTTTCTCTGTTTCTTTCTCCTCTCTCTCTTTCTTGCTTTCTTTCTATTTTGACAGGGTCTGATGTAGCCCAGGCTAACCTCAAACTCACAATATAGCTGGGATGACCTTGAACTTCTCATCCCCCAGCCTCACCTCTTCCTCTCAAGTGCGGGGTTCTGGTGGTCTCTCCACACAGTCTGGCTCCTGCAATCTTGGTGATTAAACTCGGGACTTCAAGCATACTAGGACAACCGCTGTACCAGCTGGGGAATCACCATTATGAAGGAGAGTTTTAAAAGACAAACCTGAGGAGGATCCGTCAGATATTATGAAAAGGGGTTAACTGTGGGATCACTGCAGGCTGATGTGGAAGTGAGAATTGCCGGGCAGATGTCCCTGGAGAAGCACGTTTTCTCTGAGGCTGTGGTGGCTTCTATGTGGGCTGTGGTCCTGGCAGAGTCTTTCCTGAAGGTTTCCATCAGGCAATCCTGTACAAAGAGCCCCTCCTCCTTCTCAGGCTCCTGGGTTCATCCTTTTGTGTTGTTAGAGCTGTCAGAAGCATCTCTGTTGCACATTGTCTTTGTTCAGGAGCTTGAGGACCTTCTGCTGCTCACCAGTCGTTACATGGACAGTGCTAGGAGGCACTTCACATAAAAATCCAGCCCAGCACCGGGGGACACATCTATAAAACACTCCCACACCCGAGGCTCGGGAACATTGCAGAAGAGGGGGCAGAGACTGTAAGAGCCAGAGTTAGGGACTTTGCTGTGAGACTGTGTCTCCCAGTAACACCAAAAGCTACACCTGTAGTCTTACCACCCAGACTACCCAGATATAGCTGACCAAGGACTGCATTAATAGAGGCCAAAGTGGACAGGGAAAGTCTAGCAGGCCTCAACCCTACACAAAGAACTATGGTGACCGAGTAAAGCTGGGAGTGAGAGAGGTGGTCCTTCCCAGGGGAGGGCACACCAATTGGTCATCCAGTACCCAAAGGTCAGCCTGTAAGTACATATATAAGTACATATAAAGGATATATATGTACACTTACAGTCCCAAATATAACCTGCTCGGTCTGTAAATATATGTAATATATTTAAATAATATTACATTTAATATATGTAATATATTTAAATAATATATGTAATATATTTAAATAATATTATATTTAAAGTACAATCTCAAAAATAAAAAATAAAGCCCATATGTCCATTAACTCATTTTTCTGTTACAAGTATAGCAGAAATATAATGGAGTGAGGTTAATCAATGTACTCTGAGGAAACCACGACAGAAACAGATTCATTACCATAAGAGCACAGGAATGTACTTTGGGTCTGTGGTTACTTTGTTTGTAAAACTACCTTTCATATGCAATAGTGTTCCTCTAGAAAACTGTATGCAGAGTCGACAATAAATTAGTTTTAAAAAGCCATGTGCCATTGTCTTCCAGTGGACGAGTCCTTTCAAGGTCCCCTCACCCACCAGGTGACAGCTCTGCCTTCCTCCCTAGGCCTGCTTCCTTCTTGGTTCTGACTTCCACTGGACATGTCTGGGACATGGAAATGATAGATGTGACGGCTCAGCCACACACACTGGAGGGTCCTGATGAGGGATGAGCCTGGGTGAGCCTGGGTGAGCCTGGCAGGTGCTGTGTCCAGATGTCTTGCTGCAGTATGGTTTCACTTAGCGCATCCAGGAACCCAGGCACTGCACACCCTCAGGTTGCTAGTGGAGACGTTTGGAGATATTCAGGGATTTTTCATCAGATGAAATGCCTCTTCGGCCTTTTAGGTATGAGTAAATGAGACTTTCCATTTTTAACTCAGAGACCTCATCTATTGAAGGAGTGCTCCGGGGTTGGAAGACAGCCCTGCCTTGAATAAACTTAGTAAATGTTTACTGAGAAAATGAAAATGAAAGTGTGTCGGGTAACGTCAGTAATCTGTATTCTGAGGTCATTTCAATATGTGCATGGATTCGTCAGTTTTACTGTGTTTTGTAATTTACATTTAAGAAATAAGTGGGCTTAGACTGGCAGTACATACACACTTTGGCACGCACACACTTTGGCACACACCAGTTTCAAGACAGATGTCATTCTAGTGAACATCACATGGGCCGGGCAAAAAGAAGGAGAGGAAGACAGAGTAGTAGAAGACAAAAGATCCAGACTCACTCAGTTTAAGTTGACAGAAGAGAATCTAGCAGAAGTCCACATCTTTGGCTCCTTCGTAACATTTTCTTCCGTTCATCTTTGGCATTTTATATAGGTTAGATGTGAAGTATTTGCTAATAGAGGAAGCCAAACAGTGCAGGAAATTAGGCTTTGTAGCCCCTCCCCCACTGTTGAAGGTTGGATCAGGATGCAAACACTGAATATCAGAAATCAATGTAAGGAGCTGCGGCTTTTATAGATTGTCTTATGTACTTCTGCAAGCATCCATTATTTACTTTCCTTGAACTGACTCCATGTCCAGCTACGAAAATGCTGGTCAAATGTCCTGTCTATGGCTACGAGCAGCCCTGACAAGATGACCAGCACCACTGTTTGATGTTCTGTCTGGAGCAGAATTAATTTTTTCCCAGGAGGCCATGATGATGAACTAAGCCTCACATACACGGGGCCCACTGGACGGCAGGCAGGCCTGTCTTGCACGTTGGCATTTTCTGTAATAAGCTACTTCAGCACCACAGATCCTGTCAGTGCCCCCCACATAAGTTGGTTTTATTGATACAGGTTGTTCCTCCTTGTTGCATAATGAGCTCCACTATGAGCAGCTGCTCAAAGAACCAGCAAAAAGAAAAGCCGAGGATCTGTCGTTATAGAAGGCAGGGGAATCGGATGGGGCTTTTAACTCCAAACCGCTGATGGTAATTTTTGGTTGCTTGCCTGAGTTGCCTGGAGCAACTGAAAACATCACCTTAGTTTTACTCAGGCTAATTGTCAGCCTGTGCAGTGGTCCTAAATTTGAGAAATGATTGACAGCCTGATACATATCCTCAAGTTCACAGTCATTAGCACACAGTCACTTGAGTCTAGTCTGCCCCAAAGACATGTATGGAAACCAGCAACCCAATGAGCCCAAACAGCACTGGCAATACATCCTCTCTCAAGTGTGCACAGCTTTCTTCCTGAACTGTCTGGGTCTGCACAGAACAAGGCCTGGTTGTGACCTTGTTTGGCATGCATTTGTGTGCATAGGTAGTTCAGGCTAGCTGCTGTCTGTCCTGACTCAGCCAGCCACATAGTCACGGGACTGGGTCTCTTTGTTGATGGATTCCTGTGAGTAACCAAGTATGTTGAGCATTGGCTAGGTTAAAAAAAAAATTGTGTGTAAGCCTAAGGGTTGTTCATGTTTCTTCTCATTGTAGAAAGCCAGACACTTGCTCTGCGGCTTCTGTCATTTTAGGGGCACAGTACTTTGCAGAATTAGTGTCGGCAAGGTCTAGATATTATTCTACTCTTTCCCTTAAAGATATAAATCCTTATCATCTCACTATTGCACTTCTTAACTAGGGTCCCCACTCAGTGAGACAGAATTACTTTGTGCTCATCGTCTTTTTGGTGCTTCAAATGTTTTGTTGTGCAATTAAACTTGTATTAAAACTAAAATCCCTGTATACAAGCTGTCAGAGGCTGCATCTGGAAACAAGGCTGATGTCAAAGGTGGACTGAAGGTTACATCTTTGTCAGGAAAATACACTGCAATTACATAGCAGTGTGACTTTTTCCGGGAATCCGTGGGTCTCTGCTCCTCCCCAAGAAGGGCTTTCCCCCTTCTGGATCCTGACAGTCTCCATGAGCCCTCTCGAGAAAACATCCTTCCTACATAGGCTCCTGCTGTCTGAGGAATGCTTCTCCCAGGTCATTCATTGCATGTAGGGAAGTCACCCTAGCCAGCCTTCTCACACCTTTTCCACAGCTTATTTGTCCCTACTTTTCTTCATCTTCCATCACCCAGTTCTTACCTGCTCGTCTCCCTCTGGGACATGGGACAAGCATGGGGTTTCATCCATCTCTTTCCCTGTCTGCACAGTAGAGTTTTGTCACATGACTTTGCAAATTAGAGCCTGGGTGGAAAAAAATTCTGACCGGGGATATTTTTTGTTTGCTCTGCAGAGTGTTCTAAAAATTAGAAAATTTCACCCAGACCATCTGGCTTTTCAGCTTCTTTGGAAAAAAAAGAGAAGATGTGTTTGTCTTAGGAGGCATTTCTAGAAGCTTGCTAGCTGAGCTGAGCTGCAGCCAACCGTGGAAGCAGTGCTGTAGGACTGGCTCCTCTGGTGCGCCTGTTCTTCCTGCTCTGGGCTTTTGACTTCTGGTTTAAAATTGTAAGGAAGAAGAAACGCTTCCCAGATCAGATCCACCTCTCAGAGCGGAGGTCTTCCAGAAATTACAACACAAAACCAACAACCAAAACTCTCAAGCAAGTCCTTTACTGGCTTGTGGACCCCCTGTGTCTTTTTGAAGCATCCAAATACGCAGATGGAAGATGAGGATAGAATTCCCCTGCAGCCTCCTTCCAGTGAGGCTATTATTACAAATGAGAAAATGTAACAGGTGTGAGCAGACTTCTGAAGAACAAGGAGAAAGTTGTACAGCTGAGTGTACATGTCAGGATCACACTGACAGTGGCCACGTCACAGCATTACTTCATATTCAGTTCCTGAAACAGCTGGAACTAACAGTTAACAAGCAAAATGATATCTAACCAGATAGCTTGATACCTTATATGTGAAAATTGTTTTTTGAAGCAGTTGCTCCATAGGCAGCTGTTCCTGGCTGAATTTGCCAGGCCCTGGCCACTATCTCACTTGGTCTTCTCAGTTGGTCATTAACCCTGCTAAGCCTCGTTTATCTCAAGTGTACCATGAAGCTACACATCCTCAGAGTTACCAAGAATTAAGTGAGATACGTGTTGGTGGTTAGCACATAGGAAGTATTAGGGACGTACTACTTGCTTCTCTGGGGACATCCTATTTGTATCCTGCTCATCCCTAAGCACCCTGCAGGGGGCAGCGTAACACCGGTACTGACGGCCTGGTAAGGCGGTGTCTCTTCTTACAAGTGTGTGACTTCAGGGAAAGTGCTTCAGTTCCCTGCTTCTCAGAATCATTCTCTGTAAAAGAGCTGAAAATGATAGTATTTGAGTTTAAGATGAGACCTGACATTTAAAGCATTGGGCACAGATCCTGGCCCACAGTGTGCGCCAGCATTGTTTTTAGGGGCCACTCCTGCCACCCCTCATAGTGCCATGGCAGTAGAATTTATTAGCTTTGATGACAAGGCCCATGACTGTCCCCCAGAAATCTGGACAGGGTCTCTTTGAAATACTCTTACCCACTGCCCTTGTTCTGTTGGTGACTGAAGGCCTTCTGTTTAGTCAGCTTGAGAATAAAAAGTGGATTTCCTGCAGGGGAGGTAGAGGGAGGGATGGTCATGGAATCCCCTGCTAACTCTGGATCTCTTTAACCCACAGTCTCCTGCTGACTCCTTTGAGGTAGTCCCCCAAATTCTAGGTGTCTGGGCTCCATCCTCCAAAATAACAGATGGTTTTGATCCCTTTTATTTCAGCCGTCGGCTCTTCCTTTGAACAGTTGATTGGAGAGGGGTGGCTCCCCACACAGGAGGCTCTGAGGCCTTCTCCTGTTGGTCCCTATAATGCTGCTCTGGCTCCCACATCACACCACCATCTGCGCCTGCTTCTGCAACTTCTGGATTCCTTCTGGCTTGTCAGGACTAAGCTGCAAAAGGTTGAGGAGAGGTACCTCCAGCTCCCTTTGACTCACATTCGAGACTTGGAATATGATAGTATTTAACAACCTTTGAAAACAAGCATGTGTTAGTCTAATATTTTCATGCTATCACAAGTCAAATGTTTTGAGGGAAACAAGACTATTTTTTACCCAAGAATAACAAGTAATGTCTTCATTGCAAGAAAGACAAATTTAGCAAAATTTGATGACCCTCAGAATCAGGTAGCTACTACACAGTTGTGAATCACCTCAGGCCAGCTTCTCTCTGATGACTGACACCAAATCTGATGGCTTTGAACAGCAAAGGATGTTTATCACTTGTGTTTATCCTGTTGACCTTCCTTACAAAGACACCCCAGGAGAGAGCTACAAGTCATGCTTGTGCTGGGGGAAGAGAGGAGAGACAGCATTCAGCATTCCAGGAACTGTTAAAGATTCCTCCCAGAAGTGCCACATTGAGTTTTCACTCAGATTGCGTTAGTTATAGAAGTCAGATGCTGGGCCTAACTGCATCAGTGCGTGGACACAGGCGAGCCTGCCCTATAGTGCAATGTAGTGCCACCTTCACAGCACTACAGCTGGGATTTTTGTTTGCATAGAGACCAAACAGAGGAGGCAGAAACTCTGACCTCTGCTTAAGTCACTTCTGTGTAGTGAGAGCCCTTGGCTACAACTGAGAAACATTTTCATGACTTACAATATCCCATATATGTAACTACTCAAGTCTAAGTGAGAAGTCATGCTGCCAAGCAAGCTGGAGGGGAGGCAGGGCTCCTAAGGTCTGTGACTATCCACGTTGAATCCACGCCCCCCCCCCTTTGGGTTTCTCCTCTGTGTCATTTGTCTACTCTTTTTATATCAGGCAAGTTTCAAAGTCCCCGCTGGGCTTCCTTTCTCTGCTGGTCAACACTCCTCCACATTGCACACACAGTAGCACAGACCACTTGGCTTTCGCCCCTTGGCTCACAGCTCAGAGAAGAGCCTCCATTGCTGTGACTGTAGAACACAGACGACGACAAGCGCCATCAAGTCCCACACTTCCCTTCCCAGTGCTGTGGAACTTGCCTCTCAGAGCCTTTCTTGCCTGCAGCTCTGTCTGTCTGACTCTTTGGCTCATGGCCGAGAGCTTTCTGCAGCTCTGCAGCAACTGCCCTGCTCAGGTGCAGGGAATAAGTCGTGGATCAGCATCCCAAGCCCCAAATCTCACAGTCTGATCTTGGATCAACTGCAATGTTGTATACAAACTTGTCCAACTCAAGGAGTCTCAACTTTTGCTTTTGGGTGAGTGGTAGAGCTTCAGCAGATGGTAGTTGTCTGTTGATTGATTTTATTATCACCACCCTGCCCTGGGTTTCCTGCAGCTGACTCGGAGCTAACAGAGCTGTCCTTCGTTCTTGATATCTCTCAAAGCCACATTGCTTGGCTGTATTTGGAGTGACGGAACCCTTAATATGCGGGGTCTGGTAGGAAGACTTGGGGTGACTCAGCCCTTAGTTCAAAGGAGACAGTGGAACCCGACTCTTCCCTTTCTCTTCTCTTCTTCTTTCAGTCCCTTGCTGTGGAATGAGCAGCTCCTTCCCAACACATACTCCAGACAATGATGTGTGGCTCACACCAGCCACCTGCCCATGCCCAGATCCAGAACAAATCTGCTGCAAACATTGTCTCCCCACATGCCTGTCCCTCAGTGCTTGCTTTAGTGACCTGAAGCTCAGTGATGACAGGGAATCAGTGACAGGGTTGCTGCCGTCTTCGTCTCCCAGTCCAGAATTGTGTTTCCCCTTTCCAGTTTCTTTGATGCCTGTTTGATAATGTGCCCTGATTTGCCTTTTGTCACCCGAGAATATCATTAACTGAGATTTTGTGATTACTCCAATAGCAACAACACTCCTTACCCTTCATGCCCTCGGGGTAATAGTGTGGGCCGAGCAGTTTCTAGGCAAAACACGCTTCTTTGGAGAATATTTAAGTCTGTGAAAAACATCTTAAGCTCCTTTAGGGTCAATTTTTCATAAGAAATGATGTAATAAATGCCAAGATCGTTATTATTCAGTATTATTCAGACTACGGTTTTAGACTTAGCGCGATCTTAATCTAGTTTGAGTGACGGTATTAATGTGAAAGTGACCAAGCTGCGTTTTTATTTATTTACTTCTGAAAAATACAGTGAAAGTGTCTTTCATGTCCCTCCAGGTAACCCACCAATCTTCCCCCGGGGATCATGGCTCTTGTTCTAAGTCGAAGAGGCTCTCTCATCTGCCACGCTGTGCAATGCCAAGAAACACTTAACTGTGAATCAGGTCTTATCACCGTCTTCATTTCTGTCCTCTGGTTGAAGCATAGAGGGTAATAGGGGCCACACTCCTGCCAGACTGACTCTGGGGTGGGAGATGAGGCAGGCACATGGGCAGTTGGTACAAATATTGATGTTGGTGATACAGGCGGCATGAACTGGCGGAGGGGAGTGAGCCTGCGGCCACTGTGTGACACTTGAGCCCTGTGAGTCAGGCTTCCTTGGTGGATTTATCATCTCTTGTCTCTCCTTTGCCTCTGATGTCTGCTCCAAACAAGAACCCATTCATGTTTGGTATCTAGAAGGCAGCACAGGGCCGGAGATGGTCACTGGGCAGACTCGACTCTTACCTCCACACCATCCTCAGCAACCTCTGCGACTCTTACCTCCACGGTCCATCCTCAGCAACCTCTGTGACTCTTACCTCCACGGTCCATCCTCAGCAACCTCTGCGACTCTTACCTCCACAGTCCATCCTCAGCGACCTCTGCGACTCTTACCTCCACGGTCCATCCTCAGCAACCTCTGTGACTCTTACCTCCACAGTCCATCCTCAGCAACCTCTGCGACTCTTACCTCCACACCCATCCTCAGCAACCTCTGTGACTCTTACCTCCATGCCTCATCCTCAGCAACCTCTGCGACACTTACCTCCACGTCCCCATCCTCAACAACCTCTGCACACCCTTTGAGGCTCATCCTAGTTTCTCCCTCATCTTTGAGTACTTCTCCAGAAGTGGATGATAGTACTAATTTTGAAGGTTGTCGAACTGCTAAGAAACAGAACCTACCTGAAAGCAGTGGGTTTCTGAGAGGGTAGCTCCTGAGGTTTATAATTAGCCTTGCTCTCCACCCTGGCCCTGCTTCTCCATCCACCTAGATGTGAGCCTTGTGTTCCTGCAGCTGTCGCTGAGAGCTATTCCCATGGCCATGCCTTCCCTGCCACGGCGGACTGCACCCTCAATTATCAGTCAGGATAAGTTCTTCGTCTCTTTAACTTCCCGCCAAGGATGTGGTCACAGCGTGAGAGAAGAGCATGGGGGTGGGGAGTGGGCTTGTTTAAGAGACCCACAAAGAGTCTCAGTATCCTTTCCTGCTTCTCCTGTCTGCTCTCACAGCCAGCATCTCCATCTGCTGGTATAGAATCCTGGGGAAAGATCTTCAGAAAGAACCAGGAAGTCTAAGTCCTTGGTGTATGTTTATTCATATTCTGTTGTTAGAACATAATCCCTGAGGCTAGTGCAGTGTTTATAAAGGGAGGACATTTGTGTAGTAATGGAATTGACTAGCAGCATCATGGAATTTGGGAAGTCCTACAACCAGCCATGTACAGGTTCAAGAAGCAGCTGGCTTGGTAACATGGCTTAATTCAAGCTCCGAGCCTCAGAATGAGAGAAGCTGACTTACCTCCCCCAGTCTAAGCTCAGAGATTATTAGCTCACTTAATAGCTGCTGGAGAGGGGGCATACGACTACCATTCACAAGCCAAGGAACCTGGGGTTCTGGTGACCAAGGTCAGAAGTGGAGGGATGTCCCATCCAGGGGAGAAAGGCTGTGAGTCCTCTTCATGTGCTTTCCCATTTCCATCGAAACTTCTGCCAACCACCACTGGGTTGTATCTTGATGAAAGTCTTGGTTATTCAAGAGAGAATCATATAGAAAGACATTTCTTTAATTCTTCTTCAATCCATTCATTCTTTCATTAGCCTTTGTCTTTTTATATTTGTGGTGTGTGTGTGTGTGTGTGTGTGTGTGTGCAGGTGCATCTGTGCAGGTGTTTATGCATGTGTATGTTCATAAGTATGGAAGCCAGGGGACAACGTGGGTGTCATCTTCAACAATGCCATCCATCTAACTGACCAGGCACTCACCAGTTAAGGTGAGAGTAAGGGGCCAGTCAGCTCCAGCATCTTCCTGTCTCCTCCTCCTCAGTGCTGGGGTTGCAAATGTGCACCACTGTGCCTAGCATTTTTAACGTGGATTCTGTGAGCCCAGTTCAGGTCTGCTGCCTGAAAAACAAGAACATCACTGGCCTCAGCATCTCCCTAGATGCTTCATTTGCTTCTTCAGAGCTTACTAAGGGAGGGGATCCGTGATGGGTGCTGGGAAAGAAAACAAAACAGGGAAAAACGTACCTGTTCTCAAGGCCCTTGAATAAGCTACCCTTTTGATTGTAAAGTTGATATAGGCCAGAGGCAACTTTCTTAAAAACATTCTGTGCGAATGAACAGCAAGTATTTCAGGTTTTGTGCAGCATGGGCTCCCGTGGGAGTGACTCCACTCTGCCCTCCTGCTCGGGAGCTGCAAGGGGATGCTTGTGAAAATGGGTGTGGGTCCCCTCGGGAGAACTTCCCAGACATTATAAATTTCATATAAATTTCAAGTGTCTTATATGATTATTAAGATGCCCCCAATCATTAACAAGTGCAGAATCATTCTTATTTGAGGGCTGGACAAAATCAATTAGCCTTTGGGCTAGAGTTAGCTGGAAAGTCACAGATTGTGACTCCTCTTCTAGGATGGCCACTAAGAGTCTAGATGGGTGAATTCATCACCAAATGGAGAGGTCACTCACCACTGTGGTGTGCTCTGTCTCTGCCTTTGCACTTCCCTCAGTGTGTGACCCTAACTGCTAGTCCACAAATCTTCCACAAAGCAGAAATGTCTGCATGATTTTCTGATGTTATTGGGCATATCTGGGGGCTTGTTTTCCTGCAAGAAAATGAAAATGACTCTGGTGACTATTTGGTCTTGAAATGGTTTAATTTACTTTTTTTTTTTCTTTTTTCCCTTACCCTTTCTCCACAACAGAAATTAACATAAAAATTCCTTCTGGCTAAATTCCCAATGCATTTTTCACAGTGAGCATTTTCTGAAGTGAAAATTAGGGGCTTCCTTGCAGTTTCCATCAGGAATGTGAAATGGTGCAGCTCACAGGAGTGGAGAACTCAAACCCATTTATGAACTAATTCATGCTGGTAAGGAGGCCTCTCTGCAGCCTGCCAGAGGATCCTTTCTACAGAAATTCAAGCATCTGGGTGATGTGTTTTATTTTCCTTTCTTATTCTGTCACTGAGACGGTATCATCCGCCCTGGAAGACACTGATTGGCATTAGCACCTGTGGAGGACTGCACTCTGTGTCATCTCTAGACTTGCTAGAACCTGGGGTGCAAAGTAAGGTCTTTTTCTACCCCTCCACTTCTTCATCTCCAGCCTCACTGCCCCCCCCCCATTTTTATCTAGTGGAATCTAGAATCTAATGATGATGAACACTATTGGCAACCTCATAAAAACACGGCAGTCCAGTGTAGTGGGGAAGACACAGGGAAAGGAATGGACTTTTGCCTGTCTCTAGTTCTAACAATCTGGTTCTCAAAGCAGCCTTGGGTCTTTCAGGCTGATGCTCTAAGCTGGATCTAGATAAGTCTGTTTGCCTTTATTGTCTCTATCTATCTATCTATCTATCTATCTATCTATCTATCTATCTATCTATCTATCTATCCATCCATCCATCTATCTACCTATCTATCTACTTACCTGCCATTTTGTCATCTATTATCTTAATTAGGGAAACACCATGGCCAAAAGCATCTTGGAGAAGGAAAGGTTTATTTTGTTCACAGTTCCATAAAACAGTTCATTATCAAAAGCAGTAAGCTCAAGAACTCAGAAGCAGGAGCTGATGCAGAGGCCATGGAGCAGGACTGCTTACTGGCTTGCTCCTCCTGGCTTGCTCAGCCTGCTTTCTTTATAGAATCCAAACTACCAGCCCAGGGATCATCCTATCCACAATGGGCTTGGCTCTCCCCAATTGGTCACTAATTAAGAAAATGCCTTACAGCAGGGTATTATGGAGGCATTTTCTCAATTGAGGCTCCTTCCTCTCTGATGAATCTAGTTGACACAAAGCTTGTCAACTGGCTATGTCAACTCAAGTTGACAGTACATCTATGTATAATCTATTAACCATTGATCTTTCTACCATCTATATATTATTTACTGATCATCTATCTGTCTACCTAATTTTACCCATGGAATGTCTTGGATACCTAAGGTCTGATAACTCTGAGATTGTGTATAATTTAAATTCTGCAACAATTTACAGGAGCTACAGGGAGAAAGAAATCACGTTATAATGATTAAAATTACAGTTTTTTTTTTGTTTGTTTTTTGCATCAGCTAGATCTCAGTTTGAATTTTGGTTTCTCCACTTAGAGGCCAATGCAGACTTTAGGAATAATGATCATCTTCATTGTGTGTCTGCTTCAGCAGAAGAAGTATCTACAACATACTCAGTTAAAAACCCTGCAACTTAGATGTTTCTTTTCCTTTATTTTTGCTCCAAATTTTTGTTGAATTGCTTTGTTGCTTCGGAAAACACAGAAAAATAAAATAAATGTGCAAAATAGAGGATCTGACCCTCAGCCAGGTTGTATAGGGAAGGTGGTCAGGTGTGTTCAGCAATGCTTGTATGTTGGTGTGGCAGGGGCGGGGGCTGGGGAGAGGGAGAGAATCAGCCAACAGCTCGGCTTGGTGGGGTTTGAACGTGAAGGGTCTCCAACAGGGTCACCTGTGTGAACACCTGGTTCTCAGCTGGTGGTGCTGGTTCTGGAGGCTGTGGAGCCTCTAGGGAGTCAGGGTGGGTGGGCAGAGGGGGGTTTGCTGCATTTGCCTTGGAAAGGGTCTGCTGAAGCTCCATTCTCTGCTTCCTGATTTGCCTACAGGTGAGAAGTCTAGCAGCCTGTTATCAGCTGCACAGACCAACCTGCTCACAGTGACAGATTGACCCCAGTGAGAAATCAACCTGGCTCCTTCAGTTGTTTCTGAATGCTTTGTCACAGTCACAAGGAAAGTCATCAAAAGCCATCAATACAGAGCTCACCAGCCAACTTGAGGGTGTTAAAGAAGCAGTGTTCAAACTGATCACCAAAGGTTAAACAGAAGCCGCCCAGGGAGTCACGAGTGGGGTTATAATGTCATGAAAGGGATGGGGAAAGATTTTGATTTTGCTAGAATTTAAGGAGTGCAGGTGAGAAAAGTATCACCATGACTCTGATGGGAGATGCTGGGGAAGGTGCCTCGGAGACTGGTCCTTCACGCTCAGTGCACCTTTGTAATATGAGAAAAAGCAGCGTGCTAATGGCGGAGATGGTCTCACCTGAGAGCTGGGACAGAGAGCGGGGTGGTAGCTCGGCCACCCTTGCTGTGTCCTGCCATCACAGAAGCCCTTCAGCAGTCACTCAGCAGATAGCTGACAAAGCAAGGAGACCAGCAATAGGTCGTCTCAGTCCAGAACTGAGTGGAGTCCCTACCAAGGCTCTCTCTCCTCTACAACCAGTCTTCTTCCCCTGGGTTTCAATCCACAACGGCCCCATTCACTACCGCAACTCCCTTCCGACATCTGAACATCTCCGATCAGTTTGTTGGCATGGGGACGTGGGATGTGAAGATGGGCCTGCCACGGAGGAGGAAGCTGATGGCAATGCCTTGCAGCTGTAGAAACAAAGGCTGTGACTGATCAAGAGGAAAACTGGATCTGTCATGTTGCATTCTGGGTCTGTTTATAGGAGCAGAAACCAAGGCACCTGATTGTGGCTTTTCCCTGCTTTCCTGCCTGCAGAAACCACCCAGTCAGGGGCCTAGCAGGAAGAAGCTGGGCCAGAAAGGGACGT
This sequence comes from Peromyscus maniculatus bairdii, assembly GCF_049852395.1. Lineage (NCBI taxonomy): Eukaryota > Metazoa > Chordata > Mammalia > Rodentia > Cricetidae > Peromyscus > Peromyscus maniculatus. Next base: position 134,684,144 of record NC_134857.1, read on the forward strand.
GTGTGTGTGTGTGTGTGTGTGTGTGTGTGTGTGTGTGTGTGTGTGTTTTCAGGGTTCAGGTGCCTGGGGAACGGTAATCCCAGAGCAACCAAGCTGGGGACGGCCGGATCTCCTCCCATATCCTTCTATATCACGGCCCAGCGAGCAGGGTGGGAGCTAGTTTCTTTTCCAGCTTGTCCAGGTTTGGTTCCAGCCGTCCCGCTGCTTCTCCGGGCCCTGGGTGCTTGCCTTTTCTCCTCCCTTAGCAACCGGGAGCCTGTGGACGCTACCAAGCAGCAACTGGGAGGCTGCGGGGAACCCGGGCAAGGAAGGGAGGAGCCCAGCCCAGGTGCTCTGAGTCCCACCGCGGCAGCAGCGCAAAGCCACCGTTAGCTGCGTCTGCACCTGCAGCGGGGTCCAAAAGGGATTCAGCAAAAATGAGCCATTCGCACCCCGCTGGGTAAGTGACAACTGGAGCCTTGCCTTGCTGAGGCAGGTGGCGGCTTCAGCCAGCGGCCCTCCCCCTCCCTCCCGCTGCGGAGCTCAGGGGCGACAGAGAGAGGGAGGGTGGGCTGGGAGACGGGGAAAACACAGATTCTAGGTTTCAAGAGGATGGCAGAAATCCCAGGCGTCCTATCTTCTCCCTGCCCCCTGCCCGTTCTCAGCCTGGAAAGACGGGGAAAATGGATGTGAAAACCGCATACAATAAGCAGGGATAGGCGTTAGCTGGGATGAAGATCCCGCAGTGTGGAACACAAGTGTTTAAACGCTGAAGTAGAAGTTACCAAAATACGCATTTGTGGGGAGATTTGAGGCAGAGATCAATTTTCCCCGCGGCCTGTCTGTGGCTTGCAAACGAAGGAGAGGTTGTTTTTATGAGGGTTTCCCTGTAGGAGGGAGAGCACCTTATGTCAGAAATATATCTTCCCAGTCACAGAAGCACCACGAGGGTCCTTTAGAATCACCTGGGCCCAGGAAAGTGGTGTGATACAGGAAAGCAAAAGATCAGGGCACGAAGCACCCAGGCGCCCACACATGGTCTCCTGTGGATAGAGCAACTCTTCAGAGGGCCTATTAGCAACATTCAGTACATCACAGACAGTGAACAGTCTTTGTTGGTTATTACACAAACAAGGTCTCCATTCTTTGTGAAAGGGAGAGTATCCAATTGCCTTCTGAATTAAGTGTGCAATGCATACTACATCAATTTTTATTATCACATTTCTACTAAGTGGATCACTCCCTTCCCCTCTTGGGTTTTGCAACTAATTGGATGCTTTTCAGTTGCATTTATCACACATGTTGAAGAGCAGTGGACTGGCAGAAGACACCCTATTTAGGATCACTTGGAGATGGTGGCGTCTCAGAGAACATAGTCATTGTTGCTCTTGGCTCTATAATCACACTTGAAGATTTCACTTTTTAATGAGTTCTCTGGATGAAAGGACAAGAGTCAGTAATGTTTGAACAATCCAAAGCCCTGTAAGGTGTTCTGTTAGAAGTTAGTTCCAGAACATTCTGGAGAGTAAGGGCCCTGTGCTAAATTGAATTTCAAAGCTTTAATGTTTTGCTGCTGAGTTCCTGAGCAAGTGTTGTTGGCCACGGTCCCATGGGACAGGAATAATATGTTTTCTGCAGATGCAGTTGGCACTTTGTCCCAATTCAGAAAAAATGAATGTGTCAGTCATAGTCTCTTCCTATGTTTGTCAAGTTCTTGGCTAGGTTAGGATCTGATTAGTCCATTTATCCATTTATGTGAAAATATAGGCTAACCTGTAGCTGCTTATTAAATTCTGCCAAGATTAAGATTTCAGATACCAAAGTCAAAATTTTCTGAAGCTCGAGTGGTTCTGAGCACATGGAGAAAGGGGACCTAAGGAAAGTGTGTGCAAGGATTACATGGGGATGCAAAACACACACACACACACACACACACACACACACACACACACACACACACAGTGGGTAGCCATTCCAGCTTTGATCTGGAAGTTCCAACCCCCATTGAGACTTCGGCAACTGTCATGCCTGGAGACCCGAGATCTGGATGGGACAGAGAGAACCATGATCTCCGGTCTCCAGGCGCCTCCCTTGGCCCCACCTCGTAGGTGTGACAGTTGCTGAAGTCTCAATGGGGGTTGGAACTTCCAGATCAAAGCTGGAATGGTTATCACCACACACACACACACACACACACACACACACACACACACACACACACACACACGCCCTGTGGATGCAGCACATCCTGCACTAAAACGCAAAGGTTCTTGAAATATTCTATGCTTTGTCTCTCTGTATCTACGACTGTTCAGGGTTAGGTGAAGCTCAACAGTTCCTGGTTGGATGAATGATACTGGCTGGGCCATGTAGTCACAAAAGAAAGCCATGTCAGGGCCGATATTCAGGACTTACAGGAGTCACAGTCCTTTCTGAGGTAATGAAATATCTCCTGATCTCCATTTCCACAGACAAGGCAGCTTAGGATTGAGAAATTTCTAAGGGTGGTACGGGGTGGAAGGGTCAGGACTGAAACACGAGGCCAGCATCTCCAGTCAGCTTGCATCCTTCATCGTCCCATTCAACAATCTAATGTGCATGATCACTAATGTATAGAAATTCTGTCCAAATCAGATCAACATCTGATGGATCACAGCCATAGTGATCAAGTATTTTGATATATGATGACAATAATTTTGTAATAGTGCATAGTGCATGTATAAATATGTCTTGTTTAGTTCATAAAGTTAAATGGATGCTGGGTGCAGGGCATACACTTTTAAATCCCAGTACTTGGAAAACAAAGGTAGGCAGATCTCTGTGATTTCAAGACCAGCCTGGTCTACATTGTGAGCTCCAGGCCAGCCATAGCTACACAGTGAGGCCCTGAGACCCTGTTTCAAGACAAGGTAATAAATAAAATAAATAAAGAAATAAGCAAATAAGTGGAAACAATGAACAGAAACATATTTAGTCTACATGCCTTAAAATTCACCCAATAACAAAAGCATTTCAAATTACTAAAGTCTCCCCCTCAAATAAAGAGAATAATTATTTCTCTTGCCTATGTTACCATTTGGAAATAATAAAAGTTTGAGTAGCAAATAAAAGTTTTCATCAAAGCTGAGAAGCCTTCTCCATCATTACTGAGGCACTTTGTACTTATTATATTTTGAAGATAAAGTGGTAATAAAGTTAAGTTCTGCAATAAAACAGATATTGTAAGTCTGAAATTTCTCCAGTCAGTTAGGAGAGTCTGATGCTGTCTCTTGGCTCTTTTTTGCTCTGAGTTGCTTGCCTACTTAATTATACCATGAAACACTGGATATAAAAACCACACAGGCCCAACACTGGCTTTGTTCAGATGGAGAATGGGAGTAAATAAAAATGGTCCTAAAAAGTCTTTCAAAGATAACAGAGACTTCAAGTCTCAACTGCCTCTCCATTTGGTGGATACCAACTATGAACCACTGTAGACAACACCACGGTCTCTAATGAAAGTGTTTTAGACCCAACAGTTTCATTTCATGGTCCCTGCAATTTACTAGATTCCACCCACTTTGCTCTTTGTGTGTGTTTATGGGCTGGGCACCATGCCTCAAGGTGGAACAGGAATATTAAAATCCCTCCATCGTGGATGAGAATAAAACAGTATAGCTCTGCCTTCATGCTCATCACTTCATGCGCATCCACATGAATGTGGCTCCCTGTGGGAGAGAGCCACTTCACTTAGAAGAGTCATGGAAGATACATCTTTGAGCCAAGAGGGGAGGGAGTTTATACTCCATGACAAGAAAAATGCAGAAAATGCATGCTTTGCAGGGCTGTTCTATGTGGTAACTCAGAGCCCAAACACACCAGTTGTGCATCTTTAGATGGCATATATCTTCCAGGCGGCAGTGCCATCCACTGTGGTCTTCACAGTAGGTCATATTTGCGTAGCCTTTGGGGTCTTCCTTCCATTATTAACAATGTGGTCCTCTATAGGAAATTATAGTTTGTTGCTCATGTCTATCCCCCAAATCATCTCTAACACAGAATTTCAGACTTGATATTTTTAAATACTTGAATTCAAATTTGGCAGTTTCTATTTATCTTGCCAACTGCTAGCTTTGAGGAGCAGGTTAGTTCCAGGTGGTTTTACCAGACTCCCATGTCCTGGCTTCTCCTCTCACGTCACAGGTCTTATTCTTTTTAATATAGATACCACACTCTTCCTTTGGCTGAGCAAACCCATTCATCTAAACAGATGGGAATGGAGAGGCATTTGTCCTGGGAATGCGGAATTCTCGGAAATCCTTCAGAGACACTTATTAACATTGCAGTCATCTGTCACCGGAAATGTTCCTGGTTAGCTTTAGATGACTACCCAATGAGTTCAACTGCTCTGGACACAAAGGGCTGGAAGCTATTGAGTTTGTAATCAGACCTGTTGCCCAATATGGAAGGTGTTTGTTGTAGCAACATCTAGAATATCCCTCAAATTTCCACTTTGTGTCTCTGCTTTGCTAAGCTTGATGCTCCCTACGGGACCCTGGATGGCGAGAGGCACCTTCCTTTCATGGGAGTAGAAGGTGTTTATAATTTATAGTGGGGCAAACATGAGGGGAGGAATGAGTATGACTGGAGGACATTTTCCAGAAGGTCCGTTCTAAAGACTCACAGGGGGAAATTGAGGAGCAGAGCAGGTTTCTACTGGAGCTAGCCTTCCAAAGTGTCTTCAGGAAAGCCTTCTGTGGTACCCCGTGAGTGTGTGCATCCAAGTTTGCAAGCTGGTTTAGAGAACAGTGCCACCATAAGGTCCAGTGGTCCTCTGCTCCTGTCCCTTCCCCAAACCTCTGCTCAGGAATGCAGGGAGAAGACAGTGTTCTCCAGGTTATTTGGACGAAGAGCAAAGTTGGAAAGTACAGCTTCTCTGACTGGATTCTTAACTCCTAAGACAGTACCACATAATCTAAGCCTGAGGGGACATGGACTTTTGAGCCTTCAAATTTCCAGCAATGTTATTCCTAGTGAAAAATCTCAAATTCTCTAGTTAGTGCTGAGCCTTCTGTGGTTCATTTCAATGCAGACCAACTATGCAGTAAGTGGGGGAGAGCTGTGGCTCTTCCCTCCCATAATTTCCTCCCTTCCCTACACAGATAGTCATCATATGGTGATCTCATAAATACCAAGTTTAAAGTGAAACACTCACATTTAAGTGGCACCAAAATCAGCACAAAGAAGCAGAGTGTACACTCCAACATTCACACTCTTCTGTGAGTGTCTCTGTCATTTTTCTTCAAACTAAAAATCCCCAAATGGTATGACTGTGTGCATAATTTTCTAAAAATGACAGAATAGTTGATTAATTTGAGTAAAACTCTTAACTAGCAAAGAGGTATGGTGAGCAGGCTTGTATTTGTACTTTCTATTCAAATACATTATTTAAAGTAAATAGATATGAATATTCACTCCTTATTTTTTTGCATAAGTGACTAATTTTCCTAACTACATTGAGTAAGAAGATTGTGTAGTATCCCCAGGCTTGAGTCAATCGATACATTTTTCTTTTTTGTTTTCTTCCTTCCCTTGGCTTAATCTTTTTTATTGCCCAAGCTGTGCACATGCAGAGCTACTGACTAGTGCACTCTGTGTAGAACCCCATGTTGTATTTTACAGGTTAGACAATTGTCAAGAATCTCTATCTTCACCCAAACAGTGAATCCGAGTATTCCAGCTTCCCACAAGCTATTGGTTCTTTCACTCTCTTCTTTTTTGAGTCTAGAAAGGAGACACAGCCTTCCCTAGGACTAGGACTATCATCAGTGCACATTGTCAGATCAAAAAATATACTTGGACCAAAGTAATTCAGCTGAGAGCTTGCCTTTTTGCACTAATGTATGTTCTGCAGAAAAGAGGAGGAGATGTGACAAGGTGACAGCATAGTATGAATGATTGTGCTTTACTATGATTCTGTTGGTATTAGGATTTTAGGTTTCTGGAAAATTGTTGTTGAATCATTGTTTGTATGCTGAGCCACAAGGAATAAATATTAACAGTGAACAACACTGGAAAGCACACACACACACACACACACACACACACACACACACACACACACACACTTTCCATTCTCTTATGAGTCCTCTCTGATCCTTGCTCTTCCCTCTATCTCTTTCTAACTTGTGGTCTGTAGGAGGTTATTATGATGTGGAATTTCTTTTTTTCTTTTTTTTTTTTTTGTTGTTGTTGTTTTGTTTTTTGTTTTTTCGAGACAGGGTTTCTCTGTGTAGCTTTGCGCCTTTCCTGGAGCTCACTTGGTAGCCCAGGCTGGCCTTGAACTCACAGAGATCCACCTGGCTCTGCCTCCCGAGTGCTGAGATTAAAGGCGTGCGCCACCAACGCCTGGCTCTATGATGTGGAATTTCATCTGCTCAAAGTTGCATGGCTTCCCTGTCATCTTCTCTTTGAGCATGGATGTGGTAGAGTCCAGAGGGTTTCTGTGCTCTTCCTAGGGGGTCATTAATGGTCACATTCTGTTTGCAAGCATAGAGAATCCAGAATCAAGCTTTCTAGGCACTCAAGAAAGACATTTTTAATTTCTGTGCATTAAGTCCATGTCGCCTACACAAACTGGTCATGTTCTGGTTATTCCACTGTTGTGGCCTGAGTCCTCCACATCTCACAGTGTGACTGTATCTGGAGACAGATCTTTAAATAAGTAATAAGGCTAAGTGATATCAATGCAGTGGGCCCTAATCTGACCTAAGACACAGACATGCATGCATGGAGAGGGGCTAGAACATTGCAATAAGGTGTTCATCTATTAACCAACAAGAGAAGCTGGCACTGATTTTTCCTGCACAGCCTTTGGGAGCAACCAACTCCGTAGACAGCTGCCCAACATTGTAGCTTTTAGCTTCCAGAACTATTAGAAGATAAATGTCTGTTGTATAAACCACCTGCCTGTGCTGTGATATGATTTTATGGCAGTCTTAGAGGTAACCAGCCTGTTTGTAGCAGCTGATAGCTTTTATTGCCTGGCCCTGCAAAGCTGAAATAAGTCTTTATAAGAAATGCAGAGTCACAGAAAACAAATGATTGATTGATTGATGGCAGTGTGGTAGTAATGGGTGTCTTAGTGCATCTAAGTTATAAAAAACAATCCCACAGACTGAGTGGCTTAGAAATAACTCACATGTGTCTCACACAGTTCTGTGAGTAGGAAGTTCGGGATGGTAGGCCAGGTGAAAAGGGTGTGCTTCTTTATCCACAGACGGTTGCCTCTGTCTGTGACCTTATGCTGTCTGCTTATCAGGACTCTTCGGGAAACTCTTTTCCTTTCCTTTGTTGATTTTTATTTTATTTGTTTGGTTCTATTCTCATTTGTGAGGGCTTAACTCTCTTCTAAAACGCTTCCGTAAATCCCTGTTTCCTAATCTTCACATTGGAGATTAGGATTCGATCCATAAATGTGTGTGTGTGTGTGTGTGTGTGTGTGTGTGTGTGTGTGTGGTTTGTAAGTCTATTACATGATGTACAGATATTAGAAACCAAAAGTTCAAACAGGAGATAGGATCCAAACCTAGTCAACACATGAGGAAAATCCCAGTGAGAAGAGGTTTTAGGACAACAGACCAGTAACCTCTGCTGGGATGTGGTAAGTCAGTTTAGGACTCACGTTACTCCCACCCCTCAGTGCCTGGCACTGATTCGAATATAAAATTGATCATTTTAAACTGGTGATCCATTTTTCTGTGACTGTTATTATTTTTCTGCCACAACTATAAACATTTATAAATTAATGAAAATACTTAGGGCAAAACAATGAAGCAAAGGAAGGAGCAGCAGGGAACTAAACAGGCAAAATAAATTGTACAGAGTAGTTATGAAACAGCATTACACACTATGGGCTTCAAATTGAATCAAATCATGGTGTTTTACAGTTGCTGTTAATTTGGCATTCTCTATGCGATAGGCTATAATATTTCATATTTGTGGCTATTATGTGGCTTTTGTATCGAGCAGTTTCTTCTGCACATCTCTTGCTTGGAGATATTTACAGGAGTATTATCTCTATTGTTTAGGATCCAATAAAAATAATCTGTGGTAAATTAGAAGAGTAGAATTAGAAAGAACTTCAAATTGCTGGGTATGAGGGATACAAGTGGTTTTTAATTTTCCTCCCTCCACTTATCAGTATTTTGAAGTTTTTATTCTCTGAGATGACAAGTACCAGGAAGTGCCAAGCTTCTCTGAAATCGTAAGTGATCGCAGGCAGCATTGTTATATTATTTCTACTCCTTGTCCCTATGATTTACCCCTGTTTTGACAAAACTACACTATTCGAAAACTTGTTTCTCAATTGCTAAAATTACACCAGCATAGCATCTGAGAAGCCTTTCCATCTGCGGTATAAACTGCGAGGCCTGTGGTAAGAGTCCACATCTCTCCATGGCTCTGGTTTGACTGTCGCTGGTGCCGTGTTTTAAACTTAGCCCAGTGGTTGCTGAAAGCTGTTGTTAGTTACTTTCTCATTGCTGGGACAAAAGTAACCTAAGGGTCGGGGGAGAACGTATTCCGACTCACAGTTCAATGCTGCAGTCCATCACGAGAGAGAAGTCCTGGCTGCGGGAACAGGAAGCAGAGTTCTGGGCACGCTGGTGTTCAGATGGCTTCCCCTTCTATGGACTCCAGCACCCAAACCCCGGTGCTGCCCATGTTTAAAGTAGAACTTCCCACCCTTAACTAACTGAATCTCAAACTCCCTCAGACACATCCTGAGGTTTGTTTCCAAGGTGATTCTAAGTCCCTTCAAGTTAGCAGTCAAGATCAACCACTGCAGAAGCGAGCATTTGTTTTGGTTCTAAGAATACAGTCATTCATTCATTCAGTTATGGTCCCCAGAGTGTTTTCTATGTGGTAAAGCCACATTCAGGAATTGCCATGGTCTAGAAACAGTTTACAAGAATTCATCTGAGATCCTAAAAAGGTCTAAACAAGTTTTGAACATGATTTTCAAGCCAGTGACCCTCCCTGCCCCTGTCTGTCCTCAGGCAGCATAGTAATCCTATGTTGGGAATGTCTTTGGCTGCAAATAAGAAAAAATAGAGCAAGTAGAGGCCCAGGCCATGACAATATCTATGATTCATTTTATCAGCAGTATACATACATGATTAAATTTTTTTTATTACTAGCAAGATTTGGAGTTTTTGTAAGTCTTTATCTCTGCAGTTTTCTTATTATTTTACATATGGTAGCAGGAATTAAAAATTAGATCCAGGCATTGTATTTTTATAAAACCACCACAAGTAGGAAGGAAAATGATGGTCATGGGCTCCTTCCAGCATTCTTTTTGGTATATCTCACTGGCCATAGCTGCATCAATAGATAGGCCCAGACACAAGGCAGAGTAAGGAGGAGTGTGTAGGGAAGGCAGAGAAAGGACAGAGATTGGCTTTTCCTAGACATGCTCACTATGGTGCTGTTACTGGCTGGTTGAGATTGGACTTAGGTGATCTGAGTTCTGGATTATCAACTTTGCCACACAGAAATCATGTGACCCTAAGCAAACTTTGCAATTGCTCTGGCTCTTGCCTGTGGGAGGTATATCTTTTTTGCAGGTTGATTTGGGGAACAATTGAGATAGCTATACATTTAGCATAGTGCCTGGCTTATTGGAAATATTAACAATTGGTGCTTTGTATAACCTCAGTGCACAAGCAGACACAAGTTTCTACAGAATGTCTAGATTTGTTTCCTGATCCGGACATAGCATTAAGACAATTTTAAGAACCCATCTTGAAGAAGGGTTTTGGATATGGGTGAGACATAAATAATATGTCTGAGAACCTTTAACAGTAGTGGACAGCTGTCTCTAAAGTCAGGGTGTCGTAATTATAGCTATCAACACAGCAGACCATTGTGACTGGGAAGTGTGAGGATAGCAACATTACTTGTTGACTTAAGTGTCCTGTTCTCAGGAGCACGCGTGTTGTAAGCCCATGTTGCACAAGCTGCCCTGTGCTGAGAAGTCAAGACTTCATGCTATCTTAAGTTTGTAGCCATTGTCTCTTCCTCATATTTGTAAGCTTAAGTGGAAAAGTACACATTAGGGCTTTCCTTTCTTCACTGATATTTGTTTAAAACTTTAAGTCAGAAATTAAATTATGATTTCTGATCATGTTGTAAGTGTAAAAATCGGCTGTTTTCCTTCTCTTGAAATCTAGTTTGGAATTTCTGTTAACTGCAGAAAATGCCAACTCCACCACAAGTCTGAGATGTTGTCTTTATAAAAGTCTTCTCTATGAATTCTTCTTTCCTGCAAGTCAAGTTGGGGTCCTCAGTCTTTGACTCCGGCTGGAATCTTCTAGAACAAAGACAGGGAGAGAATGATGCTGGTATGAGAAGAGGGGTACTGAGATTTCAAGTTTGGGGCAGAAAGTAAATGAGAGCTCCAAAGTTTCTGGGCTCCATTCGAGAGCATGAAGCAGCAGCTGAATTCCAGAGCCCTGTGCCCGGAAGGACGGCTCAGGCAGGGCTTTCAGAACTCTCAAGAGACTGGAAAATGGATGGGAAGCTCCGACAGGCAGCCAGATCCTTCCTAGAAGGCAGAATAACGGTTCCAACTATCTGAAAGTTTTCTTTTTCTTTTTGTTTCCTTTTCTTTAAATTAAAGCTCCTGGTAGTCTAAGATGGACATCTGTGTGTGTGTGTGTGTGTGTGTGTGTGTGTGTGTGTGTGTGTGTGTGATTTTTTTTGTGTCACTGTGTCCAAAATACTTGAAAGAACATCTTATGGAAGGAAAGATTTCAATAAGAAATGTAAAAAGGTGGGTATATAGAAGGGAGCCAGGACAAGATATAGCCCCAAAAGACACATGTACTTTATGGCCTACTTCCTGTAGGACTCACCTCTTAATTTCACTGTTTCTCTAGAAAGTCATCATGGGACAGATCCCTAGGGGATTGATCCATGTACTTGCTCAGAGCTCGTGGGATCTGATTGTATCTGGAAATGTCATTACAAACACAACCAGAAGTAGAATTTACTAGTCTCCTAGTCTTGTTTCATAATCCAGTCAAGCTGACACTAAAAATTAACCATTGTTATATACGTGTACACACACACACACACACACACAGAGAGAGAGAGAGAGAGAGAGAGAGAGAGAGAGAGAGAGAGAGAGAGAGAGAGAGAGAGAGAGAGAGAGAGAGGTTCTGTAGGATTAGAAGATTTTTTTTTAATCAGAAAGATGTCAGCTTGATTTCCTATTTTGTGAACTTGGGAAAGCTCACTTTTCTGAACCCCATTTACTCTTCTTTCCAGACAGGGGGCTGATAAGTGCCTCTCCTGAAGACGTATTGGCACATAATTGGAATTTGATGAATGGCAGCTACAGTGTTGTTCTCTTGTTTTTTTGTGGGAAGTATATATTGCTTGGATCTTTAGACTCTAATTCTTAAAGTATGTCAACCAAAAATAAACTGAATATGCTGCTCAAAACAGGCGGAGGCACATCCTAAGTGGCAGGGAATGGGCGGGAGGAGTTCACTGTCCATGCATCATCTTCAGCAACTGGACTAAACCCTCTTCTTTCTTTTCCTGTGTGTGTGTGTGTGTGTGTGTGTGTGTGTGTGTGTGTGTGTGTGCATTCAAGCATCTGGGCTGCTTCTCTTTAAGAACAACTGACTGCACTTTGTTTGTGTGGGTGTTTTGCCTGCATGTCTGCTATGGACTGTGTGTGTTCAGTTCCTGCAGAGAACAGAAGATGTCAGATACCCCAGGACCGGGATTACACATGGTTGTGAGCTGGCATGTGGGTGCTGGGAATTGAATGCAGGTCCTCTGGCAGAGCAGCCAGTGCTCTCAACTCCTGAGCCATCTCTCCAGCCCTGCGTCTGGGCTTCTTATAACCAAAAGATGACGATTTAAAAACTTTAAGCAAGCTCTTTATTTCTAAATAAATAAATAAATCTATTTTCTAATGTGAAGTGCAAATAAAGAATGTTCAGATTTCCAAACCAAGGCAGCAGAGTAAGGAATATTTGACCTAAAATTTTAACTTCCTTGATTGACAGTTCATTCTCACTTCAAAATTTGTCTGCTTTTATTACACTGATTGTACTGTGCAGTGCTGGTAACTCAGGGTCATTATCTCTGGTACCTAGAGTGTGATGCTCCTAATATGTGCCCAGACAGTTTCTCTACCCCTCTCGTCCTTCACCCAAATCCTGTTTGTTCCTTTAACCCTTGATCTGCCACCTAGGACCTAGTTCAGATTTCACTTCCTGAGGACTCTGAGATACCAACGATCACAAGAGACGCAGACACAGCGAGCACTTGATGTTGTGACTGTAGTTTACCTGATCATGCAGCATCATTCCTTTGGCTGGATTATCATTCTCTGAAGAGCAGGTGCTATGCTCACACAGATGTGAAACTCAAGACAACACACGGCACCAGGCACTCCAGAGGCATGCTGAATTTGTTGCACCAGTCTTTCCCATATCTGGAAGCAGGCATGCTGATGACTGGCCACTCAGTGGTCTTTTAAGCACTTATGGTGCATGGTGGTATCCTCAGCGATCTGATCAGGGACTCTGGAATGGGGCTGTGTGTGTGTGTGTGTGTACAGCAGGCAGGTCAGGAGAAGGAGGGACTGTGTCAGGAGGGGTTCTGGCAAGAGGGTAAGAGAAGGGGGATCCCACAGTACTCTCTCATCCCTAGATTTGGATAATCACTCTCTTCCCCGCGACAAGCTTCACATGTCCCCTTCATCCCTTCACATGGCCTAGCACTTACCCCATTTCCTTTTCCTGGCTCATGTCTTGTTTCATTCCAGGTTTTAAACCATGCCTTCCTCCTGAGCATTCCTGGTGCACCTGACAGACACGTGGACGATGCCCGTGCTGTACTCACTCCTCTCAGCACAGGCAGACTCTCAGCTGCGTCATGAGGTTAAACCGCAGCTAAAGGCACCGGCACTGCCACGATGCCTCTGGCTGAACCGGGCTGTTTGCTCATGACGTCATGTTTAACCCTCGCTAGAAGCTCCATGACCACAAGACAGAATTACTCACACCTCAGATGACAGAACAGAGACTAGCAATCAGACAACTTGTTGAAAGTCAAAGCTAGAGATGGAAATAGAAGACTTAAACTATATCTTTCTGTTTCCAAGGGGTGGAGAAACCTGAGTAATACATGTATAACCTTGTCTCCAAAAGGGTTAGAAACCCCTGACTTTAAAAGAACTCTATCTTAAGCTAGCCATGGTGGTGCATTCCTTCAGTCTCAGCACTTCCTAGCACTCAGGAAGTAGCAGCAGATGGATCTCTGAATTCCAGGACAGCCTGGTCTACATAGTGAATTTCAGGACACCTAGGGCTATGTAGAGAGATGCTGTCTCAAACAAACAGACAAGAACCAGATCCTGGGAAAGAAATGTAACTTCATTAGAAACAAAAATAATAGGTGTTAGACTGAAACTTTTAGGACAATTTTCTTTTGCTCCTCTAATACGCTTCAGAACATGTTTAGAAACACAGTCTACACGGCATGGCTTCTGCTGACTGCCCAGGTGCTGGTCGGATCTCCCATTTGGTGCTTAGCAGTTGTTCCTGACAGGCCAGCAGGCTAAGAGCTGTGCAGTATTCTTAGGATTGTCCTGAGGCCAGAGAAAGGGCTCAGTATTGACTGGGGACTGACTTGAAGAATGACAGCTCTCTAGAAGGATATAAAATCAAAGTTAAACATTATTTAATTAAATCTCTATTTTGTTTAGAAGTAACCTAAATGAGTTACCAAGGAAAAAATTAAGGTTGCATTATAAAAATGAAAGGAAGGAAAAAGGAAGGATTTACTGTAGCCCGCTGTGACATCTGAGGACCACTTTGTGCTACTTGGTGATGCTTTCCATCTTAGCTTAGAGTGTTAACGATATATGGAGGCAATCAAGTTCTTTGTGAGATGTTGTCAACTCTATAGGTGGATTTCAGAAAGTGTCTCCTGATCACAAAAGTGGCCTTTCTGATTTGGCTTCCTGATTACTAGTATTTCATCATTGAAGGATACCCTCCAGACTGAAGACCTTGATCATGTCTAAGTGCAACAGGGATCTTACGGCCATCATCAACACAGAAGTCACCTGAGCCTCCTTTATGGAATCTCATGTTGCCCATTTGTCAGTTGTTAATATCTGCAGGGTCTACCTCAGCTCATTCAAGGTCATGTCCCTCTTGAGCAGTCCTCACTAGAGCTGAGCATGGGTGGGAGTGAGGGCCTGGTCATTTCATCCAGAGGATGGATGACTCTGAGGAGCAGGACTTGTGGAGTCGGTCAAAACTTGGCTTGGTCAATGCCCAGTGTGACTTCTCTCTCTCTCTCTCTCTCTCTCTCTCTCTCTCTCTCTCTCTCTCTCTCTCTCTCTCTCCCCTTTTTTCTTTTAAACTGTTGATACCTGGGGGAGATCTTGTACCTTAAGATGCATTTCAGTGCAACATGAATCTTAAAAGGTTTTATTAATAAAAACAAACCTGGAGCCAGGTATTGGGGTGATCGCTGAAAGATCAAAGAAACAGAACAAGCCACAGCCACCTCACCTCTCCAGTTCCTCAGCTGATCCTGTTTCCTCAGACTGGAAGTCTCTGAGTCCTCATCCAAATGGATCTCAGCTGAACTGCTACTCAAAAGCCTAAAAGCTTAACAGACTCTAGTTTCTGGTTTTCATGCCTTATATACCTTTCTGCTTCCTGCCATCACTTCCTGGGATTAAAGGTGTGTGTCACCATGCCTGGCTGTTTCCAGTGTGGCTTTGAACTCACAGAGATCTAGATGGATCTCTGCCTCTGGAATGCTAGGATTAAAGGCGTGTGCTACCATTACCTAACCTGTTTATATGTTTAATATAGTGGCTGTTCTGTTCTCTGACCACCAGATAAGTTTATTGGGGCACACAATATTTCAACCACATTTCAGTATGCATTCTGCACAATTCTGAGAATATCTTTCTTGAGGATAGATAAAAATAGAAGAGAAGCAGTAGGCAGCATCACAGAAGAGGAAGAAGACACTGGCATGCTAAGTGATCAAGAGGACTAGCATTTCAGAGAGAGACAGGAAATGGGAAAGGACAGGTGAGTGTGTGCAAGGCAAGCTTTGCCTAACCCCAGGCTAGACATCAGAACATAGAAGCAGGATAATGTGGAGGTTTTCAGGATCTCTTTGGAAGATAGGGGTCTTCCATCATGTTCTGTCAGAAAGATGTTGACAACTAGAAATAATTTGAGGTTCTATAAAGAGAACAATGCCTGGTTGCACATCACAAAGAACTGGGCGTGTTCTTGTGTGCCTGGAACACTAGTCACTAATGACGAAGACAAGCCAACGCTCTCACAGAGTTCTGGAGGTAACATGACAGGGAACCTGGCTAAGCACCAGGAAACTGCATGTCATGCCAGGCACACTTACTAATGGCATGGTGCCAAACTATGCACTCTTTGAGGAAGAAATAGGAAGAGACAGGTTTGAGGTGTAGCTCCTTCCAGGGAAGACTTTTCCT
Organism: Peromyscus maniculatus bairdii; assembly: GCF_049852395.1. Taxonomy (NCBI): domain Eukaryota; kingdom Metazoa; phylum Chordata; class Mammalia; order Rodentia; family Cricetidae; genus Peromyscus; species Peromyscus maniculatus. Next base: position 134,699,667 of record NC_134857.1, read on the forward strand.
GAATGTTTAAAGTTACACATGGGAATTGGGGTGGGGTCCTAAGGAGGAACTTCCTTGTCAGGATGGTGTTTCCTGTCTGGAGGTTAGCTTTACCCAAATAGCTTATCAGTGAGGGTGTGTGTGCTCACCGAGCTCCTCCTACAGCCACTGAGCATTCACCTCCTTCTGAATGTTGCTGGGTTTTGCATACGCAGCCACCCATTTGACACTCTGACCTTTCAAGGAAGCCCAATTTTTATGGTCCTTTTCAGAGAAGGATATGAACTATGGGGGAAGGAAGAAGCTTGTATCTGGCCACCAACCTACTGAACAGATAGGGTAAGATTAAACCCAGAGGTCATGCTCTGCTTCGAAGACTCAAGCAGGGGGATTTTGATTGCAAAATGATAATAATCTGCCCATGCACTTCCTCTTTGGAACCTCCATGCAGCTGCCACAGAAGCCCCTGGTCCTAAGAAAATGGGCCACATTACCTTATATGGCATCGTTTAATTTAAATTTAATTTTTTTTCTTTGAGAGAATCTTTCTCTTGAGATTTATTTTTATTTTATATGTTCGTACATATTTTTTTTTTTGCCTGCATGTACATCTGTGCACCACATGCATGCAGTGCCCTCTGAGGCTAGCAGAGGATATCAGATGTCCTGGAATTGGAGTTAAGGAAGGTTATGATCCACTACATAGGTGCTGGCATTGAATCCTGGTCCTCTGGAAGAGCAGCCAGTTCCCTTAACCACTGAGCCATCTCTCCAGCCCTCTTGTCTGATTTTAAATAACTTACTTTTTTATTAAGTCAATGTACCACTCCAGTATTCATTGTTTTTTTTATGATTGTGCCTTTGCAGCCTCTCTGCAGGTTAGTCACTCATTGAACTGACTCCACAGAGTCCCTTCTCCAGGCAGACTTTACAGAACACACTTCACTTGTGGTTAAAGCAGAAGGGTCCTCAGTCATGGGCTGGTCATCTCAGCACATGTGAGCTGAGGACATGCTATGTGATCTTTTAGGAGGAGGAAGATAACAGTGCTTTGTAGTTAGTTGTGAGAATTAAGTCACAGGATGCAAGTTATCTAGAGTGTTTACTACTGTGTATGCTACAGAATTTTCAGTTCCCCATAAAGCTCCTGATAAACATGGTTGCTTCCTAGAATTTCCCTTCCTTTTGTCTTTCCATTAACTGCTTCATTATCTCCTCTAACTTTGAGTTCTTTCTTTCTGTTAATGCATATTTTTCAGGGGGTGCATTTTTTCCCCTTCTGTTTAAAGATCTGGAAGTTTTAAAAGCAAAGATCTCAGAGCTGCCATACAACACATCTTACTCGGAGCAGGTTGTCCCAGGCACATCGCCATGCAAATCTTCCTGTTGCCTGATCTCTGTGAAACAGCTTTGCTAGACTTCAGCACAGTTGGAGACCTAGTTGTTAACTAGTCACTTCAAACCACTGTATTAAGGCTATAAATAAAATAATATTACGGCTCTCCTCTGGATGCATTGTTGGAATGAGCCACGAGAAACTGTAAATCAATATTTAGCATAATTGCTGAGACCTGGCAGGTTTGGATACAAATAAAATAGAATGAGTGATATAATATGAGACCATTGGAATGTTATCAGTTCAATCACAAAGTAGCAGGTTGTGGACTTTGCCCTGATGTTATTCGGCAAAGAGTTTTCTTATAAAAGGCTGAAAAATAATTGACCTTCGTGTCTATTGTTCTGCATTTGGTCTTTCTTCAACTTTCCTCAGAAGGAAGTACCCCCCCTCCCCCCCACTTCAGGAACCTTTGTTTTCCAAGTGGTTGTGTATGCTTTGTAAAGGCGGTCACTTAACACTGCTGCAGGGATGACCCACCCGAGCATTCTGCCTGCTAATAAAGCCAGAGGATAGATATGCAACATGACGTCAAACCTTTTTCTCCTGCCTTGATGCTGTCAGTTATTGCTCTGAAATAAAAAAGGAAGACTATGACCTTCACTTGTTGCTTTTTATAAAGGGGATAAATATACATCTAAGGGTTAGACAATGTATTTTGTTGCCATTAACTGATGAACTCATTTGCTGACTAAGAATTTACTGAGTGGTGCCAGACTTCACATAAGACACTGTGGAAAGGTTATAGGAAGGAGTCCATAGAAATCCAAAGTCATTGAGCATATATGAGACCCTTACTCTGGTAGAGGCAGTAAGTCAACAAGTATTGTTCTGTGGTTACTCCTGGGATAGTCTAGCTTGTTTTTAACCCTTTGTTTTGTGTCTATCAGTGGACCACACTCACTTCTAGAACTTCAGTATCCTGAATAAAATGACTGGGCTAGACGGAGCCTAGGTGGGCATTTATGTATGCAAATTTTATATGCAAAGTGGCATCCCAATACCTCCAAGTAAATATAACTTCAGACCCAAAAACAAATTTTCCATGGCAGGAAGTATGTATCCGGATGCTTTTCTATATCCCTCCCACAAGTTCCCACAGCCGCTTGTAAAAAAAAAAAAAAAATCATTCAGAGGCTTAATATTAATTACAAACTGGTTTATGGCCCAGTCTTCTTGCTAGCTAGCCCTTTCATCTCAAATTTACCCATTTCTATTAATCTATATATTGCTGTGTGGCCATGGCATTACTGGTCTGTTGGCATCTTGTTTCTCCTTGGACAGCTGGATGTGTCTCCCTGACTCTGCCTTTCTTCTTCCTGTATCTCTCTTGTATTTCCTGCCCAGCTATAACCCAACTTGTCATAGGCCAGAGCAGCTTCTTTATTACCAATGATAGCAACACATATTCACAGAGCACAGAAAGACCCTCCCACAGCGGAAGTGGGCATTGATGAGTATCGGGGAAGAAGACTGGCTTCCTCAGAGTCACGAGTGAATGTGTGTGTGGGCAGGGGCGGGGGAATGGGGTTAGAACCATGTTTCTGCTTCTTAGCCTGTATTTCATCAAATTTTGCATTAAGAAGGAAGCAATATGGATTTCTCTGCTGTAAATAATGGCAGGAAAATTATTGTACCCCTTTGAGGTGATGTCTGGTTTCACGTTTTCTAAATTTTCTAACATTTATGTAATAGTTATCAGGTTTCCAGGGATGGAAAGCTAAATTTTCTGGATTAGAGTTGCCATTTTGTTCTGCTTGCTGAGACCACTCTCAGCCATTTTGTTTGGAGATGATATTTCAGCTCAGATGCATTTACTTCTATGTGAGGAGTCTTGGTGAGATTCAAACCTTAGACTTGGCTGATTAAGAGAAACATGGCAAGTTTGTTCATGGAGCTGGGATTCCATGTGATCTTGCAAATTTTTAAGTAGACAATGGGTGAAGAATTTGGGTCAAGAAACAGAGCCTTTCTGTCACTATCTACAAGGTGATGGACAGACAGACAAGCCAGTATTGTCTGAGCTTTGCTGAACAAGCCTTCTCGATACAAGCACTTGATTTGGGAGCTGCGGACACATTTCACCAGCCTGACATAGAAGCCCATGTGGGCAGCAGAGGTTTGCCACAGGCCCTTCTTGAACACTGTCAAATTCTACAAGTTGCAAATTTAGTGTCATCTGAAACGCAAATCACCTCTCAACCAGTTTTCATCTTTCATAATAAAACTGTGCTTATTCTCATAAGTCTCACTTGATTCTATTCTGCTCAGCACAAAATACTGTAATCTGTTTTCTCCGGCTGGTAGGCAGGTGAAGCTTGCCTTTTATGGTAATGTAAAGAAATATCTTGCATAATATTTCTTAATGGAAATGCAGCTGACAATGGCTCTGTGCTCGGCGGAATCCTTATGTTCTTGTGTGAGAGGCAGGGAATAGAAGAGATAAACGAGACACTTCGTCAAATATTGCACGTGCAATGTCAGGCAGAGTTCCATACACCACATGTCATGGTCATATGGTCATATTCTCTTGGGTGTATCTCATCACTTTTTTTTTTTTTTCTGTTTGAGCTTCTAATTTGCTGGTAATCTGGATTTTCAGGAAATAAAAGAGCCTTGATTTATGATATTTGTCAGTTTCTGTGGTAGAAATCCACCTACCAGCTTCAGGCCACCAACATCTTGAAAAATTCTAGAATACTTAACACATATCTCATGTGTCACTGGAATACAACATACTCTAGGAAACTGATGTTACTAATTTTTAAATATGCTTTTGTATTTTTTATAGTTATTTTATGAATAAATTGCCTTAAAATTCATCAAACAAAAATTGCCTTGGTTAGGCTAATGATTCTCAGAACTCATTATTTACCCCTTAACCTAAATCAATGTTTTAAAAGTAACAACAACAACAAGTAAAATGGGGAATGAAATGCCTAAGATAATGCCACCCTGTCCTGACTCCATTTTGTGTTTGTTTAGAGAGTTCTCAGCCCTCTCCCCCCTCTCCCAATAGTCACATCTGCCTTGGTAACACATTGGAGATCTCCACAACCTGGACTGTCGTCCAGATGTATTAACCAAAATAACTGATAAGTTATATCTAAAATAACTACTAAGCTCTGCCAGGAATGCTTCAAGACTGCTCTGACACTAATCTAACTTTCATGTATGTTTGTAGTTTTGCCTTTAAAAACTTTGTAGCCCTGTGTAGCTAGAGGTTTTCCTGTGTCCTGCCCAGCCATGCAGTCCCTCAGCTGCTTATAAAATAATCATTCAGAGTCTTATATTAATTATAACTGCTCGGCCATTAGCTCAGACTTATTACTGACTAGCTCTTACACTTAAATTAACCCATAATTCTTATCTATGTTTAGCTATGTGGCTTGGTACCTTTTCTCAATTCTGCCTTGTCATTTTGCTTCCTCTGTGTCTGGCTAGTGACTCCTGACTCAGCCTTCCTCTTCCCAGAATTCTCCTTGTCTGCTTATCCCGCCTATACTTCCTGCCTGGCTACTGTCCAATCAGCATTTTATTTATTAACCAATCAGAGTAACACACATTCACAGCATGCAACGCAACGCAACATCACCCATCACCCTTGGGCTGGGTGACCAAGAGACTCTTCAGAGGCACAAGCCTGCTTTTGGTCTGGCCATCAATAAAAAGCACGCAAAACTCATAATTGGGTTAGTTGTCATTAACTATCTTGTGTAGATCATTACATGATGGTCTCCAGTTATGTCAGTTTTCCAGAAAATGATACAATTTCATTCTTCTTTCCATTTACCTTTGATGGGCACCTTGACTGATTCCATGGCTTGTCCACTGTTAATAGAGCTTCACCAAAATGGCAGTGCCCTAATTGCAGTCTGTGAGGACCCTCCATACTGATTTCCATTCCCATCAGCAGTGTATGACGGTCTCTTTTCCTCAGAAGGATTTTTTGTTGTTTCTTAATGACTATTCTAACTGGGATGAGACAAAATCTCTAGTTTTGCAGTATATCCTTGATGTCTGAGGGTGCCACGCATTGCATTTCATGTTTATTGGCATTTGTACTGCTTTAGATAACTGTTCCTTTAGCCTGCTTACTGACTGGATTGTTTGTTATTTTGGAATTTAGTTTTAAGTTCTTTGTGTATTCTTAATATCAATTCTGTCATATATAACTAGCAAAAATTCCTTCTATTCTGTCGGCTGTGTCTTCATTGAACTAATTGTTCCCGTTCCTCTGCCCCTTAGGGTCCTTCTTGGTGTTGTTTTCCTGTCGATTGGAGTCTTTTTCTGTAGTTCTTGTCTATGTTCATTCCTTGCACTGTTTCTTCTCAGCGTCTGAGGTCTGTCAGTTAAGGCCATGCACTTTGATATATGTACAGGCTGAGAGGCAGACACTGGCTGTTTATGGATACACAGTTTTCTGAGAAGAATTTGTTAAAGAGGTTGTTTTTTTTTGTTGTTTTTTTTTTTTTTTTTTTTTTTTTTTTTGGTTTTTCGAGACAGGGTTTCTCTGTGTAGCTTTGCGCCTTTCCTGGAGCTCACTTGGTAGCCCAGGCTGGCCTCGAACTCACAGAGATCCGCCTGGCTCTGCCTCCCGAGTGCTGGGATTAAAGGCGTGCGTCACCAACGCCCGGCCAAAGAGGTTGTTTTTTTTTTTTCTCCAAAAAAATGATTTTGACACATTTGTGGAAAATCAGGTGTATCTGCGTGGACTTGACTCTAGTCTCTCTGTTCTGTTCACTGATGTCTGCATCTGTTTTTGAGTCAATACCATGTGTTGTTGTTATCTTAGCTTTATAGTTTTGCTTGAGATAATTTTTTCTTGTACACTGGGAATAGTTGTGCTTCCCACATGGTTCCTACTATGCATTTTTCAATTTCTGTGGGAAATGTAATTGGAATTCTAATGAGAATCACATAGAATTTGTCGATTACGTTGGGTAATGTGGCCATTGCCACCATATCGATTCTGCCAGTCCATGACCATGGGAGGTCTTTGCAGCTTCTAGTGTCTCCTCTGATTTCTTTCTTACTGAATTTAAGACACTGGTCTTAAAATTGTCATTGTAGGGGCCTTTTACTTCCTTCATCAGGTTTATTTCTAGTTATTTTCTGAGCTATTGTGAATGAGATTTCACTGATGTTTTTTCATGTCAAGGTTTGTTATTGGTATATAGAAAGCTACTAGTTTTTGAATGTTGATTTTGTATCCTGCTACTTTGCTCAAAGTGTTATCATTTCTGAGATTTTTCTGGTAGAATTTGTAAGGTTGAATATGGACAGGATTTTATCATCTGCAAATAGGAGTAACTTGATTTCCTATTTGCATTCCTTTTATTTATTTATTTTTCTTGTTGTTCTAGCTAATTTTTAAAGGACTATACTAAATAAGAATGAAGAAAATGGACACCCTTATTTTTGTCCTTGATTTTAGCAGAAATGTTTTGAGGTTTTCCCTACTTAGCATAATGTTGAATATTGGCTTGTTGTATAGAGTATTTATTATTTTGAGTCATGTTTCTTCTAATTCTGTTCTCTGTAGTACTTTCATCACGGAGTTTTAAAGTTTTTCAGATCCCTTTTGTTCATATATTGAGATGATTATGTGATTTCTATCCTTAACTCTATTAATGAGCTATATTACATTTATTGATTTGCTCATGTTGTACCATCTCTGCATCCCTGGAACAACACTCACATGGTCACTTTAATCTTTTTTATATGTGCTTGAATTCAGTTTGCAAATATTTTCATGAGAATTGTTATATCCATGTTCATCAGGGAAATCAGTATATAATTTTATCTTTTGTTGTGCTCACATATAGTTTGACTGTCAGGGTAACACTGGTTTCATAAAATGAGTTTGGGGGTATTCCTTGCCTTTTTACTTAAACAATTAAATATTTATGTATTTATTGGTATATACATGCCATGGTACACATGTGAAGGACAGATGCCAAATCTAGGAAGCCTGTTCTCTCCTCCCACCATGTGGTCCTACAGCTCTGACTCGGGTTGGGAGGGTTGGTGGAGGTGTCTTTACTCACTAAGCCATCTCACGGACCTTCCCTTATATCTTATGGAACAGTTTGGGGAACACTGTTTTCACTTCTTTAAAGGTCAGCAGTGAGACTATCCAACCTTAGGTTACTTATTTATTTTTATAATTAAGAGACTTATTATTACTGCTCTAGTTTCATTGATTGTTATAGATGTGTTTAAGTTTTAATTTTAATTTAAAAAATTTTAACATTTATTTTAAATTTGGCAGGCCATTTATGTCTATGAATTTATATATTTCATCTAAATTTTCTAATTGATCAGAATATGGTTTGCAGAGCATGCCCCAACAATCTTCTGAATTTCATTAGTGTCCATTATATCTCATTTTTCATTTCTAAGTGTGTTATTTTGAATCCCCTCTTTCTAGCTAGTTTGGATAAGGGTTTGCTGATCATATTTAGATTTGTGAAGAACCAACTCATTGTTTCTTATATTCTTCACATAGATTATTCATTAATCTATGCCCTGACTATTATTATTATTATTATTATTATTATTATTATTATTATTATTTTAGTTTTTCGAGACAGGCTTTCTTTGTGTAGCTTTGTGCCTTTCCTGGATCTCGCTCTGTAGACCAGGCTGGCCTTGAACTCACAAAGATCTGCCTGGCTCTGCCTCCCAAGAGTTGGGATTAAAGGCATGTGCCACCACCGCCCGGCTCATTATTCTTTTCTAGTTATTGTTTTTATGTTCAGTTCTTGATTTCTAAGACTTTGAAAAAAATTCATGGAGTTACTTATTTGAGAATTCCCTGATTTTTTTGTTTTAGTATTTGTGGCTCTAACCTCCCATCTTAGAACCACTTTTATCCCACAGCAGCAGTTCTGACATGTTGTCTTTTCATTTCATTCAAAATAGGAATTTGGAAGCTTCCCTCTGATTCTTCAATGATCTATTGTCATTCAAGAGTATCACTTTACCTCCACTAGTTTGTGAATGTCCTACAGTTTCTTTCCGTTGACTTCTAATTATAGAATAATTAAATGGAATAAGATGGAAATCAATAAAATTATTTTAATTGTTTTATTTTTGTTAAAACTTGCTTAATATCTTACAATAGGTTCTGTTCCATAAAGAATAGCATGAGTCACAGAGAAGAATACATATTCTGCAGGGCTGAGGCCGAGAGGAAAGCGCTCAGTACAGTTGATCTATAATGTCATGGGATACTGGTTTTTTTTTTTTCTTTTTGTCTGGGTTACCTGTCTATAGGTGATAGTGGACTGTTGAAATCACCACTATTATTGTGTTGGGGGTCAATCTGTGCCTTTATATACAGCAGTGTTTGTAAAATTGAATGTCAATGTTTGGTACAAATATGTTTAGAAATGTAATGTCCTCTAGATGGATCAACCCCTTTATCATTATGAGGCAATCTTCTTGATCTCATCTGATTAATTTTGGTTTGAACTTCTTCTTCCTCTATGGCCATAAAACTTGATTTTTCTAATGAGTCCTATACTGCTTGCATGCTTTATTCACATTTTATTACTGTTTTGTCTTTGTCTTCTTGATTTTTGAAAATTCATCTACTTTTCTTCAAGTTTTAGTAGTCCTTCTTCCACTTGATCTGTTCTATTGGTAAGGCTTAATTACACTCCTACTTCCCCCCTGCTTATTGAACTTTTCACTTTCAGAATTTCACTTTGATTTTTTTCCAGGTTTTCTATCTCTTTACTAAATTCCTCACTCATATTCTGTGTTTACTTTCTTCTTTCATTCAGGTGTTTGTGTTCTGATTTCATTGATTTTCATGCTCTCTTTTATGTTGCTGAACATTCTCTAATCATCCTTTTGAATTCTTTGTCTGGAATATCACCAAACTTGCTCTCATTGGAGTCTATTTTTGTGAAATTGGTATGTTTTGAAGAAGTCATATTTCCTTGATTCTTGTTTTTCTTGTGTTTCTCAAATGAGATCTATGAATCTGGGATAAGGTCAAAGATTGGAATTTTAAAATTGCCCTGTGTTCTCTCAGCAGAAGTTCTGCAGTGTTCGAGCAGAACTCAGTTCTGGTAGAGTTGAGATTTTCTTCTTCCCTCATGCTCACTTCTCACTCTCTAGACTCCAGGACAAACACCACCTCTGATGGACGAGACCACTAGGAAAATACACACTGACCAACTACAGACAGTAACTTCCTGGACTCCAACAACATTTGGGGAATAAAGGAACAAGGACAGTTGGCATACAATGAGGTGGCTGGTACCAGTGATGGAAGGAGAAAGGCAGAGCAAGGCTCAGTCTGGGTAAGAGCATTGAAAGAACAGGGGAAGAGGGGACATGAGAGGGAACAGCAAAGGTTAAGGGAGGACAGGAGACAGGTCCAGGAGACTGAAAGAAGAGGAAAAGAAATGCAACCAGGAAACTTAGAAAAGTCCCACCACTCAGGAGCCTGAGGCGGGCGTGGCGAGAGCCTCTGAGTCCAGACCAGCCTATGTTTTTTGAAAAAGTAACCATGCACAAAGGAGAACTGGACAGGTGTGCAGGGCTGTGCAGTCTCTCACACAGGCATGGATGCCTGGCCTGCCTTTATGGCATCCACTCCAGGCCATGGTTGGGAACTGATTGCCACCTCGTAGAACACTGCTGGCTTCAGACTCAAAAATTCCCCCTCTAACTAGATTATCTAGGCCAGGTCAACAAATAGTAGAGATTGTCTTTTTGAAAGTGCTGATCAAGTGCATGAGTGCTCCTTGGACCACGCATGTTACCACTTAAGTATGGTCTCTTTTTGGCATCCAGTGCTTCTACTCCCTGGCATTTTGAATAAGGAGAATTCCCTTGGCAAAGAAAACATGACTGCTAAAGGTACCAGGGTCTTGACTCTCACGGTAACTGAGTATTGCCCTTTTACACTGTGGGAGGGGATGCAGGCAGATGAGCCAGGGTCTTGATTCTCACGGTAACTGAGTATTGCCCTTTCACACTGTGGGAGGGGATGCAGGCAGATGAGTGGATGCTGACCAGCTGGCCTTTCTCTCCTATGTTTGTTTTGTGGACTTTGTGGGATCCACAAAGCCCTCAGCTGTGGAAAGGGCGACAAGAGAACAAGAATGGCAGGTGGCATCTTCAGGAAGATTAGGTTATATGTTGCTGATCTTGATAATGTAAGAAGACTAGTACCCCAGGAGTATAGTGCTTCTGGAAAGTAGAAAAAAGAAAAGAAAAAATGAGTCTCTCTCAGAGTCTGCCGAAGAAATGCAGCTATGTGGACATATTGGTTTCAGTCCAGTGAGATCCATTTTTGCACTTTCATCTCCAGGAAGCACGAAACAATGACTGCTGTGTAAGCTACCAGCCTTTGGCATGTGGTTACAGTAGCAACAGGACATGAATACTAATGGCATTAGTTCAGATGGGTTAATTATCACATTTGGTTAAAATAAAACTACACTGGTTGTGTCAAAATCTCTTTCTCTCTGAGAAGATTGCTCTTGTAGCTCCAGCTCACCTTGAATTTATAATCCTGCTTTAGCCTCCTGACTGCTGGGATTACATATGTATGCTGTGCCTCAGAAAAAAGAAAATTATTTTTTCCAGCCTCTCCAGACAAGTCTTCTTAAAACAGACTGAAGAAACATATGTTTAAGATATTGGCTATTTTAAAGGTTTTAACACAATGTTTTGGTGCTAAAGACATGACTAATTATAAATGAAAGTCATATATTTCTCAATTTAATTTATATGAATTTTCATGTCGGGCTAAGAGCATGGTTCAGTCCCTAAAGCATGGACCTGGATTCTATCCTCAGAATTCACGTAGACAGCCATGTGCGGTGGTGTGTGTAGCAGTGGCGAGGCAGAGGCAGGAGGCTCCCTAGGGCCTGCTAACCAGCTAGTCCGGCCAAAGCAATGGGCTGCAGGATCAGGGATGCTCCCTGCCTCCAAAAATAAGGTGGAGAGTGATTAAGATGCCAGACAATGACCTCTGAGCTCTCTCTCTCTCTCTCTCTCTCTCTCTCTCTCTCTCTCTCTCTCTCACACACACACACACACACACACACACACACACACACACACACATCAATGGCACCTGCACATATATGCCCACACACATTAACATGAACACACACACATAAAACACACACACACAGTAGTTTTCCTATCTTTGTTCTTGGAGAGTTGGGGGAAGGGCATTTCCGTGTATCTTTCATAATTAACTTTTTTTCTGGATTATGCTTAGCAGCCTCCAGTTGCCACCTTAGCAAGACCTGGCAAGAGGTGCTCACACTTACTTGATGAGCATCAGCGAACAAGGCTCCAGAAGCTTATGTGGCCAGTGACATAAGCTAATGCTTGTTTCTTCATCTGTAAAATGTGATGATTGTACCTTACATTCTGGGCTGAACTTGAGTTTCTCACAAGTTGTGCTGAGATTCCAATCTCAAATGTGAGTGGTGGTATTTAAAGTGGGCTTGGGGGAAGGAACTAAATCGCGGGTGATGGTTGCCTTCATGTAACCTGAAAGCTCTGCCTTTGCCAGTCCTCTGCTGTTTGAGGGCACACTGAGCAAACAGCCCCTCACCAGCATCTCCACCACTCAGTTGCTGGACCTCAGATTTGCAGCATCCAAAGCTCCGAGACGGGAGAAATATACATCTGTCTGTCCTTTAAGTCTCTTAGGTTGTGGTATCCTGTGGTAGCAGGCCAAGAGTATTGAAAACTGGTACAGAAAATAAGGTGCAGTGGGCGTATGCGCCTGCAGGGGTTGAGCTGCAGAGCCGGAGGAGTGGGAAGCATTTGGAGGTGCATGCTAGGTGTGTGTACTGATCACTATTCTTAGTGTTGTTACAGAACAATGGGCCAAAGCGCTGTGAGGAAGGTTGGGGTTATTTTGGGTAGCAGTGTAAGAGTGCAGTCCATCATGGCAGGCAGTGGGTCACATGGCATCCCCAGTCTGGAAACAGAGATGAATGTTGGTTCTCAACTTGCTTCATGCTCTGACCTGATCCCACGGAATGGTGCCCACTCAGATTTGGGACAGGCTTTCCCACAGAACGCAATCTAGAAACTCTCTTACAGACAAGCCCAGAGGTTTGTTTCCGTGGTGACCCTAGGTCCCACTAGTTGACTTCAGGATGAACACACACAGAGGAAAAGCCAGTATTTCATGAAAGCTGGTCAGGAAAAGGTTTCCCTCCTGTTAGTGAACATGTGCTTAGAGACAGAGTGCTCCAACATCACAAAGGGTTTAAGCTGTTCCTCACAGCCTCACATGGAAATGAGGAAACAGTTTGAAACTGGAGGTAAAACACTCTGTTGTTTGTTGGACCCCAAAGTTTAGGGTCTCAAGTGGGAACCCCAAGAACACAGACTCCAGTCCAGTTGATGCAATAGCATGAGGATTTATTAAGCTTCTATATAGAAGGGCAAACTCTGCTCCTAAGAGCAAGAGCTGCATCTTACTGCAGCCCCAGGGGGCTTTTAAAAGAAAAACCCACAAAAGCCATAAGATTACAATTCCCATACAATTTTGTTTCACAAGATCATGGTCTGGGTACAAAGTGATCACAGAGGGGGTACAGTTACCTCAACAGGTACATTTTTCCTGAAACCTCAAGGGGGGATATCAAGGCAGGAGTGGAGTTTACACACAGGTCACGGTGGTCCTTCCTGGAACACCTGCAACTATCCCAGTCACAGTTGAGTGCATCTCTTAACAGAAATCTCTTTACATTGTTATATGGTTGCAGGGGAGATTGAACAATGGCTAAGTCAGGTTGCCCTTGGAACTAGATTTTTAGTTTCTCATTTCCTGAGGCTTGGGGGTGTGAGCCTGAAGGGCTGGGGTCTTTCATTGTTAACTGGCAGAGCTCTCAGTGAGCTGCATTTCCACACTAGTTTTGTGGAAGCAGAAGGACTTTGATGGACTCGGCCAGGTTACCCGATCCTGGGGCAGGGCTGGGATTGGTGGAGGTGGACCAAACTGCAGCTGGACTCTTAACAGCTATTGACCCCAGCCCTTCCCAAAGGGGGATAGCATCGGGGGTGGGGGTGGGGGTGGGGGAGTGGGTTGTGGTGAAAGGTACTGCAGCCTGGAGAAAGGAGCTCAGGAGTGTGGCTCAGGAGGGTCCTCTTGGCTTTGGAAGGAGTTCTTCGGACTGACTGCCATTGAGCAGTCCTCTTGTTGGGGAGGTTCCAATTTCAGAACTCACAAGAGCTGGCACGTTACTTGTTGCTTATCTCTTAGGACCCTAAATATGCTTTATAATTAGTGTGTGTGTGTATGTGTGTGTGTGTGTGTGTGTGTGTGTGTGTGTGTGTGTATGTGCCTTTATTTCAAGCTCCAAAGCTTGGTCCCTCTGTCTGTCCAACACAGCGGTGAGAGCAGAGAGCCCTGAGTTCAGGTGGGGCAGAGGTTTGTTTTTAATCATAGCAGAGGTTGGGGTGAGGGCATTTCCAGGGTCCAAGACCCTGCTTGGCTGACAATTGTCTAGGGGTATCTGTAAAACAAAAAATAGGTGTGTGCTAGACCCAAGAACATCTGGTCACCTTATCTAGTGGTTGGAATGTTTGGGATGTCAGGTACTTTCTCACCCCTGGGTAGATCCCTGGGTGGTATCAGCTTAAGGTTTTTCCTGGATCTGGGTGTTGCCTGGCTGTAAGCCTTTCACAGAAGCTGTGTCTAGGCCCCTAAGCCTGTCATGGCTGCTGTGTGGTCAAGCTGTTCTGGGGCCCATTCACAGTACATGCCATGGCACACATGTGGAGGTCAGAGGATAACTCTCAGGTGTTTCTTCTCTTCTGTCACCTCTCAAGATCTTGAATTCAAACTTGGTTGCCAAGCCTGTGTGTAAGCAACGGTATCCAGCAGACCACAAAGGCGTGCCACAGTGCTCTTGAGTGAATTAGACCAGGATGGAGGTAGAGAGCAGTTGTGAGTTCAAGAAAGCACATGTGGTCTGTGTGTGTGTTCATCTCTAAGTGGCTTGGGACTCATGAGTACAGTGTCTGTGAAATCTCTGCACCCACCCTCACAGAAAGATCTAAAAATATCAGGAATCTCAGTAAATGTTGGTGACTAATGATGATTACTGTGCCTTTCCTTTGCCTGAGATTTTTATGGGGCATACTCGCTGTTTGGGGCCAGATGGAGGAACTGTTAGGCATGGCTGAGTTTTGTTTCTACAGATCTGGGTTTGTATATTCTGTCTGGTGGGTGGTGAGGGTTCCAGGATGTGTGCTGAAAAGCTGCGGCTGTGAAGAAAGCAGGGCTCCAGTTACTCAGCGTTGGCTCCGAAGGAAGAGAGTGTGCATGGAATGGGGAGTCAGGAACCAGCACAAACACACGCAAGCGTTTCCCCCCTCAGGTACTCTCCTGGTACTGGAGGCTTGTAGATGTAACCAACCGTCTTATTAAATAAGAAACACAGAACCAATGTAAAAGAGAAAGCCAAGAGGTCAGAGCTCAGAGCTAAAATCTCACCCTTCCTCCTATGGTGGACCTAGCTTCCTGAAAAAAGAGCTACTTCCTGTGTGTATGTCTTTTCATAGTCTTTTTGTTCTGCCTTCTCATTGGTTGTAAACCCAAACACATGACTGCCTCATCACTGTCTGTATGTACAGCCCCCCAGGTCTTAAAGGTGTATGTCTCCAATGCTGGCTGTATCCCTGAACACACAGAGATCTACCTAGCTCTTCTACCAAGTGCTGGGATTAAAGGTGTGTGCCACCACCGCCACACTCTTGCTATGGCTCTAATAGCTCTGACCCCCGGGCAACTTTATTTATTAACATACAATCAAAATCACATTTCAGTACAATTAGAATACCACCACAGAGGCTGGAGAGTGAACCTTCCCCACCAAACCAGGGGCTGTCCATCATGTAAAAAAGGCAGCTAGACTGGTCTGGACAGTGATTGGTTGGCTCTGTGTGAAAGGCATGGCCCTTTAGTGAGGTGATCCAAACAGTGACAGTGATGGGCAGTGAGGGAGGGAAACTGCAGGTCAGCAACAGTGCTGACCAGGAAGTCCAGGTTTGACAACTTATGCCTTCATGGGGGGAAGTACTCCAGTCACCAGGTACTGGAGTTACCCAGGTCAGATAACCTTATCTGACCTAAAACAGAAAATAAAATTAGAAAATTTATAGTGACTCCAGACAAAGCAGAGTTCTGCGAACCCATGTCTATGGCCTGGCCAGTCAAGCTCTTATAATTGCACTGATGTTGAGAGCTGCTGTTTTCATCTACAAAGTTCATTCTCTAGAACCAAGAAAAGGACACACCCCAATGCACAGGTGTGAGCATGTGCGCGCGCGCGTGCGCGCGCACACACACACACACAGACAGACACACACACGTTTATGATTTTGTGTTGAGCCGCATGTGGCTCACTAGAAGCAAAGGGAGGCTGTGGGCCCAGGCCAAACACACATGGAGAGCAGAACAAATAGAATCCGAAAGACCACAGTCTCAGGTGTACATAGTGGGACCGAAAGACCACAGTCTCGCCTGTACATAGTGGGACCGAAAGACCACAGTCTCGGCTGTGCACAGCGGGACCGAAAGACCACAGTCTTGGCTGTACATAGTGGGATCAAAAAGGCCACAGTCTTAGCTGTGCAAAGCAGGACCATTTCCTTAGAAAAGGAGGCTTGATGGTCAGAATGAGGCTGACATTTTTAAGTATTGAAAATTGACCATTGCACTAGATGCACATCATTTACTTGATAAAATTTCTTATTATCAACTAATTTATTAATTTATGGTTCTGGCTTAAATACCTTAAATACAAACATATTCAGTCATTGTCTGAAAAAAGCAATCACTAATGTTTGGTGAGCCTGGTTGATGTGATGTGTCTGCCAAGTTATCACAACTGTTTGTGTGTGACATGTGATACCAGTTGTGGAAGGAGTTATTTTACACATAAAATCCCAACCAGGGACCCACATTTTCCTTTAAATCAGAATAAAGAGAAAGCAGATGAGTATGAAAGTTTCCAGCTTGCTCTCCTTCATCTCAGTGGGACTGGTGAGGGGAGGCATCATGCATGCACACTCTTCCAGCATCAGTGGACTAGGGTAGGATATCCTGCACACACACTCCTCTATCTTGTGGGGCTAAGGGTGGGGAATCCTGCACACATATTCATCTGGAAGGAGAGAGGAGAACAGAGGAGGATTATAATTAGGTGGTACAAAAGTTGACTGGGCATTGCTATTAGGACCTAAATATTTAAAAAGTTACAGAGCCTGAATTAAAAGAAGGGCTTTTTGTTCAATGGTGAGACTGAGGCTCTTGTCTTCCCAATTTTTAACGTCACTTCATTTAATCAGGGTTTCAACATTCCTAGCTATTCCAAAAGCATTGATTTTTATTTTTTTTTTTAAGCTTGGATCTGCAAGACAGACAAAAGACTGTATATGATATTCCTGTAATGATTTATCTTAAGAATCTGTGAACTGTGCAATCGTGATTGTTAGGCCGGAGAGGCACCTGCTCACCTTTGGAAATGAAGAGCTGAAAAGAGATTGTGAGATTCAGAAAGGGTAAGGGATAGAAGGCTGACCTTTCGGAGACAGGAAACCTTTGATGAACTGTAGGACACCAAGACAGTTCATTTAAAAGAAGTCTTCAAAGTAGCATCCGAGGCTGGTTTTGTGTGTGCCTCCATGAGACTCTTGGGTTGTCTTTTTACATAAACCCAGGGAAATAATAGTTTCTGCCTTTGCTCATGTCTGCAGCCTTCATGTGGTACCTTGGCTTCGTGGCTTTGTTACTGCTTTTCAGTCTCTTTTGTGGACAAAATTAAACTTTCCTGACCATTTGGCAGCATGAAACTTTTCTGCAATGGGTTGTTAAGGAGAAAAGAGACAGGAAAAGGTCACCAATTTAATCTCCACATAATTAAGGTCTTGCAACCAGCAAAATAAAATTGCTGCTAGCATTCTCTCCAGACTGTAAGACGAGTCCCTACTCTCGTCTCAGAAGAAGTTAAAAGCCAGCTGTTGTCATCAAGAGTTCAGGGTGCAAATCTTTTTTGTATGGAATTTTTTAGGTCTGGGCTGTGGTGAGGCTTGCTTGCTGTGTATATACATATATAAGTGTCTGCATGTACATATATATAAGCACATTTTCTAAGGTGCATAATAAGAAGGTTAAAAGAGTATTTTCCTGGAGGAGGAGTGGATTGGGAGTGGGAACTGGGAGGGGGAAGGAGGAAGATTGGGAGGAGAGGGGGGGGCAAACTGCAGCCAGGATGTAAAATAAATAAATAAATAAATAAATAAATAAATAAATAAATAAATAAATAAATAAATAAATAAACAAACAAACAAATAATAAATAAAGACTAGTTTCCAGTTTCCAAGCCTAAATCATAGACTGAACTTAAGCATGTATTAAGGTATAATATGTAGCCAAAAATTCAGTGTTCTAAGTTGATAGAGTCTTATTGTACAGGTCAGGCTGGTCTATAACTGAAATCCTCCTGCTTCTGTGTATCAAGTGGAGTGCTGGGATTTCAGATGTGTGCCACTACATCTTGTTTCCTTTAAGTTTTAAAATAAAACATCCTAAAAATCTATGATAATTTATACATTAAAGTTTTTGTAATAGAGATGAATGAAATTTCTAGATAAATATAAGTAAGTCAACAAATCAAAAATGGTCAGCTAAAAGCCAGGATTTTAAATCAATTGGAAATAATGTCCTAACTTTCTTAGCACATTACTGCTCGGGATCACAGCACACATCACAGGGTGCACTTGGACTTCAGAGCCAATGCTGGAGAGG
This sequence comes from Peromyscus maniculatus bairdii, assembly GCF_049852395.1. Classification (NCBI taxonomy): domain Eukaryota; kingdom Metazoa; phylum Chordata; class Mammalia; order Rodentia; family Cricetidae; genus Peromyscus; species Peromyscus maniculatus. Next base: position 134,717,855 of record NC_134857.1, read on the forward strand.
GAGAAATGAGAATTATGGAATGGGAAATGTAACCTGGGATTTCCCCGCTGTGAAGTGTGGGTCACACGGACACGGCACACTGGGGAATGCCTTCTGAGGAGGAGCCGCGTCCGCAGTCCCCTGCTCCTGGCAGGTGGGAGCAGGGGTGTGAGGCATCTGCGTGTAGGGTGCACAGGAGAGGTGTGCTGAGGAGCTTGCTTTGCTGTCGGCCTCGACTGCGGAGTTCTCTCTGAGATGGCTTCGTCTCCTGAGATTGGGCACATTTCTGTCTTTGGCCTTTCACTGACATTTAATTGTTCATGTCTGGCTTTCACCTCTATCTCACCCAACCACGACGGTTTACTGCTTCTTATCATAAGGAGCAAATAGGCTCTCAGCTGGCTGTTACACTTGTCTACAAATGTATTGCTGGGTTAGGCAGTGTTGCCAAGAATGGCCTTGGTCATCAAGCAACCCTCATAAGACTTTAATGGCTTCTCTTCTCTGTTTCAGATTACTTGCCACTTATAACAGCCTCACAGATAAACACCTGGCTGGGTATTTTAACAATACCAGGATCAGGCGGCACCTCCTAAGATCAGGGCTGGTAAGACTGCTTGAGTTCTGCCCACCTTCTTATTCAATTAAGTCTGAACATTTCCTACCTTTCTTCAGATTTCCTTTGAGTCTGTGACATCTTTTTTTCCATACTAATTTAGAAAAATTACTTCCTTTTAAACTTCTGATTTATTTATTTGGGGCTCTTTCTAAACAAAAGAAGAGAGGTTACAATGGCTACTAAGGAAACATAAATTATTGAAGAAAGGTCCCTGTGAGATTTCAACAGCGTGGTTGATTTGCTTATTTATTCATTTATTCAGTACACATTCTATGAACCAGACACTGTTAAAGAGCAAGGGCAGAGAAGACCTTATTGTTCCAGGAAAAAATTGCTTTTAATACTCATAGAATATGGTGTGGCAAACACGAACAGTTTGCTTACTCTTGTATGTGTGTGTTAACTTTCATTTTCCTGTGATGTGCCTTCCATCAGCCTCAAAGCACTTCTTCCCATGCAATTTCTGTTCCTTTAAATGTGTGGAAGGTGGAAAATTTATCTCAAAAATCCTATGGTTTTCCTTTGAAAGGAAAGGGGTGTGGTTCTCGACAGTGTTGGCTGTTTGCTTTCTTAAAGTACAGTGTTGTCTTGGTGTTGAAAAAACCGTATTGTGTTTCTAATTGTTGTTTGTGTGCTTGGCACTAGCTGGGTGGAGCTGGAGAGAGAAATGCCTCTTGGGGCATTATTATCAGAAGGGTCAGCTGAAACCTGTCTCAGCCAGGAACAAGACAACCACTCACACCCCTTGCAGCCCAACTTCCTCAATTGTGAAATGAACACAATGCCGCCTGTCCCTCAGGATGGCTATTACTGTTAGGGGCGTGCAATGAGTCACCCTGTAATCACTGGTGACTAGGATCACTGCTGCCATGATGCTAGTGGGGCAAAGTTTACTTAACACCATCTCCAAACACGCAAGGAACACTTGTTAAGAGCCTGGTAACTCAAATAAGGAAGGCATGGCCCTTTCTCTAGATCAATGGATCCACCAACAGCCCTGCAACCTGCAGGTTCACATTACATGGAAATTACTTAGAAAATGTAAGTATGAAGCCCCAGGCCCCAGACCTCTGGGTGATTCATGTCCCCCTCACTCAAGTGTAAGCACTGTGGATCTATAGGAGCTTCCTGTCTGACAAAATCCCAGAGAAGAGGTGACAGAGACATATCCAGCTGCTGCCGGAAAGGGGATAGCAGTCAGGATGGCCTAACATTAGACACTTCCCAGGGACATGAGATCCTTTAGCCAGTACATTCTAGATGCGGCAAGTGGGTTATCTGAAGTAATATGCTGCAACAATAATATAAATATTACAGCTAAAAGATTAAGAAGGAAATTAAGACTACAAATGCGGGACTGGAAAGATGTCTCCGTGGTTAAGAGCATGTACCTGAGTTCTGCTCTGAGCACCCACACTGAGCAGTTCACAACTGCCTGCAACTTCAGCTCCAGGACACGTGACACCTGTGGCCTCTGCAGGTACCCACACTCACATGCAAATAGGCACACACTGGCATATAAATAAAAATAAAACTTTTAAAGAGAGAGACGGTAAAGGTGGCTTGCATTTAAACTTGAGGGGAACCAGGGAAGGGGAACAGGGGGAGGGGAACCGGGGGAGGGGAATGGGGGGGGAGGGGAAATGGAAAGCAAAGTAAACAGCCAGAAGGGTAGCAGCCTCCTTTACAGGAGAGATCAGAGAACAATAGCAAATACACTCAAAGGACGAGTCAAAGGAAGCACTACTCCAGGGACACAGTGACTTCGCTGTGACTGTATCGAAAACTATGCATCCCTACTCCTACATAAACCATAAAATTCTAAATCATTGCAAATTTAAATTACATTCTGGCCTGGGAAGTGCAGGAAGAAAAAGCAGGGAGCAAACAGTAATGAAACCAATTATTTCTCAAGACAAACCAAAGGCTTTCTCTGCCGCTTGCCTGCCTTACCCCTGCTGGTGTTTCCGGCAAGCTGCAGTCTGCTCCCTCCGCTGCTCCTGTGCGCTCCTTCCTGGCAGCACCTCCCTCTCCAGGGTGCTTTCAGAGAATGAAAAGAACACCTGGGTTCCATCACTGGGAAATTGTTACTCTAATGAAAACCTTGTTTTAAACGTCAAGTGTACCACCTGTGTGTGTTTTCACATTGACAGGTACGTGAGACTTCCTTTCTCCTATCTGCCTGATGAAATATTCATTAAAAATGGAAGTTCATTAGGGACAATGGTATTCTCCTTTAGGCTTTGAAAAGGACACTTCTCTCTCTCTCTCTCTCTCTCTCTCTCTCTCTCTCTCTCTCTCTCTCTCTCCTTCTTCCCTTCCCTCCCTACCTTCTCTTTTTTGGTACCTAACAACGTATTTTCCTATTTTGTATTTCCGTATGTATTTTATTTATCCATTCACTATTTTTATTTATTCACCACAGATCACTAGAAGTGGGAGGATACTTTCTGAAAAGGAGTACAAAGTAAACACCATGAAGCAGGATCACAAAAAATACATCCGGGAGTGCTTAGCCCAGGCCATCTTCCACAAGGTTCTTGATATGGAGGTGAGGGTGTTTCTTACCCTTTTATGATGGACTGGTCACTCTTCAGTACTGACTAATGGTTGGAGAATTCTTCCTAAACTTCATGCAAAAGGAAGTGGACAAGAGACTTGGGGAATACTGTCTGACTTCCTAAGTAGTCAGGAGCCCAGAGACTCAAGTTTCCCTCCTTTTTAGTTCAGAAGAAATGTGGACATGATTATAAAGTTTGTGATATTTAATTTTCTAAATGTAGAGTCTTTGAATCCACAATGGCTACCCATCCCTCACCATCTGTACCTTAATTTCCATTCGCTAAAAAAAGTGACATCTGTTTAAATATCAGTAATTCCACTGCCATGAATTCTCTCGGATCTGTTATTCTTTTAAGGCCCGTAGCTCAGCCGTATGTTAAGTTTCACGGAGTAGGCATGGAAACATCTGCCGTCCCTCCTACTTTAGGACACATTGGTCAGCACGATTTACAGTCTCAGCGTCAACACGTTTTGTGGAATCTGACATTGCACTTTTAGTGGGCTTTGTAGCTAACCTGAGAAATTAGTGCAGCCTTGCTCCACAAAACTGTGGTTTCAATTGTCAGGCACCATTTTAGTCTCTGCAAAAGGGTGCCACTCTTGGCTCGACCATACCATACAGCAGTAAATCAGAGAAGCTGCCTTGGAAAGCTCTTGCCCTGTGGGTACAGTAACATTTATGAACAAATGTAGAACTATCAGTAAACCAGCAACAAGTTTAGCACCAGTGAAAATATTTATTATTATATTGAATGTATCATTACATCAATATTCACTTATGATGTTTATTGCACACATACGGTTTCTGCTGACTTAGGAACTCATTTTTCACCTCAGCTCATGTCCAGGAATTACATAGACTCATTGTTGACAGCCCCAAATTTGCTGATTACAAAAGTACTGGTGGGAATGGCACAATTCTGCTAAAAAATAATAGTATGGCATTAAATTAATCCCTACCTAGCTGTTAACTTTAGGAGTGCTGTGTTCCACGTCGGCCCAGGTCCTGACAGTTTGGTGGTGTTATGCCCAGATCGATTGCAGGGACCCCAAAGACCACCACGGAGACCGAATCCCACATGTAAAAGCAAAGAGCCTTTATTTCAAGCTCCAGAGCTTGGTCCCTCTGTCTGTCCAACACAGCGGCGAGAGCAGAGAGCCCTGAGCTCAGGTGGGGCAGAGTTGTTTTTTTTTTTTTTAAATCATAGCAGAGGTTGGGGTGAGAGCATTTCTAGGGTCCAGGGCCCTGATTGGCTGACAGTTGTCTGGGGGTATCTGTAAAACAAAAAAATAGGTGTCTGCTAGACTCAAGGACATCTGGTCACCTTATCTAATGGTTGGAATGTTTGGGATGTCAGGTACTTCCTCACCCCTGGGTAGATCCCTGGGTGGTATCAGCTTAAGGGTTTTTCTGGATCTGGGTGTTGCCTGCCAGTAAGCCTGTCACAGAAGCTGTGTCTAGGCCCCTAAGCCTGTCATGGCTGCTGTGTGGTCAAGCTGTTTTGGGGCCCTCCACAGTGGCATGACACAGCGGAACTGTACAGATACTGTCCAACAAGTCTCATGTATAACATATAAATTGTGTTTAAAAGAATATATAATTATAGTATGGAATTTGACCTTCTCTAATCTAAAACATGGGGCTGGGAAGAGAGTTCAAAGGGTGAGAACATTTACAGACCTGAGTTTAAATCCTCAGCATCTATATAAAAATACCAGGTGTGGTCACACCCATGCCTCTAACCCCATCCCAGAGAAGAAAACCTGCTGGGTTTTGCTGGCTGCCAGCCTAGTACCAGGTTGGGTGAGAGACCCTGTCCTGAGGGAATAACATTGAGGATGATAGAGCAGGTTGCTGAGTGTCTTCCTCTGGTCTCTGCATGAACACCTAAGGCATTCAATCCATACACTACATGTTCCACACACACAAACCCACATGCAGTTAAAAAAAAAAAAAAAGAAATATGAGGTGCTCCAAACTGGAAAATATTGTAAGCATGGTGTTTATGCTTAAAGGTTTCAGCATTCAGAGGACACTGCTTGTTTAGATTAGGAATGTTTAATCAGTAAAGTGTGCAGATATGTACAAATCTGAAAAACAGTGAAATCAATTCTACTTCTGTGTTTCAGAAGACACACCTAGACTGTTAATATACTAGAACTACCAGGATTGTCTCCAAGCTGCCATAGTGCTTCCCATTTAATTGAGACTGCTCCAGTTTTCCCCAATATTGTCGTGGGTGTTCATGCATTCACCCATGCAACCTACAGTAGCAGATTCGCTGTGTGCCAAGATGGGATTCTTTTTTGTGGCTGCAAGACACTGTTCATTGAAATACTGTACAGCAATTGCACAGGAGAGGGAAGTGGCAACATTCCACTCACAAAGGAGGGGGCACCCAGAGGGCGTCAGAGCAAGGTGCTGCTGCTGGGGAGCACACCTTGAAGAGAAAGTCAGGCACTCAGGAGAGCAATTCCAGAGAGGGGGGACAGTCATATGCAGGATACCTTGAATGGAAAGGAAGCCAAAAGACTGTGCATGGGGCAGTTTGGCAGGAGGAGGTTGTAGCTAGAGTTTTCCTGCCTTGCCCAGTCAGGACAAATCTCTGTCACCCGCCAGTCCCACAGCCGCTCAGACCCAACCAAGTAAACACAGAGACTTATATTGCTTACAAACCGTATGGCTGTGGCAGGCTTCTTGCTAACTGTTTTTTATAGCTTAAATTAATCTATTTTCATAAATCTATACCTTGCCACATGGCTTGTGGCTTACCAGAGTCTTCACATGGTGCTTGTCATGGCGGTGGCTGGCAGTGACTCCTTCTGCCTTCCTGTTCTTTCTTTTCTCCTCTCTGTGAGTCCCGCCTATACTTCCTGCCTAGCCACTGGCCAATCAGTGTTTTATTTATTGACCAATCAGAGTAATTTGACATACAGACCATCCCACAGCAGGAAGTGACATTATCTGATAAGTTGGAGCTTTGTTTCTGGAAGTCTTGAATTCCCAAGGCAGGTTGCAATGTAGGTGATGAGACCATGAGATGTTTTTTCAGCATGGGAGTGAAATGAATGAGCAGAGCCTTTAGAGATGCTGCTGCTGGAGTTGTGGAGGATGGGTTAACGTGCTGGCAAGATTGGAGGTGAGAGGTCAGTTCGGAATCTGTTGTGAAAGGGTGCAGCCAACAGCAGCAGAGTGTGTGGGATAGGCAGCTGACAGAGACAGTAGAGAAGGAGAGAGCTCTAGAGAAAAGTCACTGTCTCAGGAGCCGGGAAGGTGGAGAGAACATTAGAGACTGAAGGAGGAACTCAAGAGAGGAAGGGGCAGGAGTGTGGGACTAGAAGCCTATGACATGTGACAAATAGGCCTGCTAGGATGCTGTCCTGGAGGCCAGGGCCTCACAAGCTCACAAGCAGCAGAATGGCTCCAATGGTGATGGGACCCAGAAAACAAAGACATTGGAGGGCTTGGGGAGGGAGTGTCAGCCATGGTGAGGAGGAGTTGGGGACAAACGGACCTTGGAAACAGGTTGATAGGAAATGTAAGAGAGTTTGTTGCTGAGGAGGCGAAAGATCAGAGCAGGAGCTGGAGGGATGAGAAGCATCAGGAGATGATTGATGACACCCAGGACGGAGGGATTAAATCAACAGGGACCAAGACCAGAGAGAAGGGTTCCCAAAGGAACAATGAGACAACAGCAACAAAAACCATGGGCTGATTCAAGTCTAACTGGAAGCAGATGATTTTAATAGGAGGCATATTTTTTAATCACCAACTATTATATTAAAATAATTGGAAAACACAGAGGAAATATAAAGCAAAATAATTGCATAAAATTTCTACTTTCAGAGATGACTACTATTAATGTACATTTCTTTTTAGTATCTTCTAGTCATATTTACATAACAATAAAATCATGATATGGCCAAGTGAGGTAGCATTTGGATGTAATGTCAGTGTAAACTCAGGAGGCTTCTGTAGGAGGGTTGCCACAATTCTGAAGCCAACATGGGCAGTATAGCAACTTCCAGGTCATCCTGAGCAATATTCCAAGTCTCTCAAAAACCAAACAAATTCCACAAAACACAGTGGGATTTCAGCTATGGCTCAGCAGTTAGGAGGACTGGCTGCTCTTGCAGAGGAGCACAGGAGTTCAGTTCCCAGCACCCCTTCCAGGCAGCACAGGACGACTGCCTGTAACTCCAGCTCCAAGAAGCCCCCACCCACATATGTCCACAGACACATGAATAAAAATAAAACTATCTTTTTTTTTTTAAAAAAAGAAAAAAGAAAAAACATCATGATACACTGTGACAGGGACGTGGGTTTGTGGAAATCAAAACAGGAAACAGGAAGTGAGACCAGGGCACAGAGCTGTGAGTCTGCCTGTGTTTTTGCTTTCCCTAGTCCTGGAAATTAGGGATACATAGGAATCACCTCCTCACTACAGAGGTCCCCTCCAAACTGGCTCTGTCCGTTACTAGATTTCTATGCACTTCTGCATCTTGCTTCTTCCTGTGTTATTTTCATTTTCCATTAAAAATCAATCAAAGTCTTAAGGAACCTTATTTTAATGATTACATTCTGTTCCAGCACATGGATGTGCTAAACATTTTACCATCTTTTCAAATTTTATTTCATTTTGCACTTTTTCTTCAAAGAAATAAAGGGGTGGGGCCACTTTCAAATAGTATCTTTCTGTGCAAAACACTTAAAAGTCATTACTCGGTTTTCCTCTTCAGATTAGGAATGAAGTTTCTGGTTAAAGGGCATGGATCCTTTTAGCTAAGATGTGTTTGTGCTTTCCCAGAGTGGAGGCAATTGATATTCCCACCTGCACACTCAGGCAGGTGGTTCTTCTCCATCTAAAGGACAAGAGGGGTTATTGAAAACAAAGCTGCCTCCATTGGGATTATTTTCCTCTAAGATATTCTTGGCTCTAACTAGGATGGTTCTGTTCTCCACAGCGCGATCACCAGCTGGAAATAAAAAGGAAACTGGATACCTTAGCTAGGAAAGAGCGGACTCAGAGGCTGAAGGTAAACTCTTTTACCTTTTAATAACACTTTATGATCCCAACCCCAGTCCAGAGGCACCTACTTTTGGTCAGCACACATAGCTGAAGTCAAGCAAATGGTTCTACTGAGCCTAGGTTTCAAGTGTCATCAATATAGATGCTGATAACACAAGCCCTGCTCCTGAGAAATGCATTTTAACATTGAAAAAACTTTCCAAGATGAAATTAAAAATAGCCAAATTTGAAATCTGGCTTTTGTGGTGTTTTTTTTTTTTTTTGTGGCAGAGGCCAAAGGATATTCATGTATCTTAAGAAATGAAAAGAGATGCTAATGTTCCAGTGTGAAGGAAAATAAAACATTGGAAGAATTATGCAATCACACATTTTCACTCGAATGTCACCCTTGAAAATTATGGTGGGAATGAGCTTCCTTAGTAGAAGAAAGCGCCATCAAATCTAAGACGTTTTGTGCTAGGTATTTTTAAAGCCCTTGGTTGTTCTCTATTTTTGTTCTTTGCAGTGAACTTACAAAATACATCAACTTGAATCAGGAGATGAGAGATTCAATTAGGCATGTTTCAGTTTAGGATGGCAGATTTATTTGATTTCTTGAGCTATTTGAAATCATGAGCTGCTTGTTCTTAAATTTCTGTGGTATTACAAATGTGGAACCTAAAACACATTTCGCAAACTAATAAGTATTTGTAAAAGCATTCATAGGGCAACCTATCCTGTAAGACTAAAATTTCCCTATCTGGGTTGATGGACTCAAATTTATTTTTTATTAGGGTTAAAGGCTAATCTTGTTACTAAAGTTTTTTTTTTGTTTTGTTTTGTTTTTTTGAGACAGGGTTTCTCTGTGTAGCTTTGCTCCTTTCCTGGAACTCACTCTGTAGCCCAGAACTCACAGAGATCTGCCTGGCTCTGCCTCCCGAATGCTGGGATGCTACTAAAGTTTTGAATGATAGGACATAGGTCCCTTCTCAGGCATCAGGAGAACTTGGGTGCTCCAGATTCATTTGGCTTGGCTGGCCATGCCTAGAATTGTGGACTGTTACAGGTTCTGTAATTTATCTGCCAAAATGTGAATGCAATGGCTGGAAATACTGAGCTCCAGTGCCTGAAGCAGGGTGGGCTGCATGTCTTCATCTGTGCTGCGCAATAGCAGATGAGGGACACAGGTAGACGGGAGGACCAGTCGTTGGGAGAGTGCTGCAACACTCCAGTTCCTCCCATCTGGCGCCTCTGTCAGGATTGTCAGAGCTCACTTAGTCTTTGTAATTGGCAAAGGCATGGCTTAGATTCCTTCTATTTTATAGGCAAACTTTTGCTTCAAGGCATTATTGAATTATGGTTCTTATATAAAAAATTAATCTTTTCTGGTAGTCTCTACTGGTCACAGTAGTGAAGTACATTTGGCACTTTGTGGTAGTCCAACACATTATCATTGAGGTAGAGAGGACTCAGAGTGATTCCTTTGTGTGCAGCTGGAGAAGATTCTGTTTTCTGCCAGTCACTACTACACCTAGCCCCAACAGGGCCATAAAAGCCTTGGCTAACTTCCATGCCAGGACACAGAATAGCATTCTTAGTGGGGAGGGTTTTGATCACATAGTATGAATGTGTGTCAGGTGCTAAGCTAACCCGATCATGATCATCTATATATCAATTTAATAAATTTATTTTCTCATTACAGGGAGAGTACACAAGACGATTTATTGAAGATAACATGCCCATTCTGACTCCCCATCCTCCAGCTGGTCCAAAGACTAACCGTGGCTGTAGCGTTCTGGCTGAGGAAGGACGTTCTAGTCCATTAACACTGGTAAGCCCTATTAAGCACTCTGTCCCAGCTAATTAATTTATGATTTCTCATTAATCTCAGAAAGAAGGCTCTCTGGGAAGCATGTCTGCACAACCCAATAGACTTGAAAACATAGTCAAAGGAACAGTTGGAAACCCCAGTCTCATAACTGCTCAAGTCTCCATTAACAGCACCCCCTCTAGTCAAAAACCCCAGTCTCATAACTGCTCAAGTCTCCATTAACAGCACCCCCTCTAGTCAAAAACCCCTGTATGTGCAGCCGTCACAGCAGCTTCTTGAGTGGAGATCACTTGTGCTTACATACATACCCAGATCCCTCCCCATCCCTCCACCCCCACTCTATTTTACCCACAGAAAAGAGCAAACTCTACCTGATATCTAAGATCACACACGATGACTTCAAATTATCTATCCCAGTATTTACCTTCAGCACTCAGCAATGTGGCAGAATTGAGATTGTGGTGTGTCATACATGCTCTGTGTTTTCTGATGTCTGGGTATTATTCTTGCTATTCTGTTATCTGCACAAATTCACCAGTGCCATGCTCCATGCTGGTGACATTCTACCATTTCAGTTTATCAAAAGTATACACTTCCACTTTGAGATAATTAAATGTAGTGAAATCCCATCTGAAGAAATCACACACTGATATTTTATCCCAGCATGATTTGTCTGTTGCCCAGAGGTGATGTTTGCTGGAAGGAAGGCACAGTTCTTCAAAACAATAGATTCAGGAAAGATTTTAAAAATGTTTGTTGGGTTGTTGGTGGTTGAAGCGGAGCTAAACTCCCCATGATGCCTTTACTCTTGCTTTTCATGACTGGGTGCTTTTCCTTGTAAAGTCTAGTCATTTCTATTTGTGTTGCACAATATTTGTGGAGAAATTATAAAGCCTTCACAGACTGGTGAGGAAGTCTGTCCCATCGGGCATTAGGCTTCAACATTCTGCAAAAGGTAAACATGTCTTGACTTGCCCTGGTTGAACAGCCCAAGTCTTGATAAGCCCCAGTTTTCTCTGGACTATTTCTTCTCTTCCGGGTTTGATTTGAATGTCGGTGTGTCCACACAAATATGCCTTTGTTGGACAGCAATTCACTAGCCTCTCCCAAGCTTTCCCAGAAGAAACTAAGGAAATCGTGCTGTTTTCTGTCCTTCTATCTGGTTCAGAGAGGGAAAACCCCTTTAAGGGTTTCCTTTCTTTTCTTTTTTCTTCTTCCTTCTTCTTCTTTTTTTTTTTTTTTTTTGGTTTTTCGAGACAGGGCTTCTCTGTGTAGCTTTGCGCCTTTCCTGGAACTCACTTGGTAGACCAGGCTGGCCTCGAACTCACAGAGATCCACCTGCCTCTGCCTCCCGAGTGCTGGGATTAAAGGCGTGCGCCACCACCGCCCGGCTCTTTTTTTGTTGTTTTTTTTTTCAAGACAGGGTTTTTCTGTGTAGTTTTGGTGCCTGTCCTGATTTCACTTTGTAAACCAGGCTGGCCTCGAACTCACAGAGATCCGCCTGCCTCTGCCTCCTGAGTGCTGGGATTAAAGGTGTACACCGCCACCACTGCCCGGCTAAGGGTTTCTTTTCAGTTTTCCAGATGAAGCCCCTCAGGAGATAGTCTGTGTTTCACTGTGCAAGAGTGAGCAGTCCTTTGAAAATCAGAGGCTACACTGCTACCAGCCGGACACTTCAACACTAGGGTTGCCCCTTGATCACATGCTGCCTGTCCTGTGCACCTTACTGGAGAGCTACTGTGATTTGTAGCTGAATTCCCTGCTTTGCAGAGACTCGAGTCCATCCTATCCTGGACATAGCCCTCCCCAGTGTCAGCCCTGACTACCACAACCCTAGATGGAGACAGGCGGCTTCATGGGATGTCACCACTTTCCTTGAGCCTCCCTGGGTAAGGAACGCCTTCAGCGCGGGCTCCTCAACCCACTGATAATTGCACTAAACTTCCCGACACCATGCAAGCTTCTAGCTGTGTCAAATCCATTAAAACTGAGGAAAGTCATCTCAATTGACTCTGCACATCTTTGGGAAATTCACCCCCTGGGATCCCCTTGAGAATTAGCAGGGCTCGGCTAAGCTGAGTAATTACCAGGTAGCCAATTTCAACTCATATTTTGGTACAGCTTTGAGCGTGTTAAGACAGTGCCATATTTATTGTAGGAAAGTGCATTCACACGTTGTAAAATGTAGCAAACTTGAGGTAGCCTCTGATATGAGCTACGCGAGATTGGGGCTCACAGCTGTTAGTTAATGGGACAGATCTGTTTTTAGAGACAAATGTGATCAGTTGAGCATTTGACTACCACATCCATCTAACTGGAGGATATTCCTATGCAAATGCACAGCAATAAAACTAAGAGCACAACCACCAATAGATGATGTTCTGGTTTGTAGTAACCTGCTCTCCTGGATTTCTACACAAGACTTTTCATGTTTCGGATTATTGAACAAGAGACCCTAAACAGCGTTAGTCTAGTAGAGTCTCTTATTCAGAAGTGTCTGGTTCTGTATGTGGGTTTTAAGACCTTTCTATAGTTCATCTCTTGTTTACTCTGACTTGTCTGTTACTTCAGTTGATCCACGTATGCTTGTTGGGGTTCAGGTTTATAGAGACTCTGTATTTATTACTTTCCTTCTTACTGAGACAAAATACCTTTGAGGAATGACTGAGGTAGGAGAACCTCATCTGGGTTATAGCTTGAAGATGTGGAGTCCAACACGATGGAGAAGGCATCCAAACAGGTGGCACCATGGTGGAGGAGCATGTAGCTGGGGCTTTTCTCCTCCTCACATCCTGTCAGAACAGGAAACAGAGGGTGGGCTATGAGCATCAAGGGTATTCTTTGAGCATCAAGACATGCCCTTTAGAGAGAAGCTTCTTCCGGCCAGCCTTTACCTACCAAAGGATTCACAAACTCCTGAAAGAGCTACTCCAGTTTTGGATCAAGTATTGAAACAGCTAGTGGGAGACATTTCGCATTCAAACCATGGGGTTCATCCCCACCCCAGCACATGCCCATGAGTCTCAGGTGACTCTATGAAGTCATCAAACACCTGGATTCCTTCTGTGTTACTCATCCACCAACTTGGGGCACCTGCCTCATCCACAGCAGCCAGAGCTGTGTATCATCATGTGGATGCTCCAGCCTGAGGGAAGGGGTCAGCGGGAAAGTAAGGACAAGCTCCCCTTCTCTATAAGTGTGAACTGCGAGTGGCATGGGTCTCTTGTGTTCACATTTTACTGGTCTAAAGTGAGAGGCCCATCTCTGCACAGAGTCATAGGAAAGTCTGGGGAACATACTCTCTTTGTGTCAGACATGTTCCCAAATGAAAATTTTGTCCTTGGAGAAGAAAGGAAAGCAAATGTTAGGCAATATTGTCCCTGCTGCTGTTCGCTGGTCCTGGCTCAGAGCCGGCTCTTACTTGGATTTTTGGATCACCATCTTCCTCTTGCCTCATTATTTGGATAAAATTTTAGCTGCTTCTGTGAGAACTTAGTTTTCCTTAGCCCTTTCGGTTAACTGTAAATATTCTGAGAACACATCATTCTAAGTCCTGTTCTCTGGCATCAATCAGCCCGATTGACTCATAGAATCTTTGGATGTTAAATGTTACTTTTTATCTCCTTACTAGGCCTAAGGTGGAGACTCAGTATGTGCCTATTGTTGAAGAATCAGAGGTTTAGCAGTGTGTGCACACATGCTTCTCAAGATGCCGTGAGAACAAGGGCTTGGTAGTAGTCGCTGGCTGCCCAGTTTTTATGTGTTTATTTATACATACTTTTGCAGAATGGAATATTTGTGGCTCATCATCCTTTAGAGTTAATGTACAAAATGCTGTTCATGAATCATTTATATACTGTCCTTCTCATACCCTTTGCCCAAACATGCATGTCCTATTCTTGGCATGTTTTCTGCTGTCTTCGTATAATAGGACAGCTGAGCCAAAAGCTTCATCCCTCCATACTTTTGACGCATTGTTAATCTTTATACTAAACTTATAATATTCTGTTGATGCCCCCAAAAGGCACTTACAATGTTCCACGCTGGCACTTTTTGTATTCGCGGCAGTACATTCTTGATTGGAAAGTTTCTCTGTTGGAGGCTCAGCAGGAAACAGATGGCTCATACAAATAGAGTAATTAGGAAGTTGTTTAATAAAGAAACTATTTAGAAAGATACAGCAGGGCAAAGAAAAGCCAACTAGGGATGGTAAGCCCACTGGGGTCAGCACCCCGGGAAACCACAGTCCCTAGACTGAGGGGGGGCCTGGGAGGTGTCAGGCTCCAGAAGCAGTAGGTAGGGCCTATGGGGCAGGGCTTCTCTGTGGAGGCATAGCACTAAGGTGTCAGGAACCATTTCTACCTGCAGGGATGATGGGAATAAAGGCCTCCATTTCATCCTCCCATCTTCTCTGATGTAACTCCTCTCTTTGGTAGAATCCAACTGCAGTCCTGAGGTTGGTTGGTAAATTCTTGAAGGAATCACTTCCAGGGCCCAGAGCTCCACAGACAGAGAAGGTAGACAGGAGACCTAGAAGAACAAATGGAAAATACTCAGTGTGGAAACGTCCATTTTTATACAGTGCCTCCCAAAGCTGCCAGCTATAATTTTTCATTTTGTTTTCTTACATTTCTAGGAAGCAGCTGAAGACACGTAATTGGTGGTACATTATAGCCAAGCACCTGCCTTTCCTGTTGTCTGCTTTTACTTTGGGTGCCAACCTCGCAGCGTAATGAATTCAGAGTAGATTGTATATTGAAAACATTGAAACTGAAATGAGTCTGTTCCAATAATATCATTTCAGATCTCTAAAGCTGGAACATTATTCAACTTAACATTTAATTGAGCAAAGCCATTCTTTGCAAAAATTCAGTACTATCAAGAGTTTACAGTATGAGCAAAAATATGGGACTATAATAGAGGTCATCTCTTTTGTCTAGAGGGCTCCATCCCTGTGATATCTGGTGATGTAGACGACTTCAACACCATATGTTTTAACAAATACTTTGGGTCAGAAGGGTGTGTATAATGGAAGGATATAATTAAAGTTTAATCTGCTCAGTAAAAAGGCACCATTAATTACTCTGGGCAATTTGTTGGATTATTAATTGGTTCTGGAAACATGTCAAGATACTAATTTAAATGGAACTTTCCCCCTAATTGTCTAGACAGCTCCTCGACCATATACTGCCCCAGGAAATATGCAGCCTCCAATTCGATTGCAGCCTCTTCTCAGTAATCGCTCAACGAGAAATGTTTCAAAGATAACTTCAGGGTCCAAACCCAGAACCTCATTGCTGGAAAGTGAAGCTCCATTTCCTATTGGGGTAAATGCTATGCTCTTTATAAGAAATATTTTTTTAAAAATTATTGATTAAACTCGTACTATCAAAGGTTTTAAGATGCCATGTTCAGTTCATCCACACAGTGAAACTTATTCTGTACATTCATTAAGCCCTTACTGTGTACTTCTGATGAACTCTATCTTTCTGTGACTGGAAGGCCTGTTTATGTAATTAAACAGAATCTGTAAGGGATGGATTTGTAATGATATTCAGCAGTGCTAGCTCACTGTGAGAAAGCTAGATGAGAAACAAAGAAGTCTTTTCACAGCCACAAATGACTGTCCTCAGAAGTGACCTTGTGTGGACTCCTTGCAGATTTAAACATAGGAGAACCAGACATGCTGGTCTGTGTTTGCATTGGGACAAGCTTTTCTATCAGTGTGTGGTTAGGAAGGGAAGTCTATCATTCAAACGTGCTGAACTCATCATACCCAGGGGACTGACAAGATTATGTCTTGGAAAATCTTCGCCCATCAGAGTATGAGAAGTCTAGGAGTGCCTTCTGTGGAACAGATTCTACCTAGACCGGGAGGAGGACTAAGCCAGACCATTCCTACACTGGGGAGAGACAGTTTGTGTTTCTAACTTGTAGAAACATTTGCTAGCTTAAGAGTTTGTTGTAGACGAATTGCTACAGTTTGTGTCACAAACATAATTGCAAATAAATGGATGAATGTGCTTCATTCCTTACTATGTAAATGCCACCCAGGAACCTAAGACACTGTCCCCTTTCATTGACAAATGCCCTTCTTTCAGATAAATAGGTGTGTGTACTTCATACTAAATACATACATGCAGCTGCGGCATCCCAATCCATTGAATGTGGTTTTAGTTCATGAGAATGTTTACACACCTTATTCAGTTAATTTACCGGTAGCTTCTTTTTTTTTTTTTTTTTTTTTTGGTTTTTCGAGACAGGGTTTCTCTGTGTAGCTTTGCGCCTTTCCTGGAGCTCACTTGGTAGCCCAGGCTGGCCTCGAACTCACAGCGATCCGCCTGGCTCTGCCTCCCGAGTGCTGGGATTAAAGGCGTGCGCCACCAACGCCCGGCCTACCGGTAGCTTCTTAAAAGCTAGGAGAAAGTTAATTGGGAAGTGGTGGCTTTTTGTTTGTAGAAACTGTTTGGAGTGAGGCAAGCTCCTGGGTCTTAGATCTAGGGTCCAATTGAAGGCACATACTTGCTATTTCAGCCACTGTCCAGGAGTAGCCAGGTCCTATGGGATCACTTCAGGCTACTTAAAATAACACAGAAGCAGGATCCTATCACTTTATAGTAATCCAAAATAGGAGATTGGCCTGATCAGGGGCCAGTAATTCACCAAGCTTGTAGGAACAATGTTGTCTCCCAGGCTGGCTCAGAGTCACTTGAGAGACAGGATCACAATCAGGAGGTTGCCTGGTGACCGAAGAATCAGAATGGGGCTATGTCTCAAGGCAGTGTTCCTGGATCAGGTTAAGGCTTCCTGGGGCATTCATCTCATCTTAGCAGTGGGCTTGCCAAAAGTACCCGAAAACTCACAGGTCTTTGCCTAAAACTCTCTGTGTCCTCCAGGGTTAGCTTTGCCATTTGGGCTGGACATACTGAAAGCCTGATGGGTAGTACTTCCTCCCTACTAGGCAATCCTCCAATGGGTGCTTTCCATGTTTGCCAAGGTGATTACATTCTTCCCAAACTTATATAGTTCTGAGTTCTACTTTGGTAAATTTTCTTCCTAGACTTAAGAACACTGATAGTGAGATGACACATGGTTTTTGGCTCCCAGCAGCTGATTTTTTTCACTTTCAATGATTTTCCCCCAGATTTACTCTGAGACACTGTATGCAAGTAATAACTACATATACACACATGGTGACATATAATATAACTCAAGTGTTGAGAGTGTGGGTTATTGAAGGAAAGGCACTAGGTAGCTCACATGCACCAACAAGATGAAGATTGATTTTGTGTTAGTTTCAATTGCCTAAATTGAATATTTAAATATTTTGAGCACTTATGATAGACTCGGTACTGAAGAACAAGTGTTATTATTGATTATCAAGGAAGACACCAGTAACTTATTGGAGCTTACTATGTAATATGCATAAGCAAAGTAGACTATGAAAAGAGACATGGTTTTATAAGTGGTATTGATGGTGAAAGTGTTGACCACTAGACGAACTCCTCATGACAGACAGTGGTCTGTATGTTGTTAAGTATGTATTGGGCACTGGGTTGACCCTTCTTGCTTTACTGAAGGAGTGATGGGTATACCAATGTGAGGACTGGAAGTGCCACAGGTAAAACCAGGTTGAACTTGTCATAGCAGTCAGGTGAGCATCTTTAGGAAACAGTGACTTGGTCCACAACAGGTTGGTTTTGATGCCATTAATCATGTGGCAAACACTGCCAATGTTGAGAGGGAGTCTCTTCTGCCATGAGAAATCAGCATACATATTTTCAAAGCACTGCTTGGAAGATCTACCACCGTTTTAACATGTAGGGATCTACCCACGGAACAAGGCACATGTATGCAAAGGAAGAGTCAAGATTGCTTTGAACTGTCATATTTACAGTAGTGAACAACTGGGAAAAGTTTTTCCCATAATAAAGTATAGTTTAAGGTGCTTAAGTACCTAAAAATACACTATGATTGTATGTAACAGTTTAGAAAATTATCCAATATATCATCAGTTAAAAATAGAAAAAGATTAAAAATATTCTTAAAATCATTTCCAAAACAAGACAAGCACCTGATACCAGTTATGCTATTTATTTTTAAAAGCAATTAAAATTTCCAAATTCTCAATGTCCTAGATTAATTAATTTTGATATTTATGTCATGTGCATTTACTTTTAGTTTGATATCCTAGGCTCAATGCAACCTATTGCAGAAAGAAATTGGAAACAAAATAAGAATGCCCAATGTAATTTAACATCCAAACAGTAGAATCTGCTTACACAAAAGTGCTGGTTTTATTCAAGATTTGAACTAGACATGCTTTGACTTACTCTGCTTTTGTTTACTTAGTAACCAGTGCCCTTTGGAGAACTTCCTTTTCTAAAAATAAAATTTTACTATTAAGCATTTCAAAATTTAGACTAAATTGGCTGGAAATTAATTAGGAATACAAAAATATATTGTAAATTTATGTTGAGTAAGTGTAAATAATTTTTTAACAATTTAAAAAAATTGGTGTAAAATAGATAAACATATCTAAAGATTCCATAAAATGTGGAAATATCCTTCAGATACACAAAAATAACCAATTTATAAAAATGTTTAGACTCAGATCTGTCTGGTAAAAATTATTGGTTTTACTTATAAATCCTTTAAATGATTAAAGTGAGGCATTTTGATTAAACCCTCAAGCAACATAAAGAAACATCCCACAAGGATAAATTAATGTTTGAAATTTTCCATTTGTTCTTGCTTTTTAAATAAAAATCTACATATAAATTTCTTAAAAGAAGTGTTGCATCATACTGCATGTGCTGATACGTTAGTATAAATGTGCTTATATTACTATACCCCGGTGAGAAATATATAATCTAATTAAAGAAACAAAGCAAAATTTAATTCTTTCCATATATATATATATATATATATATATATATATATATATATATATGTTGCTAAAGTTTTTATGGTTCAACTGAATTTGTATGTATGTATGTATGTGCACACATATTTAAATACCATACACACATATAGGTGCATGCCCAAATACACATTTACAATAGAGTATTAGTACTTGTATTTAATATTAATAGTAAATCTGATATAGGATTTATTCCTGCTTGCAGGATTTCTAGATCAAAGAGTATTCTCTTTGAAACTTGGTGAATCATTTTGTTTGTCCTTCACAAAGTCTGAAGTAATTCAGTGTACAAGCTGGCGTGTGATCACAGCCTTGCTTCTCCTACCTGCTCAAACCTTGGGATGTGTGAAGTCTGAATGTGAGGACAGTACTTCCTGTTGCTTAGTGCACTGGCCAGCCCTACCTCAGAGTCCAACCCTGCATACCTCCTGGCATGAAATTAACTAAATTAATTTTCCCTTGAGTGCTGTTCCTAAGTTTTCTATTAAATCTACATTTACACAAGGTTAAAAACATGTGCTTATTAAATTTGCAACAGATACAAAAATGTGATTTTAATAGATTCAAGTGTGTGTGTTGGGTTGGTCTGTTGTTTTCGGCTGGGCTTGTATGCCGTGCCAATTGTCCAGGCTTGCCTTTGATTAGGGGCTGTGTTGGGGCTCTGCTTGTGCGTCACGGGCTCTTACATCATGGTGTGTGATTACAGGGCAAGAAAGCAATGATGAAATTCAGGAACTACATGGACAATTCCCAGAGGCCGGATACCTACCAACTTCCAGACATTAACAGTTACCTGACACCTATCCCCCCGACACCCCAACCTCAAGCAGGAAAGATCTCCAGGGAGAACAGGTCCGAGCCTTGGAGGAGGAAGAGGCTGCGTCCCATCACGGCTCCAAATGGCTTAGAGCCCCTCTACACCAGGGTGACTATGGATCAAATGTTCTTTTATTACTGTAACACTGATGACTTCACACCAGCTGAGTTCTAGATCTGTAGTAGAATTTTCTAGAATCAAGTACAAAACTGCATTACACAAAGAAGTGCATTATTTTTGTAAGTACAGCTATAAACACGTCTGAGTAGGTCAGCTGAATAGCTGATTTATCATCATTGATGATAGAAGACTCAGGAAGTCTTGTGGCCAGATTTAGTTTGACTGACTCCAGTTTTGTTTCCCTTAATTTGATCATTCAGAGCATCTTAACATTTAATTCATGAAAATTCATGGATTTAAGCATAGCTAGAAAGTGTAATAGCTATAATTTTATTTTTGATGGTTTATTGCAAATTTGTGAATATTGGCTACAGTTTTTTTCAGTGTTCTTTGAAAATGCTGTGGTTTTCACACATTCTCCCCAAAGCATTGATATAGCACATGCAGATGAACTATATAACAGCTTCAGTCTAGTAAGAGAGCCGAGGACATCTTTTTCGTTTGGCAAATACACAACCACATTAATGACATGGAACTTCTCTGACTCTTAGCAGATAGTGGAGTTGACATTTTCCAGAGTTAACATCAAGTAGGGAAGTACCAAAATGCATACACACTCTACATCCTGCAATTCCAAGTCAGCCTCATCTCCAATACCCTTTCCAAGCCCCTGGTCCGCATCTAACCCTCAGCAGCTGCCCTCCCTTTGAATCTTCTCAAAAGGCCAGGGCTTTCTTTTCCCCCTATTTCAACTTGACTTATTTCCGTTTGATTTCCTCTAGTTCTTTCTCTCTGATGCTGTCTCTGGAAGAGCCTTTGCTCCTACTCCTGAAGACTCCTTTGCCCCGAGTGCCCCATCTTTGAGTGACATTGCACTCTGCAGTTTTTGTCTCCAGCCTTCTTGGCACATTTCCTCTGGTTTTTTGCAGAGGGCAGGTTTTACATAGAGTTATCAAATTCTTTCCATGTAGACTGAACCTTAGACCAGGTTTCTCTTTTCATTTACATTAAAAAAACTATTCTTTGAAAATTTCACACTTAACATATTTTTTATCTTTTATACTCCCAACTATCTCTCTCCAACTGCCCCCGAAACCCACCAACTGACTCCTGCCCAACTTCATGTCTATTAACATTATTATTATTATTAATTATCTCTCTAATCCATTCGTGCTGATCATTTACAAATGATTGTGGGGCTACCACTAGGGTGTGGGTAACCTATCAGTGCCAACATCCCCAAATGAAAGTGACTATCTCTCCCTTAACACCAACAACTGCAAAAAGCTCCTCAGTTGGGGGAGGGGCTCAGGAGCTCATCCCAGTCCCTGCTGGAGCAGCGACTGGCTTGATCTTGGGCAGGCAAACACAGCTGTGTGAGCTATGTGTGTACCAGCCCAGTCAAGTTCAGAAGCCAGTGCTTCACAGCTCCTCTCCAACCCCCACCTCTTACGTTGTTTCTGATCCCTCGCCCTCAATGTCCCCATGAGCATTCCTCATCCCATCCCTTGGTGCTAATGCAGAGTGACTCATTGTAGATGTAACCAACTGTCTTATTAAAATAAGAAACACAGAACCAATGTAAAAGAGAAAGTTGAGAGGTCAGAGCTCAGAGCTAAAACCTTATCTCCTGCAGTGCTCCTAGCTTCCCGAAAAGAGAGCTACTTCCTGTTTGTCTGTCTTTAAATAGTCTTTCTGTTCTGCCTTCTCATTGGTTGTAAACCCAACCACATGACTGCCTTGTCACTGCCTGTAAGTACCGCCCTCCAGGTCTTAAAGGCATATGTCTCCAATGCTGGCTGTATCCCTGAACACACAGAAATCTACCTAGCTCTTCTAACCACCACGCTCTTGCTATGGCTCTAATAGCTCTGACCCCAGGGCAACTTTATTTATTAACATACAATTAAAATCACATTTCAGTACAAATAAAATACCACCATAACTCATCTTTGCTTCATTGTTTACTGAATTTCATTGATATCTGCTGTAACGCTTCCCATTTTATTTATAGATCTATTCCCTCCCCTCCCCTCCTCCCAATCTTATTTTTCTTTTTGAAGAACCAACTTTGTTTTATTGATTCTTTGTGGTTTTTTACTTTTATTTCACTGATTTTGGTTATCTCTTCCTATCTACTGTTTGTGGATTTGTTTTGTTCTTGTTTTCCAGGGCCTTAAGGCATGTACATAATTTAATTTGAGATCTCTCAAGCCTTTTGATGTAGGCACTTGGCACTATTGAAATTTTAATTAATTAATTAATTAATTAATTAATTAGAGACAGGATTTCTCTGCTTAACAGCCCTAGCTATTCTGGAACTTGCTTTGTAGACCAGGCTGGCCTTGACCTCACAAAGATCCACCTACCTCTGTCTCCTGAGTGCTGGAATTAAAGTCATGCCCTACCACTCCAGTTGACTGTTTGAAGATTGTCTGACTTGTGTTTGATAGATTTTTGGTATTTTGTACTTTCATTTACTTAACTCTAGACATTTTTTAAAAATTCCTTCTTAATTTCTTCAGTAACCTGATAATCATTCAGTAGTGTATGTTTAGTCTCTCTGTGTTTGAGTCCTCTATGTACCTTCTGTAGTTTTTTATTGATGTCGATGTCTAGCTTTGTTCCATTGTGGCCAAATAGAATGTGCTATTTTAACTTTCCTGTATTTGTTGGGACTTTCTGTGTATCCCAGTTTTGGAGAAATTTTTCGTGGATTGCTAAGAAGAATGTGGATTATTTAGTGTTTGAATGGAATGTTCTATAGATGTCTTTTAGATCCATTTGATTTATGATGTCATTTAATTCCAATGTTTCTCTGTTTAGATGACCTGTCTACTGTTGAGAGTGAGGTATTGCAATTATTATCACTGTGTTGGGGTTAATATGTGGTTTTTACATCGTTGAGTATTATTTTGTGAAGTTGGATACGTCTGTGTTTTGTATATACATAGTTATAATTATGATGTCTTCCCTTGTGGATTGTTTTTTATTGAGTATGAAGTGTCTTCTTACTGGGGAATTGAGGCAATTAATACCCAGAGTTGTTATTGAAATATGTGTATTAATATCTGTCATTTTATTGATTGTATGACGTTTTCTCAGACATCACTTTATAAACTGTTCTGGTATTATTATTAATTCTCTGGGACTCCTTATGTATGGTTTTCCTTGTTTCTAAACCAAACTATTTTGTGTAGAACTAGCTTAGTGATCATAAATACTTTAGTCTGTTTTTTTTATCATAAAAATTTTTATTTATCCAATTTAATATAGAGTTGTGGTAGGTAGAATAGTCTAGGTTGACAATTGTGGTATTTCAGAATGCGGAATATTGTTTTCAGGCTTTAAAAGTTTGTGCTGAATAATCAACTATTATTCTAGTTGACTTTGACTTGGTCTTTCTGGGCAGTTTTCAATAGTCAGTTTTTATTCTGTGCTCTTAATATTTTAACTATAACATTTCACAGAGAGTTTCTTCTCAGAGTCTATTTAGAGTTCTTATGGTCTGTACCTGGGTACTCATCTCTTTCTCTAGGTTTGAAAACTTTCTTGAAAGTATTTTCTATATAATTAATATTAAACTTCATTTTACTATTCCCATAATCTGAAAATGGACAATTAGGTTTTTTTTCATGGTTTTCCAGATCTCTCCACTGTTTTCTTCATATATTTGAAAACTTATTTACCATCACTGTCTGATCCAATTTCTCTACCTTGTCCTCCAGTCACGATAGTCTGTTTTCTGCACAGTCTGTTCTGTTGGTGATGGTTTCCACTGAGGCTTTCATGTGTGTTGTGAAGTTTTTTATTTCCAGCACTGCTTCGCCTTGGCTCTTATCACTAGTTGTGTCTCTCACGGAGTTCTGCTTTCATGTCTTGTATTGGCATCCTCATTTCGTTCATCTCTGGTTTTGTTCTCCTGAAGTATACTCATTTTTTTCTTTGAGTTGTGTGAATACAGCTATAGCCACACTTTTACACATGTATGCACACATATATAATCACACACACACACATGTGCACCTATCTCTCTCCTTTTGGGAACTCTCTGATGAGGTAGAACTATTCAGCCTATCGCCTAGGATTACTCTAATAATCAACTTTTCTCTCCTGATTCTACTTCTTTGTACTGATGATCTTGTTGTGAGAATCTTCATTTTTATTTGCCACACAGTCTGTTGAGATTTTTGTTCTGATGCCATATTTAAATTCTGATCATGTGTGTCCATTGGCCACCCTTTTATAAAATACTGTACTGAGGGTGGAGAGCTGCCTCAGTGCTTAAGAGCCCCTGTTGCTCTTTCAGAGAACACTGGTTTGATTCCCAGCACTCACAATTATTCATCTACTTTTTTTTAACTCTTAGCATTTTGGAGTTTTAGGTATGAAGTCTGGACTTTTAATGTGTCAACATAGTAGGCAGGTGGTTTGTGTTTAATTCGGTTTGGATATCTGCTCCATTAATGAGTTTAGCCCCATCCCATTCCTTATTGTGATATTTCTCTGGTAGCATCCCTCACACTGTACCTCTGTTTCCTCAAAGCTTTGCTTCTTCCCTTCCAGACTCTGCTTGCCAGGCTCATTTCTCCTACCCTTTTTCTCACCCCCATGACTTTATTTCGTTCTCATCCTTAACCTGAGCATCACCATGGCTTCAGCCTTGATGTTTGTTTCTCTGTTCTGACATCATCATCTCACATAGTTTAACAGTTTGCACATATCTTCTCTAGGTCAGTACAGCCTGAGCTGCAAAATCATCATAGTAAGAAGCCAAACTTCTTCATTCATTGATGAACAAGAGCTCAGTTCTGCCAGTCTCCCAGCCCTCTCTTCCACCTCTTCCAAGCCAGCTTGAATTACTGCTTCAGCTGGAACTTTTTATTCCATGGCATTAACATCTGGAAATATACTTACTTTCAAACTACTTACTGCCTTTTATTCATTAAATTGTCTGTTCTTATATATGTGCTCTGTGAACTTTTAACAAAATATGAAAATTTTATGTTTAATGGCAATACTAATGACATCTATTATTTAGTGAGCCCTTAGAATATAGTATTTAACATATCATGTATACAACAAGCCTAAAAAATGACACACAATTTCTTAACTTTAGAGATGAAGCAAATCAGGTTAAATAAATGGTCCGCAATCACAGAACTCATTAACATCATCCTAAGTATACAGCACAGCAAGCTGAACTGTTGTTGCAATCATCAAACTCAAAAGTGATTGTAATTTATTTTCTCTCAATTCTTGGAATTAACTGTAATTGGTCAGCAGTTTTCTTCAACAGAGAAACCAATTAGACTTCTATATGATAATCCCAGGCACTTGACATACATGATCACCTATCCTTATAAGGACCCTGGAAGGAATCATTGTATCCATGCACCTCTCAGACAGAATGGACCAAGAAAGGGTCTGTTGTCTTTACTCACTTATAAAGATGAAGTGGTCACTTCAAAACTATCCCTGTGTCATGATCAATGTCAACTCAAAGCAAACAACATTAGGATTTATTCAGTCCATTTGTTTGAATTTTTATTTAAAAAGTAGCTGAAAGTGTCAAAAATACTTCCTTTCCAGCAGAGAGAGAGAAGAAAGAGAGAAGAATTGAAAGTGGAAAATAACAGTTTGCTCATATCCCTATTGTTTACAAAAATCAAAGCCAGAATCTGGATGCTGAAGTCCCTGAGAGGAATTTATTTTGTAATGTTTTTGATTCTTACACATTTGTGCACAAAATATTTATAAATATTTTGTCATGAAGTGCTTGGAATTATATGTCTATGTTCTTCATATTATAAAGTCATGTGGGAACAGGAGGCTGACGGGAAGACACGAGGTCAATTAGTCTGTATTTTGTTTATCCTAGGATCCGGGAAGGATTTACAAAGCAGCACCACATAGCAATGCAGTTATCACAATGGTCTATTTCGGGAAGAATGTGCACCTATCTTATGAAGACACAGACTTTCGAGATGAAATCAAGATTTACCAACAGCACTGTGGAGGAGAGAACCTCTGTATCTACAAAGGCAAACTGCTTGAGAAAGGTACAAATCAATGTGAACTGAGAAAAATGCTTGGGGTTGATGTTCCAGATAAGCTGTTGTTGACATAATAACAAAAGGACTTCAACCACTTTGTGAAATTATGCATATCCAGGGAATTATAAACCAGCTGCCTAAAAGTAAATCTAGCTTCACAGCTCGCCGATGGAGGCTGGAGCAGCAATTACTCCTGTGGATTGTAGAAGAAGGATTTGGAGTTGTTTAACCTGGTAACAGATTCATTTTAGGACAGAGATATAGATGATCATCAAAATGGTTCAGGAATATGCTGTTCCCAAAATCACAAGTTAACTATTTGGTTTGCTATAGTGAATGATATTATAGGTTACCATAGGAGAACAATCATGGGTTGGCAATTTGTTATTTAGAATACATGGTGACAAAATCACAAATTAATAGACACCATGATGAGTCACACCTAAGTAACTTAAAGTAAAAAAAATCCTAAATGTTCTTTTTAGTACTTTTTAGTTTCCTTTGATCCTAAGTCCATCCTTGTCAGCATAAGATATTTTTTATTAACACATGTTCCCACACATTCCCTTCAATATTCAGTTTAGTGGGGCAGCAGTGAAAGGAGACATATTTTAAAGCTGTGTTCAGGCCTTGCTTACATAGGAAACTCTTTTTAGGAAGCACTGTTAGTTTTCAAAACTATATGAGAAATCTTGAAACAGACTGAGGAGCTGGGAAAGGACTGCAGTACATTTGGAATTCATTTTTGTTTTAACTTTCTTTCACCAATCGAAAAGAGTGACTTTAAGGAAAACAGTCCAAAACTTTTAAAGCTACAAATATAATGACATATTTGCAAATTACATGTTTTAAGCTCCCCAAATGAACTAGATACTAGAGTATTAGTTTTAATTTAAAGGAAAATGAAGCATGCTTCTCAGTTTGCTGGGAAGTGTTACCATTTTTACAAACTTGGCAAAAATGTCTAAATTTACTTTGGTGTTTGCAGTCACATTCCAGAGTTCATTCCCATCACTGTAGATGAGGCAGGAGACAGGCTTCCTGAGCTGGAGTGGCTCTGGAAAGCTGTCTGTCTAGCTCTGGCCAGGTTGGGTGGGTTCTGTGGTTCTCTGCTACCCCAGTTGTTCCTGGGAGCCAAGCAGCAGCCTTTTTCTAAAGGAAGGGTGTGAATTCCAAGTGAGCACCGCATAAACTGGAGCAGAATCACACACTCTTATCTTAACCCAAGCAGCTTAGACACAATTGTTTTTTTTTTTTTTTTTTTTTTTTTTTTTTTTTTTTGGTTTTTTCGAGACAGGGTTTCTCTGTGTAGCTTTGCGCCTTTCCTGGGACTAACTTGGTAGCCCAGGCTGGCCTCGAACTCACAGAGATCCGCCTGGCTCTGCCTCCCAAGTGCTGGGATTAAAGGCGTGCGCCACCACCGCCCGGCCACAATTGTTTTTTAAAAGTATGATGTTTGGGTATTAATTTGGAAGAACTCATGAAATTAGCTACCATCTAAAATTAGAATGTCTATGTTTAGGTGTCTATGTGTGGTGATAAATGGTGTACCCTAATAAAACTTGCTTGAAGATCAGATAACAGATCAAGCCACTAGATTAAACAGAGGCCAGGAAATGGTGGCACACACCTTTAATCCTAGCACTCGGGAGGCAGAGATCTATGTGGATCTTTGTGAGTTCAAAGCCACCCTGGACCACATGAGATTGACTCAGTCTAGGAGAGAACACACATCCAGGCTGTGGTGGCACACACCTTTAATCCCAGTACTGGGAAGCACACACACCTTTACTTCTGGGAAGTGATGGCTGGGTGGAGAAAGGTAGATAAGGCACGAGGAGACAGGAACCAAAGACTTTTCGGCAGAAGGGTCCCTTTCAGTAACTAGAGGCCTTTTTGGCTGGAGACTTTCAGGTGACAACTCAGAATTTCAGTCAGAGGATGTGTGGAGTTGGCAGCGTAAGATGTGGCAGTGGCTTGTTTCTATGTCTCTCTGATCTTCAGGCAAATTTTATTTTATTTTATTTTATTTTTTTTATCTTGCAATAGCCAACTTTATTCCCAGCACCAGTCAATTTATACTCTGAGGGCTAAGCAGAGTCTCACGAGTAAGGTGTTCAATCACAAGGACATGTGGCAAAAACATATTTTTCCATCCAGGCACATGAATAACAATAATTGGAGTAAAGTCACTCCTACCTGGGAGTGATGCACCTGGGCAGCGCACAAAACCACACTCCAAGAACAATTCTGTGTTTTGAAGAGAGTTCGGTCACAAGACTCTTGTCTTGTTTTCTTGGAGTTCTCTCCCACTCAGAGTTCTCACAAGACTCCATTCTTGCACTGTGTTCTGACAGAGGAGTACATTAGTACTTTACTCAACAAATCCTGAGTTCAGGCAAATTTTATTAGGGTACACAATATATCACCACTTCTACGCTTAAAACAATTTCCTAGGTTCTGTATCACACTTGATTCAACAACAAGTATATTAATAACTATTTGCTGGAGAATGTAAGTTATACAAATCAAGTATGATCTGGGTGGCCTAGTAAACAATACACATGGTGGACCAAGGGTGCAGACCATGAAGCTGGCAGAGGAGGGTGCTGCTGGGCATGAGTTATTTTGTATATATACTGATCCTGGGTCTTTGTGTTGAAAGATGATCTTACATAACAGCATGGAATGGGGGACTTAAGTGATTATATCCAGGCTGTAATCTGGCCTCAGCTTGAACTATCACTAGGAGAGTAATTGTTCAAATCTGAAGAGTTGGTTTGTTAAGAAGCTCTCATAAGGTCAGTAACCGGAGAGGTTTATCTGGGCTATCAAGAATCTGCCCTTAGTTGTGTGTGATTCTGTGAAATGTGAACAGGGTTTTAGGTTTCTGTGGAGAATAAATAAAAGACTTTATTCATACTTTTGGAATTATTCACTCATTAAAATGTGGCATTTGTTAATTTTCCTTGCTTCTTGAAAATGAAGAACGATAATAAAAATAATGTAAGAATGGGGGCTAAGAGCATCTTTCTATTACGAAGTCATTCACTGTGCCTGGGATGCTTTGCTTGGAGGAAACTGCAGTCCTTATGAGTCCTTATGGGAACAAAAACATCCCAGGAACTTCACAGGTGCATAAAGAGCAAGTCACTGTGACTCAGACTCTATAAATTTGACTACAATAGGCACAGTCCTTAATAATGGCTGTCTCAGCAGTCCCGGTGTGGCACTGACGACCCAGAGGATCCTGGAGAGATGCTGGTCTTCAGTTATGTAGGGATCCTGAAGAAGAAGATGTCTCTAACACCAGTGAAGGGAGGGATGCCTCAGCCACAGGCTAGGTAGATTGCCTGTGAGGTAGGACAACCAGGCAGCAAGCAAAGCTTCCTTCGTTCACACCCTTTTGTCAGGACGGCCAGCGGAAGGTGCTGTCCAGGTTTAGACTGAGTCTTTCTGCTTCAAATAATCTGATTAAAAAAATCCCAGCTGCTTGAGTTTAGTTGATTCTGGATGTTGTCAAGATGCCAATCACATCTCTTCACTAGGTTCCTAGAGAGGTTTTGATCGCTCTTTTTCCCTCTGTGTGGGAGCGACTTCCTGTTTTGACTTTTCTAGAGTGTGTGTTTTGGAGTCAATGTGAAGTCTCATCCCTAGAATCGTGATGCAGCTAGTGAAGTTTCAAGTTCTCAGACTGGTGTCTGATTTCACAGGCTGGTGTTCATCCATGACTTGGCAGAGGCTCAGACTCTCTACTGGTTGGTGTACTTGTGCAGTATTAGTGTCCTTGGGCCAAGAAAGCAGGTGTCTTTTAATGATGGTGTAAAAAAGTTTATCATCTATGTCTGGAAGCCTGAAATCCAAAATGATGATGATGCTGGGTTGGTTTCTTGCAGAGCTCTAGGACAGAAACCTTCCTTGATTCTGCCCAACTCTGATTCTCTGCGAAACCCAGTCCTCTGCTGGTGACAACTTTGTCACTGCAGTGTCTGCATCTGACTTTGCGTGGCCTCTTTGTGTATGTGTGCTTCTCTTTCTATGAGAACGTCAGCCATTGGGTGCAGAGAAAACCGTCAGAAAGAATGACTTACTCTTAAGCCTTCATTAATGCTCTCTCTGAGATCTAAACAGTGCCTGAACAGTCACCCAGAAGTTCTGAATGATTCTGAACTCCAGTGAGTCCAGGGAAACATTCCATGCCTGTCCAGTTTTCATGCCCCAGCTCCGGTTTCCACCAGGCTTTCTTGTTTGGTCTGTGCCTAGGTGAAGATGCATGTAGACTGGGATTCATGAAACAGGTGGAGTCCACTCTGACCCAGGTTGCTTCCTGAAGCCGTAGGCTGTGTAGCGAGCTGTGGAAGGCTGCTGTGACAGCCTCATTGCCAGTGGCTTCCCATTAAGGTCTGGCCTATTGCTTTCACTAATTAAGGCTCTAGTCTTTGGGAACCTCTGACCTTCCAGGCGAGCTGCTTGGAGGTAGCTGCTTATTAGTGGAAATACCATAGGCCAAGGGGTTGTCATCTTCTGCACCAAAGTATGTCAGCTCTATGGACTGGAAGCTTCTGGGTGTTTGCCATTCTCTGCCCACTCAGTGCACCGGTGAGAAGGCAGCAGGTGTGGGAGAGAAGCCCCAGGCGGAAGCCTGCAGGTCCTCCCTGCCGTCTTAGGAAATTGGATTTTTACATGAATTAAACGCTGCCCACTTTAAATTGTCAGTCTATTTCCAAAGACATATTTTTAAGGAAAGAGGATTTGATGCCCTTACTTCACAATCCAGTGCATTATTCCTCTGTGGCTGAATTATAGATTCCTGAAGGAGGAGACCTCTATATGCACAAGAGTCTCTATCTCTGTGTCTATCGTCTATTTATCCGTCCATCCATACTTGGTATTTGCCCTTCCTTTAGTACCTCAGTGGTACCTGTCATCAGTGAACAGCAAACATCTCGGCTTTGCAAACACTAGGACACTCTAATATCACATAGTATGACATGGATAGGCTGGGGACCTCTCATCCTTGTCATCCCCAAGTTCATCAGTGAAGGATGGGGACAAGGTCTCAAACTCTATGTTCTCTGGCCTGCATTCCTCTGACTACTCCATGAAGAAGCCACCAAGTCAGGGGTGGGAAAAGTCACAGTATATAAAATTATGTGTGTGTGTGTGTGTGTGTGTGTGTATATATATATATATATATATATATATATATATATATATATATATGGTGCCATCCATTTTGTTTTCTTTGGGACAGGGTTGCTCACTACCCTGAACTTCAACAAGAGGCTAAGCCCTAGGATGCACCTGTCTCTGCCTCCCCAGTGCTGAGATTTTAAGCATGTATCCCCAGCCTTGGCTTTTGTTAGGAAACAGTCTCTGGGGATCTGGTTTGGGTTCACCTGCTCACAGGGAAGCATTTGACCAACTGAGCTTGGCAGCACAGTGATGTCCAGCACATGCTACATCCCGATTTCACCCCCTGTACTGAAAAAAAGTTATTAGATAGAAAGTATGTTCTGTAGCATATTGTAGTGTTTGAACAGGACACTGATTTATAAGACACCAGCATGAAGCCAGCCGCTCTCAGGAACGTGTGTTTTTGACTTGCAGACACCTTTCAGTTTATCTCCAAACGACACCATGGCTTCCCCTTCAGCCTCACCTTCTTTTTGAACGGGATTCAAGTGAACAGGCTCAGCTCCTGCTGCGAGTTCAAGCACCGTAGGAGCTCGAGGCTCGGAGGCAAGAGAGGCTACTTCGGGATTGTGAATGTGGAGAAGGCATCTCCTTGCTACAGGTATGGGAGGCAGCACATGCCCTTTGCTAGAGTGACCGCTTCGCCATGTTTCCTTCATTGATTCTTTTTTTCTGTACAGTTAGTTCTTAAGGAAAATGAGTCAGTATATACAGTCTCAAAAACCCAAGTCAAAGATTGTCAACTACTGCCATGAATGTTTGATTTTAAAATTATAAGACATAAACCAAATTTACAGATGTATTATATAGAGAAGAGACAGGCTGGTGGCATTTTAGATTCTGTCTTGCTTGTCACCTCTCTTTTACCTCACACTGCCTTGAATTCCACGTGTGTATGGAGAGGGACCATTTTTTCATGTCTTTCTTGTAATTCTTGCTTATTCTTGGTTAGCCTGAGGCTAACCCCCACGCCCATGTGGTATGCCATCATCTGTCTCTGCGTGTGGATACTCCAGGCTATGCCTACTGGAAACATGCCCACACTCCTAGATTACCCAATTTTGTCTCCTTGTCCTGGTTTCAATATTAAGTGTAATGACTGCTATTTTTATCAACTTCCAAGCAGGGCAGCCTGTCTGAGTCTGGACTCATACTTGGAGGCTTCTTTGCTTTTTCTTCAAAAATAGTCATGTGAAGAATTGACTAAATATCAAGCTAGAACACAAAATATTCATGAAACCATTTCCCCGAGGGAAATAACATACTAATAATCTGATAGAGGTCTAATAAAGATAAGCATGAAGAAAAAAAATGAGGCAGGGGATTTAAAGAGTGACCAGGACCAGGTTGAGGGGGAGTGCCGTTTAATGTAACATAATCAAGAAAAAATCCTATGACTTCCTTAGGCAGAAACCAGAAAGATCTCTTCCTCCAAATAGCTTTTCAGTTAGAAGACCTATGGGGAGGGCAGAGGAAACAGTATTATTATTGGTGTTCAACTTGTGTGATCAGAGCAAAGTAATGGATGGAATAATGTTAGAAGAGGTTAGAGAGGCAGCAGGGATGAGTCCTGAGAAATCTGGAAGTCATTCCCAGGTCTTTGACTTTGACTCTCAAGTTGGAGAGTCTCTAAAGTAGGTGTTGAGCAATGCTCTGTGATGATTCAGTGACAGCTTCTAAGAGAACACTTGAAAAGATTGAGAAGAAGAGTCAAAGTCGCTTTGGTCTGGAGAGTAGGGAATGGCAGGAAGAAATGAAGGGATTTGGTCTGCTGTGTGCTTTGATGGTAGAGTTTATCAGGCTTACTCATGGGTGGATCCAGGCATAAATCTGAAGAGCAGAGTCAAAGATGACTCAAACATTTTTGTTCTAGGGCCTGAAGAGACGGCCCAGTGGCTAAGAATGCTTGCTGTGCAAGCGTGACCACTCGAGTTCAGATCCCCAGCACCTACACAAAATCCAAGCGTGGACACGTGTCTGTAATCCCAGCGTTAGGGTCAGAGACAAGAGTCTGATGGTCAGCTAGTCTCCAAAACAGGCAGTCTGTAGTTCAGCGAGAGACCTTGTCTCAAGAAGGATAGAGTGGACACCTGAAATTCTGCTCTGTTCACACAGCCCATGCTCACTTGGTGCTGTACCCACTTCTCACACCGAAACCAAAAAATGAACACAAAAGTAAAGAAATCAGGTTACTTGAGCAACAGGAAATATGTGCATTTAGTGTGTATTTAAGATCAGCTGTGGAAGATGCAGTTGGAGAGGTGGAAGAAAGGGTTTTTTTTTTTTTTTTACACATGCAGTTTTAATCTTCTGTGAGCTAATGCAAGTGGAAGTATTGATGATGAGTAGCCAGTTGGGTACTGAACCTCAGGTGAGGTGAGATGTCCAGATTCGAGAATAGTTTTATAGTGGTGGCAGTAAAGCCATGGGATGGGATGGACTCTCTTAAGACCACGAGGACTCCTGACAAGTGACCTTTGCACCAGGGAGAAGGGACTGTAGAACAGGAAAGTCAGTTTCTGAAAGTGAATGCTGAGGGAGAATTATCTTGGAAATAAAGTGGTTGAAGAATAAGGCAGTGGCTAATGGAGCCAAATGTGTGGCTAGGTCACACACTGGTACAATGAAGACGGTGTGCCAACCTTTCACACTGCTGTGAACGAATGTCTGCCGAGAGCTGCAGAAGGAGGCTTGTAGTTTGGCCCACGCGGTGAGGGTGAAGGCCACTCTGGTCAAGGAAGCACAGCGATGGGAATGTGCAGAGGGACCCACAGTCAGGAAGCAGAGAGATGAACTACGGGACAGAATCGGACCCCAGCCTGTGGGATGGTACTGCCTAGTTTCAAGTCTTACCCCCTCAGTTAATTCTCTCTAGAAAAGTCCTCACACACACACAAAGGTGAGTCTCACTGATACCACAGACGCTTCTTCATCCTCTCAGGTTGACCATCTGAATTACTCATCTCAACAGGAGCCTGACCATCAACTTGGTGATGCTTATTAGTGACCTTGAGACAAGTTATCCAGGCAAGGTAGCAGGGATTGGAGCTTGATCACAGTGGCCTCATAGAGTAATGAGGGAAATAATGTTACAGAAAATGTTTTGTGGGGAATTTCCCTCTAAAAAAACAGTAGTTGTATGGTCCCAGGATTGTATAGGGTCTGAAAGGTCTTTCAGTTTTCAGGATGGGATATTAAAGGCATGGATTTATATTACTAGATAGTACTGATGCATGGAAAAATCCCAAAGATACACAAGAGGGAAATTGGTAGAGTTCAACCCTT
Organism: Peromyscus maniculatus bairdii; assembly: GCF_049852395.1. Taxonomy (NCBI): domain Eukaryota; kingdom Metazoa; phylum Chordata; class Mammalia; order Rodentia; family Cricetidae; genus Peromyscus; species Peromyscus maniculatus. The sequence continues at coordinate 134,752,252 of NC_134857.1, forward strand.
TGGTAGACTTGAGAAACCAGGATTGAGGGTTCCGGTAGAATTTTCAGTCTTGATAAAAGGAGAGATGGCTGTGCAGTGGGTGTTAGATGGTGGGTATGCTGGCCCCAGCTAGGAAGCTCTGTCCATTCTTGCCATTTTATAGAATAAGAAATACTTTTCTTGTTGGATGGTGGTAGCTTACCCAGCACTCAGGAGGCGGAGGTAGGTAGATCTCTGTGAGTTCGAGGCCAGCCCAGTCTACATAGTGAGTTACAGGACATCCAGGGCTGTTACACAAAGAAACCCTATCTCGAAAAAGCAAAAAAGAAATACTTTTCTCACCTGAGGTTGAGGAGGGGTTGGAGGTTTTAGGGAAGAGAATAGGTGTCAGAAAAAAAGTCTAGGGACTAGTAGTGTGAAAGGTCCAGTGCAGGGGTGTCCAGCCGGGCTTTGCACCCACTGCGTTCTGTTTTCAGTTCAGATGCCCTATCTGTGTGCAAATCATTTCAGAGATTTCCACTGAACTCAGTGGAAAATGAATGAGTTTATACTCAGTCATCTGTGTCAAGACAGGGTGTTCGCATGAGAAATATCCCGTTAGGCTCCTGTGTTTGAAAGCATAGAGTTAGTGCTTCTGTGTGGGAAGGAATTTGAACCTTCAGGGAAAGGAGGCTTCCTGGAGGAAGTATGACACAGGGGAGGGCATTGAGCTTTTACATCCTGGCTCACTTCCTGTTCTCCCTGTGTGTTTCCTGCATGTGGATGAAATGGGAGGTCTCTGCTTTCTGACTGGTAGTCCTTCCTTACCATGGTGAACTCTATTCCTCTGCAATTGTAAGCTAAATCCACCTTCAACCCCTGTGTTGACTCTCACGGGGAGTTTCTATCTCAGCAGCAGAAAAGTAACCAATGCCCAGAACAGTCTCCTTGAGCTGTGTAATCGGGAACTGAAATATTGAGCCCTCTGCAGCTTCTTTGGAGGACAAGAAACCAGCAACATGTGACCGCTGACATCCACTCTCCTACGCAGGGCTTTCTAGCTCCTCTGCAAGTCTGTGTTTTAACATGTGGCCGGTCTATTTATTCTCTTGCTCTTTCCAAGACTTTAAAAATAGTTACAAGATTAAAGATTGAGGCCTTTCACCTTCAAGTGATTTACTTACAGTTCTTAGAGAATAGTTACATTTTTTATTAGCTCCCAAACCGCTTCCTTCAGAAACATCAATGAATGCTTGAAGTAGTCTTCTTTGCTGTCTCCCCGTCACAGGTGAGGCAAAGGTCCTCTGATAGTGATAGAAGTGGGCAGGGATGGGTGGACAAGTCTAGAGTCCTGTTTACTTGACTTCTCCACTGGAGATAACTTCAAATATTCCAGTGATTTATTTGAGCTTCAGTAATCAGAATCAACACTGAATTACACTCAGAAACTAAAGAGGTAGTCAGTGATGGGGGAGCCAGATGTTACTCACTTGGTCCAATTCCCTTTGGCAGATGGGCTATAAAGAGTCTGAGCTTGAAACAGGGAGGTTTCAAAGCCTTTACACAGCCACAGCACACATTCAAAGTAACGTGAATTACAGGCTTCAGGCCCTGGGTTTGCTGATGCCACTGATCAAGGAAGAAATGTTTGCACAGAAGGTGAGGCTAATAAGGACATCCTGTGAAGATATGTAGCATCTTTATCCCGGGGAAAGCCACGCACTAAACACATCATAGTGATGGGAAAAGCCCTTATCATGCTTAATTTGGATGAGACACTTGGTTCTCATGCCCTCGAGTCTGACAGCCTGATCTTTAGGTGGAGTGTAAGCACTCTGAGCTTTATCACACAGAGAGATGCTGCAATGTTTGGTGGTAGAACTCAGCTCTTACTTTTTGGGGGAAATTGATTAAGAGCAGTTTCCATGCTACTTAAAGACTGAAGATGTCTGAAAATTCAGTAAAATCTTCAGTTTAAGAAATTGCACTTGGGCTTGGAGATACTTCTGTGGCTGCCCAAGTATGAAGACCTCAGTTTTGTACTGAAGGTATACCAAGCTGGATGAGGCTACGTACTCTTTATTTCTCTACAGTGAGATGGAAGTTACAGACAGTTAGTTCCCCAGGAGATCTTGGGGAGCTAACCTGGTATACAGAGGCTCAGCAGGTGCCAAACCAGATGGAAGGCACAGAGCAACACCTGAGGTTTTCTCTCCACACTTATACACACAGACAGGGCCATACGCACATCATATGCACATGATAAGTAAGAAATTGTCCTTGGATTTGGATGAGGTCGAGGCAGTTTCCAGATTTCATCATCGTTTCCATTGATTGGACTGGACTGTGCTCTGATCCCTTCTCACCTGTCCACGAGTGATGCAGTCCTGAGGATGTGTGGCATGTGAGAGGCACACTTGCGGTTTTGAGAGGGATGATTGTGCAGATGAGTGACCACAGGAATGTCTGTGCGTTATCTAAGGTTATCTACAGGCTTTGGAGGACATTTCTCTAGACAACACCTTCCCAGTGAGAATGTGTGAGTAAGTTCTCTGGTGCACCTAGCAGAGAGGCATTTGTCTGTCACTAATCGTCATAGGGCCACGTGTAGTAACAGAACTCTGTAAAGTAGTGGAGTGGAGTCAGGTGGAGCAGCCACAGGACTCCATCACTAACTTACTAAATGATTTTGAGGAAGCCATGGGACTTTCCAGCCTCATTTTCTCCATTTGTACAGTGGTGATAAGTCAAAATTTATTGTAATGTGGGGTATTGAATCCCCTAAAATACCCAAAATACCGGGTGCAGTGCTAGAGAAGTGACTCAGTGGTGGGTAAAAGCACTGGCTGCTCTTGCAGAGGGCCTGGGTTCTGTTCCCAGCACCCACATCAGGAAGCTCATAACTGCCTGTAACTCCATCCAGGGAATCCGATACTTTCTTCTATGCTCTGTGGACACCTGCACCCCTGTGGTACATGTACATACATTTAAGCCACACACGTACACACAAGTAACAAAAGAAGTCTTTAAAAATGTATCTTAAATGCACAACAAAGAGCTTGGTCCAGGGGGATTTCTGTGACCTGTTGCCATCATAATCATTTTTGTTGATGTGTTACCAGTATTAGGAATTGTATGCTGACGACATCTTGAGAGATGGAAAAGATACATGCATATGTGACAATGTGCTCACACTACTGTGATATAACAGCTTAAAATCTTCACCATACATCTTCAAGACGTCTAGGTGGCTCACCAATTTTGACTTGCAATGACTTCTACATATTGATTCCATTTTTGAAGAACAAAAGTTTACCACCAGTGAATCTACAGAAGATTGCAGAGAAGGGCTTTAAAAGGCATTTTTAAAACCAATCATGGAAATTCTGTTGAAACAAATGCACAGACTCCCACATTACATAAAGGGAACAACAACAGTAGACTGATTTTGTTTCTTAAAAACTAATCACAGGTTTTGAATTGACTGTAAATGCAAGTCGTTAATATGTTCTTAGAATAATAAATTTCAAAGACAATAATATCTTTTTTTCTGATTATTTATATAAGTGTTTAAAAGCTTCATCTTATTTATGTGTACATGCATGTGTATATGTGAGTGTATGGCACATGAGTGTAGGTGCCTTCAGGGGTCAGAAGAGGGATTGGATTCCTTGGGGTTAGAGTTAGAGATGGTTATGAGGCACCCAACACATTTTCTGGGAACCAAACTCGTGTTTTCTAGTCCTTCTAGTTTCTCCTGAGAACAGGAGGAACTCTGCACTGCTGAGCCCTCTCTCCATCCCCTTGATTATATAATACCTAAGGACAGATGGTCTATTTGTCTCTCATCTATCTGTCTGTCTGTCTGTCTATCACCTATCTACCATCTGTATATTATCTATCTATATACTGAATCACTACCTATGTAGCTATCTACTTACATATAAAATACTATATATGTAAATCTATAAAATGTGCTCAGAGGCTTTAAGATATGATTTTTGTAAACATTTGACACTATAGTTCTTGGTTGATGAGAGTTTTAAAATTTCTTGTTATTGACCTTAAAATTAATAATTTATGTTCATATATAAGATTATATTCTATATTATATTTATATTTATATTAGTTTTCATATTAAAAGATTATGACTTATTTTAAACCAGTGTATAAGTACACAAGTAGACTATTTCTCATATTTTTTATTAGAATATTATACACATGAGTTATAAAGTGTGTGACTCTGATAACCTACTATAAATTAATAAAGCCTTCATGCTGATATTTCTCACAGGTGTATTATTGCCATGGGCCTTGACAGAAAACCATCTCCAACAAAACCTAGGAAGGAAAAGACTGTTGAGAAGAAGGAGGAACCACTGAAGAAGAGTCAGGGGAAACTGAGGAAGGACCGAGATAATACACCATCGAGAAGGAACAAGATGGAGGGGAAAGAAACCTTGGTCTCAACCACTTTTTCAGCGGAGGAAATAAAGCCAGGCGTCAGAGAAGTGAGAACAGCTATAGAGGAAATGGAATGGAAGGGCGAGTCAGGACAAGATGTTTGGGAAGAGGACCAGGAAAACGCTTTTAAATACGGTAACCAAGAACAGACTTCCCTTGTTGTTGCTGATGCCTTAAGTTTGAGCATCATTCAAGACCTTCAGAGTGATCTGTGGACTGTTGCTTAGCTCTAATCTGTAGGCAGACATGCCATGCTTCTTTTACTCTTTCTTGTAGAGTTCCAAGTTCTTTTTCCGAGAGGAGGTTTCCTGGCCTAGCAATGTTGATGTACTTTCTGTGTGTATGAGGACATAAAGAAGTTTCTGTCCTGCTAGCCAGAGTCAGAATTCATTCCTGTAAAGACCATTTGACCAAACAGAATTTTGTCTATTTATTTAGTTTTTGACTGTGATTGTAGGAGTAACATTCACTATCCACTTCAGGGTTGATAAGTACAATATATAAGCATTTGGTCCTAGGACATTATACACTAACAGCAGCTTGTATTCATTTCAAAGTCCTAGAGACCGTCAGTCTTGTGTTTTCCTCTCACCTCTCCATCTCCCTCTGCCTCTTCCTCTCCCCCTCTTTCCCTCTCTCTTCTTCTCCTTCCTCTTTCCTTCTCTTTCCTCCTCCCTTACTTCTCTCTATCATTCTCCCTCCGCAAAAATATGTAAACATGCAAACACGCTCAGACACACACACACACACACACACACACCCCTGCACAGTGGAAGTAGCAATGATAACACTGCCAGGCTCAGAGCAGTGTGCCGGGCACTTCCTCTCTCTCTCCATTGTTCCTCTCTGTCTCCACTTACAGCTGGGAAGATGGGTCTCACTCACGCACAGACACCATACCTGAATCAGATCCATACCTGTGTGGATCTACTCTCAAATTATTAAGTCATTCTCTCTGTACCAATGGTCTCAGGTACTGCGTGGCTGCCTGTGATAATCCTAAGGAATCAGGAAGGGTGAACTGAGTGTTTCTCCTTACACACAGAACACAAAGGCTATCTTAGAGCAACAGTGGCCACAGGTCAGGGTTTGCTGTGGAAGGTCTGGCCTCTTAGAATCTCCTTTTTTATGTTGCTGCACAAGGATTTCAGAAATCCTGGTGGGGGGCACAAACCAGAGTGTGGAGCCTCGTGTTGATGATGGAGATAACGGGGCTACTTTAGCTGGGATTTCACTCGCAACGCTGGCACCCTGTTCACTTCTTTCTACAATCCTTCCCACTTCTTACTCTTCCCTGGACTGGGGGATTTGAAGATATCAGAGGTCACGGCAGTGGTTACAGAGAGCTTCTTCCCAGTGATTCCTCTCATAAGATAGAGGTTTGAAGAGGCTGGGCTGAGGCCTCTTTCCATTATTTTCCTCTTTTACAAACATGGCTGTGTTAGGACCATGCCCTTTGGCCTGAGTTCTGTCTTCTGTGTTGGTGAGTTAATGGGTTTTAATTGCCAATTCCATGAGGACCCAGAGAGAACTAGAGTTATGTCACAGCTCTCTGCTCGGCTGTGGCTCATCATGGAGCTGGAGCCAGGTTAGGAGAGACTGTGCCACACCTGATCACCTGGTGCTCCTCCCCCTAAGTGGGGATTCAAGATAACACTCCAGCTGAGTGTTCTAGAAGAACTTGGGAGGAGGGCAGAAGCTGGTAGAAGAAGGGTGTCCCAGCTCACACCACCGTTGCAGCACACACCACCGTTGCAGCACACACCACCGTCCCAGCACACACCACTGTTCCAGCTCACACCACCATCCCAGCACACACCACCGTCCCAGCTCACACCACCGTCCCAGCACACACCACCGTCCCAGCACACACCACCGTCCCAGCACACACCACCGTCCCAGCACACACCACCGTCCCAGCACACACCACCATTCCAGCACACACCACCGTCCCAGCACACATCACCATTCCAGCACATACCATCGTTCCAGCTCACACCACTGTTCCAGCTCACACCACCGTTCCAGCTCACACCACCGTTCCAGCTCACACCACTGTTCCAGCACACACCACCGTCCCAGCACACACCACTGTCCCAGCACACACCACTGTCCCAGCACACATCACCGTTGCAGCACACACCACTGTCCCAGCACACACCACCGTCCCAGCACACACCACTGTTCCAGCACACACCACTGTCCCAGCACACACCACTGTCCCAGCACACACCACTGTTCCAGCACACACCACTATCCCAGCACACACCACTGTCCCAGCACACACCACTGTCCCAGCACACACCACTGTTCCAGCACACACCACTATCCCAGCACACACCACTATCCCAGCACACACCACTGTCCCAGCACACACCACTGTTCCAGCACACACCACTGTCCCAGCACACCACTGTTCCAGCACACACCACCAGCTCATTCCTAGTTAAGGCAGCAGTGGGTGACACAAGGGTGGCCTGACTTGTGCTCTTATGAAAACGGAGGGCTGGAGGCTGATAGAGGGTTGAGCTTTCCTAGGGTGATGGAAGCTGTAGCTCAGAGCTAAGGCAAGGTTCAATTGTAAGTTTTGTGGGAAAACACAGAAGTCTGTCAAAAACAGGATGCAGGGCTGTTTCTGTTTTCCCTGAATGTTCCTTCTGTTTTCTGCCCATTTTAAAGTATGCTGTAACTGCCCTGACTGTGGCCACTAGACTGCTCTGATCTAAACTGGGTGCCTCCAATAATGTGTGCTGCTCCCACATGACAGCACTTTCATGTGGTCTGTCCTGTTCAATACCAGTCCCTCCACTATACAGTGACAACTACCATTACTACTGATCCACACTCTTTCTAATGACCTATGAACCCATGGGCTGAGCTGAGTATCACCGCTTCTAAGAGCACCACAGCTTTGTGCTAAGAATGACGTGAATGAAGACATTGAAGCTTAAAGACGTTAAATTGCCTCAGGTCACATGACTAAGAAATGTCCTATCTGGGTATAGGACACATGACTGCCTGATGTGCAGAACCTCATATTTCACTACTATTTTTTTTTTTTTTTTACTATGGATGGAATTACTATAATACACTCATGTTCTGTCTGGCTCCTGCTTATCTTGTGACTGGCAGCAAATATCTACAAAATAATAAATGTGTGGAACTGGGGAGATGGTTCAGTGGGTAAGGGAACTTGCTACTTAAGCATGAGGACCTGAG